>NC_091283.1:192977868-193296868 GCF_032444005.1 Ranitomeya imitator
ACAGTTTCTGTGTCGTGTGGCTCACTGGTAGAGTTTCTGCCTTCTCTGGCTCACTGATAGTGTTTCTTCCTTGTATGACTCACTGGTACAGTTTCTGCCTTGTGTGACTCACTGGTACAGTTTCTGTCTTGTGTGGCTCACTGGTACAGTTTCTGTCTTGTGTGGCTCACTGGTAGAGTTTCTGTCCCCTGTATCTCACTTGTAGAGTTTCTGCTATCTGTGGCTCACTGGTAGAGTTACCGCCTTCTGTGGCTCACTGGCAGAATTTCTGCCTTCTGTGGCTCACTGGTACAGTTTCTGCCTTGTGTAACTCACTGGTACAGTTTCTGTCTTGTGTGGCTCACTGGTACAGTTTCTGTGTCGTGTGACTCATTGGTAGAGTTTCTGCCTTCTGTGCCTCACTTGTAGAGTTTCTGCCTCCTCTAACTCAATGTCTGCCTTCTGTTGCTCACTGGTACAGTTTCTGCATTCTGTGGATTATTGGCAAAATGTCTGTCTTCTGTGGCTTACTGGTAGAGTTTCTGCGTTCTCTGGCTCACTGATAGTGTTTCTTCCTTGTATGACTCACTGGTACAGTTTCTGCCTTGTGTGACTCACTGGTACAGTTTCTGTCTTGTGTGGCTCACTGGTACAGTTTCTGTCTTGTGTGGCTCACTGGTAGAGTTTCTGTCCCCTGTAACTCACTTGTAGAGTTTCAGCTATCTGTGGCTCACTGGTAGAGTTTCTGCTATCTGTGACTCACTGGTAGAGTTTCTGCCTTCTATGACTCACTAATAAAGTTTCTGCCTTCTGTGGCTCACTGGTAGAGTTTCTACCTTAAGTGGCTAACTGGTAGAGATTCTGCCTTCTGTGGCTTACTGGTCCAGTTTCTGCCTTCTGTGGCTCACTGATAGAGTTTCTGTGTTCTGCGGCTCAGTGGTAGAGTTTCTGCCTTCTATGCCAAAGTTCTAAGTTTCAGTCCTGAAAAAGTTAAAGTTTATCCAGGATTCTATAATTTATTTTTACTAAGGGTCTAAGAAATGACAGGCACCTAGTTGCTACCTACTTGCCTGTTGTGCCCTGTTACAATCCCTGCTGGCAGAGACTGCTCCGCTCCTGCGGCTTCCACTGGCATCACCTTGACAAAGCTTGGGCTTCTTATCCCATCTGCTCTGTTGATGGGCCATGCCTGCTGACTTTGACCTCACTCTTGGACATGTTGCTGCGATTTTGCATGGAGCACTTGGTCTGAGGACTCATTTGGACATGTGAACGACCCCATAGACTAACATAGGTTGGAAAGCGATTCCTGAAAATCCCTGATAGCACTCGCATGAGAAAAACTGATGTGTGAATGAGGCCTTACTGGGGTATTCAGATACCGGCACAGCCCAACAGCTGGAGCTTTGGACAACCTTCTGCAGACCTAGCACAACGCAATCTCATCTTCAGTCTTCAGAAGGCAGTCATTTTCTTATATAAAAAAGGGTTTGCTTTTTTTTTTCCAAAATTGCGCCACCGCTGCCAATGGGCAGAATCTGGTATTGCAGCTGAGCCAAGTGAGAACTGCAATGTCTGATACCGGTAGATCCTCTTTTTTTTTATTCAATCCCTTTAAGGAACAGACATCCAGGTCTGAATGGGAACAAAGCCTGACTCTGCATTGCACAAGGGCCATATTTCAAGCTGTGATATCTGGGAAAGCGCTAGTCATGAATTTGAAAAAGGTTTATAGCAGGCGAGAAGTGAAGCGATTTTCAGGCCGTCTCTCAGAGGATCAGATCTGTCATACCGAAAAACCATTTTGATGTTCCTGCCTCTTTAGAGGATTTTCGCACTCCTGTCCCCCTCTTCTCTTTTCTTTTGTATGAAAGGCACAATCCACGGCGTAAAAATCCTTGAAGGGGAAAACATCATAAAAGGATTTATTCTAAAATGTATCATCCGAACTGTAAACATTGCAAACGTTGCGTCCATTTAGTTTGTGACTTCTGATGGCAAAGGTGGATGGGTATTAATGGCGGCCTCACCATTGACCCTACATTAATTACTTCACCAATCCAAGGTCAAAAAAAGTCCAGAAAATAATCTACTGTTTGAATCAGATTTTTATGTTATTTTTTTAAATATCACTATGTGTATTTAAAAAAATATATAATTCTAATTTCTAATGATTGGGTGCAAAGGTCATTGCACAGGAGGAGGAGGAGGTGAGCTGTGACATTACCTAATGTGAATGGTGGATCTTGTGTTATCTACTGTATATAGAGGTGTTATCAGTCATTGTACAGGAGGAGGTGAGCTGTGACATCACCTATTGTGAATGGTGGATCCTGTTTTATCTACTGTATATAGAGGTGTTATCAGTCATTGTACAGGAGGAGGAGGTGAGCTGTGACATCACCTATTGTGAATGGTAGATCCGGTGTTATCTACTGTATATAGAGGTGTTATCAGTCATTGTACAGGAGGGGGAGGAGGTGAGCTGTGACATCACCTATTATGAATGGTGGATCCTGTGTTATCTACTGTATATAGAGGTGTTATCAGTCATTGTACAGGAGGAGATGAGGAGGTGAGCTGTGACATCACCTATTGTGAATGGTGGATCCTGTGTTATCTACTGTATAGAGAGTTGTTATCAGTCATTGTACAGGAGGAGAAGGTGAGCTGTGACATCATCTATTGTGAATGGTGGATCCTGTGTTATCTACTGTATATAGAGGTGTTATCAGTCATTGTACAGGAGGGGAGGAGGTGAGCTGTGACATCACCTATTATGAATGGTGGATCCTGTGTTATCTACTGTATATAGAGGTATTATCAGTCATTGTACAGGAGGAGGAGGTGAGCTGTGACATCACCTATTGTGAATGGTGGATCCTGTGTTATCTACTGTATATAGAGGTGTTATCAGTCATTTTACAGGAGGGGGAGGAGGTGAGCTGTGACATCACCTATTATGAATGGTGGATCCTGTGTTATCTACTGTATATAGAGGTTTTATCAGTCATTGTACAGGAGGAGGAGGTGAGCTGTGATATCACCTATTGTGAATGGTGGATCCTGTGTTATCTACTGTATATAGAGGTGTTATCAGTCATTGTACAGGAAGAGAAGGTGAGCTGTGATGTCACCTATTGTGAATGGTGGATGCTGTGTTGTCTACTGTATATAGAGGTGTTATCAGTCATTGTACAGGAGGAGGAGGTGAGCTGTGATATCACCTATTGTGAATGGTGGATCCTGTGTTATCTACTGTATATAGAGGTTTTATCAGTCATTGTGCAGGAGGAGGAGGTGAGCTGTGACATCACCTATTGTGAATGGTGGATGCTGTGTTGTCTACTGTATATAGAGGTGTTATCAGTCATTGTACAGGAGGAGGTGAGCTGTGATATCACCTATTGTGAATGGTGGATCCTGTGTTATCTACTGTATATAGAGGTGTTATCAGTCATTGTACAGGAGGAGGTGAGCTGTGACATCACCTATTGTGAATGGTGGATCCTGTGTTATCTACTGTATATAGAGGTGTTATCAGTCATTGTACAGGAGGAGTAGGTGAGCTGTTATATCACCTATTGTGAATGGTGGATCCTGTGTTATCTACTGTATATAGAGGTTTTATCAGTCATTGTACAGGAGGAGGAGGTGAGCTGTGATATCACCTATTGTGAATGGTGGATCCTGTGTTATCTACTGTCTATAGAGGTGTTATCAGTCATTGTACAGGAGGTGAAGGTGAGCTGTGATGTCACCTATTGTGAATGGTGGATGCTGTGTTGTCTACTGTATATAGAGGTGCTATCAGTCATTGTACAGGAGGAGGAGGTGAGCTGTGATATCACCTATTGTGAATGGTGGATCCTGTGTTATCTACTGTATATAGAGGTGTTATCAGTCATTGTACAGGAGGAGAAGGTGAGCTGTGATGTCACCTATTGTGAATGGTGGATGCTGTGTTGTCTACTGTATATATAGGTGTTGTCAGTCATTGTACAGGAGGAGGAGGTGAGCTGTGATATCACCTATTGTGAATGGTGGATCCTGTGTTATCTACTGTATATAGAGGTTTTATCGGTCATTGTGCAGGAGGAGGAGGTGAGTTGTGACATCACCTATTGTGAATGTTGGATGCTGTGTTGTCTACTGTATATAGAGGTGTTATCAGTCATTGTACAGGAGGAGGAGGTGAGCTGTGATATCACCTATTGTGAATGGTGGATCCTGTGTTATCTACTGTATATAGAGGTGTTATCAGTCATTGTACAGGAGGAGGTGAGCTGTGACATCACCTATTATGAATGGTGGATCTTATGTTATCTACTGTATATAGAGGTGTTATCAATCATTGTACAGGAGGAGTAGTTGAGCTGTGACATCACCTATTGTGAATGGTGGATCCTGAATTATCTACTGTATATAGAAGTGTTATCGTTCATTGTACAGGAGGAGGAGGTGAGCTGTGACATCACCTATTGTGAATGGTGGATTCTGTGTTATCTACTGTATATAGAGGAGTTATCAGTCATTATACAGGAGGAGGTGAGCTGTGATGTCACCTATTGTGAATGGTGGATCCTGCGTTATTTACTGTATATAGAGGTGTTATCAGTCATTGTACAGGAGGAGGAGGTGAGCTGTTATATCACCTATTGTGAATGGTGGATCCTGTGTTATCTACTGTATAAAGAGGTTTTATCAGTCATTGTACAGGAGGAGGAGGTGAGCTGTGATATCACCTATTGTGAATGGTGGATCCTGTGTTATCTACTGTATATAGAGGTGTTATCAGTCATTGTACAGGAAGAGAAGGTAAGCTGTGATGTCACCTATTGTGAATGGTGGATGCTGTGTTGTCTACTGTATATAGAGGTGTTATCAGTCATTGTACAGGAGGAGGAGGTGAGCTGTGATATCACCTATTGTGAATGGTGGATCCTGTGTTATCTACTGTATATAGAGGTTTTATCAGTCATTGTGCAGGAGGAGGAGGTGAGTTGTGACATCACCTATTGTGAATGGTGGATGCTGTGTTGTCTACTGTATATAGAGGTGTTATCAGTCATTGTACAGGAGGAGGTGAGCTGTGATATCACCTATTGTGAATGGTGGATCCTGTGTTATCTACTGTATATAGAGGTATTATCAGTCATTGTACAGGAGGAGGTGAGCTGTGACATCACCTATTGTGAATGGTGGATCCTGTGTTATCTACTGTATATAGAGGTGTTATCAGTCATTGTACAGGAGGAGGAGGTGAGATGTGTCATCACCTATTGTGAATGGTGGATCCTGTGTTATCTACTGTATATAGAGGTGTTATCAGTCATTGTACAGGAGGAGGTGAGCTGTGACATCACCTATTGTGAATGGTGGATCCTGTGTTATCTACTGTATATAGAGGTGTTATCAGTCATTGTACAGGAGGAGGAGGTTAGCTGTGTCATCACCTATTGTGAATGGTGGATCCTGTGTTATCTACTGTATATAGAGGTGTTATCAGACATTGTACAGGAGGAGAAGGAGAGCTGTGACATCACCTGTTATGAATGATGGATCCTGTGTTATCTACTGTATATAGAGGTGTTATCAGTCATTATACAGGAGGAGGAGGTGAGCTGTGACATCACCTATTGTGAATGGTGGTTCATGTGTTATATACTGTATATAGAGGTGTTATCAGTCATTGTACAGGAGGAGGAGGTGAGCTGTGACATCATCTATTGTGAATGGTGGGTCCCGTGTTATCTACTGTATATAGAGGTTATCAGTCATTGTACAGGAGGAGGAGGTGAGCTGTGACATAAGCTATTGTGAATCTTGGATCCTGTGTTATCTACTGTATTTAGAGGTTATCAGTCATTGTACAGGAGGAGGAGGTGAGCTGTGACAACACCTATTGTGAATGGTGGATACTGTGTTATCTACTGTATATAGAGGTGTTATCAGTCATTGTACAGGAGGAGGAGGTGATCGGTGACATCATCTATTGTGAAAGGTGGGTCCTGTGTTATCTACTGTATATAGAGGTTAAAGACACAAAAGCGCACAGAGGGGTCAAAAAATGCTCTGTTGTAAAAAAAATCACAGTAAATAAGCAAGTGCTAGTCAAAAAATGAAAAAATACAGGGTATTTAGTTAATACGTTTTTTTGAAAAAAAAGTATGTTAAGCTGCTCCACCAATCGCCAAGGTATACCCATAATAGAGCAGTCCTGTCTAACGTACATAGTCCCTATCTGATGTATTTAAAAACCTGATCATCGGTATAGTACCTGTGTGAACAGGGTTCAGAGAGAAAATATCCATGCAGAACTTGCAAGATGGAACAGCTACAATGCAAATGGCCCACAGAGGAGTGGTCGGTAACTCCCCAGTCTTGTAGAAACAAGAGAACAATTATAAAACAAAAACACATGGGCTACTTGCAAAGTGAACAAGTCTGTAGAAACCTGTTCACACCACCAAAGAACTTGAAGACATAAGCTATTGTGAATCTTGGATCCTGTGTTATCTAGTACAGTCAGAGCAGGAGAAGTATCAGTGGGTCCACAACCAGTGGACCACCAGCAATAGCATTCTCTAAGACTTGCAGTATATTAGATTATTTTGTAATGGGGGAGAATTTTCAGTGGACAGTGTGTTAGACAATCCGTCTAGAATATCCAAGAGGAACTCTGGCCTTACACAGGTACCTGGATTTAGACAGGACCCCGTAGATTGCATCCGCAGAGCCGCTGCTGGTCAGTGCAGCGATTTGGCAGATGTTGATCAGAATGCTTGTCGGTAACAAAAGGGCACAATCTGGGACAAAATCATAATATTGTAGAAAATTGAAAGCACAATCCAAGGTCAATGATTGGTACAAAGACGCTGAAGAAGAGCTGGGATGTAAGAGTGCACCAGGGAAGTGTAAGCTACCGCAAGGGAAATAAGTATTTGATCCCTTGCTGATTTTGTAAGTTTGCCCACTGACAAAGACATGAACAGTCCATAATTTTAAGGGTAGGTTGATTTTAACATTGAGAGATAGAATATCAAAAATAAAATCCTGAAAATAACATTGTATAAATTATATAAATATATTTGCATTTTGCAGTGATAAATAAGTATTTGATCCCTCTGGCAAACAAGACTTAATACTTGTGGTAAAACCATTGTAGGCAAGCACAGCAGTCAGGCATTTTTTGTAGTTGATGATGAGGTTTGCGCACATGTCAGGAGGAATCTTGGTCCACTCATCTTTGCAGATCATCTCTAAATCATTAAGATTTTGAGGCTGTCGCTCGGCAACTCGGAGCTTCATCTCCCTCCATAAGATTTCTATGGGATTAAGGTCTGGAGACTGGCTAGGCCACTCCATGACCTTAAAGGGACTCTGTCACCTTAAATTGGCGGAATATTTTAATGACTTTTTACCTGTCCGATCGGCGGTGTTTCTTCTTCATTTCTCCATCCCATTTGTCCCAGTCGTCTGCAATATATTAGTGAATTAGAGTACTTGTGCTCCATAGTTGGTGCGTGCGCAATGCAATCTTCGGTCGTGCATGCACAGTATGCTTTGCCCAACTGTGGGCAAAGCCAAAAAGCATTACTGCGCATGCACCTGCGCACTATGTCCCTGAAGTGCGTCTGCGCACTTTGTCCTGGAAGTATTTCACCGTGTTGCGGGACATAGTGCGTGGCGCATGCACAGTAATACTTTTTGGCTTTGCCCGTGGAGCGCCCCCAAAGGCTAGGGGTTACTTGGATCTGGGCCCTTCTTCAGTACTCAGTGGGGATGTCACGGTGGCTGACCTGGTCCGTGGCGCTAGGGGAACGTCCGCTGTAAATTGTGGGGGGATAGGTCTTTAAAGGGATAATGTTCGGGACGCCACCTGTGGTATTCGGTCAGGGTGACCGACGCTGCTTAGGGGTCCGCTGGGGTGATGTTATGGCAGCTAGATGGTATACCTTCCCACAGGTGAAGTATGTCCCCAGGGCTTCCCAGTGTGTAGATGGTGGATGGTGGATGATGTAAGGCGCAGTGAAGAACGAGGACACAAGGTTGCAGTCTCTTTACCTTTACTGAAGGCTTCAGCATCCACAGTCCAGGGTAGGGACCACACGGCAGGCAGAGTCCGGCCGATCTGAAGGCAAATCCAGAGTCCCCTTATCCAGGTGGAATTCAATAGCCTTCCTCTGGCGCCTGGGTGTTGTAGTCCCTCCCTGCTGAGCAACTTGGTAAGGTCCTCACAACTATTGTAGATGTTAAGTCTCTTACTCTCTGTCCCCCTGAAGGATAGGATGAGGCTTTTTATAGGAACCTTAGAGACGCCCCGGCCCCCACAAGTTGCCACCGGGCCTCCTGGGTATATGGTCGGGCAGCCAATGTGGAATCAACTGTCCTGCCAGTCTCTGAAGTAGCGGCATAGAGATCCTTACTCCCTCGGTGTTCTGGCTGCCGGTAGTGCGCTTCAGAAGGAGGCAGCCTGCTTCTAGCTGGTCTCCCGCTGATGTTCCTCTCCTTTTGCTCTGACTTCGTTTCTCACTCACTGCAACACAATTCCTTTCAATGTCTCTTTCATGAGATGCTGCCGCATGGGATCCAGGTGCAGCTCCGTGTACCTTCGTCCTCCACAGGCCGCAGTCTGGAGCTGGCTGGAACCCACTCCAACCAGCCTCTGCCAAACTCGGTCGGGACTCACTGACTATCTCCTTCTCCCTCCAGTCAGCTTCTGTCTGACTTCCTAACCAACCCACCAGTTTTACCTAAGTGTGAGGAGTGCCCTAATAGATAGAAGCATGGCTCCCCCTGGTGGACTGGAGTGTGCAGTGTGTTTTGTGGTTGTGATACCTGGACAGAAGATCTCCTTTATTGCCTTCAGATGTAACATCACTCCCCGTGGCGGGAGAATAACATTACTGCAATGACCAGAACTCTGGGGCGCTGCACCCGCAGTTGGGCAAAGCATACTATGCATGCACGACCGAAGATTGCATTGCGCACGCACCAACTATGGAGCACAAGTACTCTAATTCACTAATATATTGCAGACAACAGGGACAAACGGGATGGAGAAATGAAGATGAAACGCCGCCCATCGGACAGGTAAAAAGTCATTTAAATATCCTGCCAATTTGAGGTGACAGAGTCTTTTTAATGTGCTTCTTTTTGAGCCACTCCTTTGTTGCCTTGGCTGTATGTTTTGGGTCATTGTCTTGCTGGAAGACGCAGCCACGACCCGTTTTTAATGTCCTGGCGGAGGGAAGGAGGTTGTCACTCAGGATTTTACTGTACATGACTCCATCCATTCTCCCATTGATGCGGCGAAGTAGTCCTGTACCCTTAGCAGAGAAACACCCCCAAAACATAATGATTCCACCTCCATGCTTGACAGTGGGTACGGTGTTCTTTGGGTCATAGGCAGCATTTCTCTTTTCCCAAACACGAGTTGAGTTAATTCCAAAGACCTCAGTTTTTATGTCATCTGACCACAGCACCTTCTCCCAATCACTCACAGAATCATCCAGGTGTTCATTGGTAAACTTCAGACAGGCCTGCACATGTGCCTTCTTGAGCAGGGAGACCTTGCGGGCACTGCAGGATTTTAAACCTTTACGGCGTAATATGTTACCAATGGTTTTCTTGGTGACTGTGGTCCAATCTGCCTTGAGATCATTAACAAGTTCGCCCTGTGTAGTTTTAGGCTGATCTCTCACCTTCCTCATGATCAAGATTACCCCACGAGGTGAGAGTTTGCATGGTGCCCCTGACCAATGTCGATTGACAGTCATTTTGTATTTCTTCCATTTTCTTACTATTGCACCAACAGTTGTCTCCTTCTCACCCAGCATCTTACTTATGGTTTTGTAGCCCATTCCAGCTTTGTGCAGGTCTATGATCTTGTCCCTGACATCCTTATAAAGCTCTTTGGTCTTGCCCATGTTGTAGAGGTTAGAGTCTGACTGATTAATTGAGTCTGTGGACAGGAGTCTTTTATAAAGGTGACTATGTAAGACAGCTGTTTTTAATGCAGGTAACGAGTTGATTAGGAGCGTCTAACTGGTCTGTAGGAGCCAGAACTCGTTAATGGTTGGTAGGGGATCAAATACTTATTTCTCACTGCAAAATGCAAATAAATTTATATAATTTATACAATGTGATTTTCTGGATTTTATTTTTGATATTCTGTCTCTCAGTGTTAAAATCAACCTACCCTTAAAATTATAGACTGTTCATGTCTTTGTCAGTGGGCAAACTGACAAAATCAGCAAGGGATCAAATACCTATTTCCTCCACTGTATAACTGGCACCTCTCAGCAGTATGCTGGGAGTTTCTTTCAGGTGTGATGCTTTCTCATTAGTCATAGCAAGGATCTGATTCCCCCCGCTGGACGTTGCGCACCCATACTGCGGGACTGGGTGGCACTACAGGTCCCAGCCACGCTACCAGGAGATTCTGATCCTGACATCTCCTCCATCGCCAACGCTGCCCACAGAATGGCTGATGACAGATGCAGACATTACAGGAGCAGGTCCGGATGGAGACGTGACAAATATCTGTCAAACAAACCAATTTTGGTTGAACTGGCTGACAGTGTGTATAAGGGGGCTTCCTGAGTGACCCCCTGACAGATAATATCCGGAGGAAGACATGTCTAATTGCACTGCCCATTCAAGGCTCACACCAACGCTCGGATTTCCGTCATTCTTTTAGAATTAGATTTATGGAATTAATGGCTGAGACTCATTCATTAAATGGCTGATTCGATGGCATCAGATGTACCCCAGTGACTTATAATGGGGGCCGTCAGGGGTGGTGCCAGTTTACCAGACAGATGTGAACCTGCCGCAAACGTAGACAAAGTCCACGGGAGTGTGAAGTGATCGACTCGTCGTATCATAAAATGTATTGTGATCAATGAAGAAGACCCCTGTGCCAGAACAGTATATGGGCCCTTTGCAGTCCAGGTAGTGGCCCCCTGACCTCTCCGGCCCCTCGTTGCACCAATGATGTGTCCGCCCCTGTATACTTTTTGCAATATTTGACCCACCCTATGGATCTTGACTTTCTATGCAGTGACTTCTCAATGCTCGATACACAATGAATCGCTCCATTCTCGGGAAGAATTAGTCATAAATAATGGAGGTTCTAAGTCAAGGCCATGTTGACGTTCTTCTCTACCGTCATGGCTTTTTTTACAAGGTCTTCCCTTCTTTACAAAGTCTGAATATGAAAAGAACAGAAGGTGCCACTTATGTAACCAAGAGATGGCATAAAGCACATCCCCCTCAGTGTCTGCTCGACAATAACCATGCATCAAGCTTATGTTATAGCAGAACCTTTGTCAATTTTAGTATCTGATGTTCTAAGTCCATGAAAAAAAAAGTAATATTAATAAAAGCTAAGAAAATAGTGACTTCCGTCAAATCAATGAAAGTAAAGAACTATACTTCTAGAAACAGCGCCACCCTAGTCTACGGGTCGTGCTTGGTATTACAGCCTACTCACTTGCGTAGGAGTTGATTTGTAGTATCTAGGAACAGACACTAAAGTCTAGACCTTTATTCTGATTTCAATTATATACAGCCGGAGCTGATCACCGGCGGTTTGGAACCCACACCGATCTGATATTGATGGTTTATCCAATATATAGGTCATCAATATATCCATTCTGGACAGCCCCTTTAATTTCTTATTGGTGGAAGTCCAACTCTCAGCTCCCTCAGTGATCGGGCTGCATCACCCCAGAAGTGGCACGACTCCATACATCATGTAGTGGCCATAAATGGTACACAAGCCTCTCCCAATATTAAGAAGAAGGGGCCCATAGAATGGAGGTGACTAAATATCATAGTGTCCACCTCATTACGGTGATGGGTTGTGCCACCTAAAATAGACGGGCGCTGCCTTTTTTTCCCTCTGCTTATCACTTTCCAATCTGAAGCATTCACAGTACGCAACCAACAATGGACCCTAAGACCAGATCTGGTTTATAGGATGCCTCTATGTTCAAAAGCCCTTTACAGAATCTGTCAGGAGGTTTTGTTATGTAATCTGAGAAGCAGCATGATGTCGGGGCAGAGACTCTGATTTCAGCGATGTATCGCTTACTGGGCTTGGTGCAGTTTTGTTGCAATATCTGTTTTCTCTCCTGTAGATGTAGCAGTGGTCAGAATACCGAGCCTTGTATAACCCCGCCTACAGTTCTGATTGGCAGCCTCCTGTGTGCACTGTACGTAAGCTGCCAATCAGCGGAGGAGGCGGAGTTACACAGATTAGCTAGACTGTTTGGCACTTGAGACCTAGTCCTGTAGTGATAATCTCCTTCTGATTAAACACTAATTGTATTGAAACCACAGCTCGCAACCTAATAAGTGACACATCCCTGGAATCAGGCTCTGCCCCTGTATCAGATTAAATAGAAAATAACTGCTGACAAATTCCCTTTAAAGAAATCTAGCACGGAATGTAGGAACACTGACCTCTCTATAGGTTTTCCTTCCTTTCTGTAGGGAAATATATCTTTTCAATTGATTTTCATTACATAAACTCATATGATGATCTCCCTCTGATATTTAACCTGTTTTCCGTTCTATATCGGGAGGATAGATTTAATGAAATCCCAGTTTTACGGAAACTCATTCTCATCCATCCATTCTTCCCGAACAACAAACCTATGATGGGATTCCATGGCGGCCATCCTGACCTCCTTTACGGGCTACCATTGCCCGGATCCGGTTGGGTAGAGGTTGTTTATTCTCTATTTCTGTTCCTACATTTGTTGTCAGAGGCTTGGAATTCCCAGTCCAGTAATATGTGGGTTGTGAGGACAAAGCTCCCACTTGTTCCAGTGGGAAAGGACAGAACTGGAGTCATTTCCTCTTCGGAGAATCTATATTTTGAGTGATTTGGCATTCACGCCGGGCATGTGACCAGAATGACTTGTTATGAAGATTTCTATGTGCGCCATTCTTACACATGCTGGGTCTACAACATATACATTGTGATCAAAGACAAAGCAAAGTAATTGCTGGAAAATGAGTAAGATAAGACCCTGGTGGAAATGGTGACTACTGAAGCCTACTGTTATGGCGGACATGTCATTCTATGACTTTCCTGACACTTCTCTACATCCTAAAGGAACACTATGCCTAGAAATGAAGGTTTAACCATCCCTCATTATTGGTATCTCTTATCAGTGTTGTGTTCTATTGCAAACAGAAAAAAGGGGAGAGGCTCCTGCTGCAGAAAATTTTGTCTTACAGCGAAACAAAGGACAGGGAGGCAGAAGGGCAGTGACTATTTTGACACAAGGAGATTTTATTGTATATTTCTCAGTTTTAAATGATTTGTCTTGCCTTTTCTTTGCTTAGTTTTGCTTTTATGCTCCTGTTATATCAATGAGGCCATGAGAATTTAATCGCCATTTACATGACAAAGTTGTTAGGAAGACCTTAAAAGTCATTTCCCGATGCGGGAGAGCTTGCATAATGCCGGAATTCTCAAAAGAAAGAATAAAGGGGTATTCTCAAGATTGAAAAGTATCCCCTATCCTCAGAGATTGCCAGGGGTCTAACCACTGGGGCCCCCATTGATCCGGAGAACTAGGGCTCTAAAGACTAGACTGTGTGCAGAATTATTAGGCAAGTTGTATTTTAGAGGATTATTTTTATTATTGATCAACAACTATGTTCTCAATCAACCCAAAAGACTCATAAATATCAAAGCTTAATATTTTTGGAAGTTGGATTGTTTTTTTTTTTTTTTAGATTTGGCTATCTTAGGAGGATATCTGTTTGTGCAGGTAACTATTACTGTGCAGAATTATTAGGCAACTTAATAAAAACCAAATATATTCCCATCTCACTTGTTTATTTTCACCAGGTAAACCAATATAACTGCACAAAATTTAGAAATAAACGTTTCTGACATGCAAAAACAAAACCCCAAAAAATTAGTGACCAATATAGCCCCATTTCTTTATGATGACACTGAGCAGCCTCCATCCATAGATTCTGTCAGTTTCTTGATCTGTTTACGATGAACATTGCGTGCAGCAGCCACCACAGCCTCCAGACAGTGTTCTGAGAAGTGGACTGTTTTCCCTCCCTGTAGATCTCACACTTTATGAAGGACCACAGGTTCTCTATGGGGTTCAGATCAGGGGAACACGGGGGCCATGTCATTATGTTTTCTTCTTTGGAGACCTTTGCTGGCCAGCCACGCTGTGGAGTAGTTGGAGGCATCTGATGGAGCATTGTCCTGCATGAAAATCATGTCTTTCTTGAACGATATCGACTTCTTCCTGTACCACTGCTTGAAGAAGTCTTCCAGAAACTGGCAGTAGGACTGGGAGTTGAGCTTCACTCCATCCTCAACCCGAAAAGGTCCCACAAGTTCATCTTTGATGATACCAGCCCATACCAGTACCCCACCTCCACCTTGCTGGCGTCTGAGTCGGAGTGGAGCTCTCTGCCCTTTACTGATCCAGCCTCTGGCCCATCCATCTGTCCCATCAAGAGTCACTCTCATTTCATCAGTCCATAAAACCTTTGTAAAGTCAGTCTTCAGATATTTCTTGGCCCAGTCTTGACATTTTATCTTATGTTTCTTGTTCAAAGTTGGTCGTTTTTTAGCCTTCCTTACCTTGGCCATGTCCCTGAGTATCGCACACCTTCTGCTTTTTGTTACTCCAGTAACGTTGCAGCTCCGAAATATGGCAAAACTGGTGGCAAATGGCATCTTGGCAGCTTCACGCTTGATTTTCCTCATTTCTTGGGCAGTTATTTTGCGCCTTTTTTGCCCAACACGCTTCTTGTGACCCTGTTGGCTATTTGTCATGAAAAGCTTGATTGTTTGGTGATCGCGCTTCAAAAGTTTGGCAATTTCAACACTGCTGCATCCCTCTGCAAGACAGCTCACAATTTTGGACTTTTCAGAGCCCGTCAAATCTTTCTTCTGACCCATTTTGCCAAAGGAAAGGAAGTTGCCTAATAATTAAGCACACCTTATATAGGGTTCTGATGTCCTTAGACAACACCCCTCCTCATTACAGAGATGCACATCACCTGATTTACTTAATAGGTAGTTGGCTCTCAAGCCTGAACAGCTTGGAGTAGGACAACATGTATTAAAAGTATGATGAGATCGAAATACAACTTGCCTAATAATTCTGCACACAGTGTAGGTGAGTGCTGCACTTGGCTTTCTCCAGTGGTTCCATTAAGGATGAATGGCGGCAGTGTGCAAGATCGATCACTGCTCCATTCACACGGGGCTCTTTCTTGGGATCGTTGGGGGCCCCAGTGCCTGGACCCCGAGCAATAGGAAACTTATCGCCTATCTAATTTTCTAAACACCCCATTAAAATGAAGCCCCTTTCTAGTTCACAAGTTCACATGTTGGATGATAGCCAACAAGGCAATTAAGTCATTGACGCACATCAAGCACCTGAAACCTCGGGCAATCGGCTGGGAAACCGGAGTCAAATAGACATTTTCCCTGCAGTGGCCACTACTGGAGAATTGTAGTATTACAAGGCCAGGTCCATCGGAGCCAGAATATCATTACTCTCTAGTAGAGGGTCTCCATTTAAAATTCTCAATGATGTCATAATAGGACAGGAGAGATTCTGTGGCTTAAAAGTTTATTACTTAGTGCTAAAATTAATATATTCCTTCTTGAGGACGTTGGTTGGCACTGTTAGGACACCATGGTGCAGTGGTGGAGGGGGATCCATCACTGGAAATGTGGGGCACCAGGCAATAGACCTGGTATCGGTAATTCTCAGTCCTCAAAATGATTCAACTTACATAATTGTCAGTGTCTGAAATACATTTATTCTTCTGGTCCTGATCTGTGATAAATAATTGATGATTAGTTACAATTATTTAATTCAATTAATGTTAATTCAGATGGAAAATTGATCATTAAAATAGAAACAGAATGCTGAAATCCAGATGCCACGTGTCTTAACGAAAGCTAAACTCACGAAGAATAAAGAATTTCATCAAAACATCGTTATATAGAAAAAAAAGGGGTTTAGCTTTTAACCCTAATGTTCTGTTCGGGTCATAGTGACCCGAACAGACTTTTTGCGGCCCTGTAGATTTTTTTCTGTAAGTCTATAAAACTTGACACTCCTTGACTTTTCCTCATTTGGGGGGACCTACCTATGAGTATTTTTTTTTCGTTTACTTTTTGCTACACGCAAAAAGTTACACTTGTTGTGTTCGGGTCATAGTGACCCGACATCGTTTTTTACAGCTGTGAGGCCATATTTTCAGTGAAATAAAGGAGTTATAACCTCAGTTGGGTCTATTTATTGCATCTACTATTGTATATCAATTGATTTATTTCCTAAATTATTTCAATGGGGTCGTACACGCACTCTACCGGGGGTATGCATTGAGATCTGCGCACCATAAAAATGGCTTTATATTGATTATTTTTGGTGCGCAGTCTATTCTAAAATGTAGAGTGCATCCGGAGAGATCACTAGGTGTGCACTACACGTGTATATTATGCGCAGAACAGACTGCTCAGAACGCGCTGTCTAAGACGTTTTTTTTTTGTAAAGCTGAGCTGTAAAGTCTTGCAAATAATTTTTTTTAGTCTGTCTTCCTGGCTTATCTGCTTGTTTTCAGAAGGGTTCTTATCTTCTCTGCTCTTATCAGTACACATATGCTAGCCCAGACATGTTACCTTTCAGTTTCAAATATGATCTTGGACTACAATGCAACCAAAGGTGGTGTAGACACATTAAACCAACTCATTGGTACATATTCCTGCAAAAGAAAATCAAATCGGTGGCCAATGATTCTCTTTTACAACATTCTGGATTTGTCAGCCTATAATTCTTTTGTGTTGTGGAGGGAAATCAATCCCAATTGGAACCCCAACAAACTCCATAAAAGAAGATTATTTATAGAAGAACTGGGGAAGTCACTGGTTAGGCCTTATATTGAGAACAGAAAAGTTACACCAAGAACAGAAGCAGCAGCAGGCCTGGTACAAAGCATCCATCAACATGCCCAGGACAGTGAAGCCATGTCCTCCACAAGCGCTTCTACCCCCATGGCCTCTTCGGGCATCAAAAGAAAAAGATGCAGCTATTGCCCCTCTACTTGTGACAACAAGATGAGTATAACATGTTCTGGCTGTAAAACATTTCTATGCAAAAATCATGTGTATTGTTTTTCATGCAAGAATCCGTAAATTTATATGATCATGTAAATATATTCACATTGTAATGTTTATTATCTTTAATTTTTTTATCACAAAATGTTTGATTTGATTGTTTTTTGTTTTTTTACAAAATATGCGTAGTTTTCTATTTTCATTTTGCTCATTGATCTGTTTTTTCAGAATAAAAACAAAACAAAAATATTTCTAGTTCATTTTTCTTTTTTTTTTTTACTACCAAACATGTTCACAAACAGTCTCGTAAGCAAAAAGTATAAAAAAAATGGAGGTAGAGTGTCTAAAATCAAGGTTTAATAAGCCGGATCATAGTGACCCGGAACACTACAAGTGTATAGTAAATGTGAACAAAACAGCAGGGTTAAGATCTTGGTCCGACCATGTATAACATAGCTGCCCAATGGGCACCATGTCTATGTAGTATTGCAGATTTAAAAAAAAATTCTTTAGCCTTCTGACTGAGCACTCCACCTCTTAGCTACAGGCGTTAATCAAGGCAGGACCCTACCACTCCACAGAGATATAGATTTTAGTCTAAGAGAGGATTCACAGGTTCCCATACAAATGAAGACTTTATTCTAAGCGAAGATTGGCATTGTTAGGTCCTGGTAAACGAGAAATGCCTTATCGTGGCTTCCAGGTACATATGAATTGGCCAATTTATGTGCTAAACTTTCTCAATTTTTCATAATTTTGGAAGTTTTGGAGCTACAGAGTGCTGCCTTATTTATTTTATTTGTTTGTAGTATTGCATGCGTATTGTTGCTTCTTTGGCGTTACTGAACTTCTCTCTGAAATTGGATCATCTTCAGGGATGGTCTGAATGAGTTTTTCTCTAGGACATTGATTTTGTTGAGCAAAGTAGAATAACTAAATGCTCATTTTCCTTTTTACAACTTTGTCCAGTATGGAAAGTTATGAAACTTTGTAAATCACTTTATTATGGGATTTGGCTTCATTCCTATAAAAAAAAAATTGCATGCAAGTGGCTTAAAAAACCCTCCGGCTTTTCCCAAGTTCTATTTGCCTCCTTTCTGCTGCACTGATATCAGAAAGGTGTCATTTGGTGTACAGATGATGGCACTGATGGATCAGCCCTGTCTTTTCCTCACAGTGTTCTGCTTATCAGAACAATCTCCTGCAGCAGCTGATCCCCAAAGTTAGTGACACAGGTGCTGAGCTAACTGTACACAATTAGGCAAATGGGCCCTGTATAATCCCTAGGACTGGGGCCCTAACAATCCTTGCTCCAAAGGTACCTCTGATGGTGAGGAGGTTTGGGCCGCCAGCCTTACTATTCTACTGTTCTACTTCCCCCAGGAGGTCCAGGACAGAACTGCTAGTTTATCAACACGTAAGACAAACAGGGATAGCAAAAAAAGCAACTAACATATAAAACACTCACCAAAGGTAGAGAGGCAGATAGGGAAGGGTAGGAAAGTACAAACCGAATGGGGATAAGACAATGAGAAAAGCATACATCCAAAAACAGCACACAACAATCTCCAGTAGCAACAATGATCTCCAACTCAGTACAGCAACTCCTGGGAACCATGATGGTCTTGCCAGATTTTATAGAGAGCGGAAATGACCAGATCAGAAGCAGCTGTGACATGTGAGCAGCTGTATGTTCCTAACCAGAATAGAAAGGGTCGTTAACCTCTTCAGCACCAAAGGAAAACGAAAGCCATTTATTATGGGACATGAAACACACAGGCTAAATGGAAAACCTGATATTCACAATACGTAATTATTTTCTAATCCCGGATCTCCCAGCAGGAAGTGACACACTGCCATCATATATACTCCAAGTTAGTACGCTCTGATATTAGTGCAGCTGAAGGCATGAACATCCTATATAGTGTTGATATTACTGCAAACCTGTCATGTCTCCTAACGCTAATTTTACAAGTTTTATGCTCCAGAATTGTTGTGTTCTGGGGGAATGTAATTAAATAGTACAGTAGAACAGGTGCCAGATTAAGGATAATACAGGGTTTTAGTCTCTATAAGATTTCTGGAACCTGACCCCCACCTGCCGCCCTATCACTGCGATATGTAGAAGTCATGTGCATGGACCACGATTTATAGTAGAGCAATATCTGTGTTGTTAGCTTTCCTAATTTGTTAAGGAGTAACATTTCTCCTTGTGTAGAGTTACGTGCCTGGCATACCAGTGTAAGGAGACTTATAGGCCTTATGCTCCTCTCTCAAATTAAATATGCAAATTGCCTTTTTTGTAAGGAAGAGGACTTGAACTCTTGTGCCACTTATTGGAAGTAGCAATCCTAAAAGTCAATATCGATCCTTTTTCAAGCTTTGCCACATGACTTAGGATAAAAGCCAAACCAGAATATCAATTTGCAGACACTGTGTTTCGTGGTGCTGCTCCCCGTCAGTGCTTGCTGAATGGAGCTCTCTTTTCCTGAGACGTGGAGGTATTAGAGATAAACAATATATTCAGTACTCATATAAATAGTGACTACTGTGGACAGGGCCGGACTGGCCATCTGGCAATTCTGGCAAATGCCAGAAGGGCCTGCCTGGTCATGGGCTGCCTTTTCTGCTATGTTGTTAGCAGAATCGGTGTTCTCAAGACACCCATACTGTTAAGAGTTGTGATGGAGCACAAAGTCTCTGACTCCATCACTTACCCCAGCAGGCCACAAGTATCATTAGACATATTGGTCTTGTAGTAAATCTTGCTTTCCGTTTGCTTCCTCTGCTCAGATCGGCGTTCCTTTCCTCCTAATCCCTAAATGTCCACTGCAGTGACATGGGGCGTGCATCTCATAAACAGGAGGAACGTAACGCCAATATGAGTAAAGGAGGCGGCTGGAGACAAATGGAGGGCACCAGGCAGTGAGAGTATATATTCCAGTCCTAGGGTGGAGGGTTACTTTAATATTGAACCCTTGGCCATATATACAGTGGTATGTATAAGTTTGGGCACCACTGGTCAAAATTACTGTTATTGTGAACAGTTAAGCAAGTTGAAGATGGAATTATCTCTAAAAGGCCTAAAGTTAAAGACGACACATTTCCTTTGTATTTTAGGCAAAAAATATATATTTTTTTAATCTTTTACATTTTAAAAATCACAAAAAGAAAAATGGGTAGACGCAAAAGTTTGGGCACCCTGCATGGTTACTACCTATAAAACATACAAAACCTACAGAAAACAAAATGAGCAAAAACCCTGCTGTAACTAAATAAGTAAAAAGCAAAAGTGCATTTAAATGACACAGAGGTCTTAGTAATACTGTTTTTGATCAAAAATAGCACAAAAGCCATCCCATCGTCAAGGTGACTCTGATCGGGACGGTCCTACGCTATTTAATATTAAAAACCTTACCATGCGTCAGAGTGGATCTCAGTGTGTGAATAAGGGGAGACAAAGGACCGGGTCCCAACCAGTGGACACAATGTGAACATGCGCTTATGTTTTGCATGTATACCAACTTAAACCAACCTCAATAATTTTTGTGTTGTTTTACTTTGTATTTTTGCAACCTGTGCAAGCAGGGGTGTGGCCTCCCTTTCCTGAGCTGGAAATTACATTTAAAGGCTTCCCCACACTGGTGTTCCAGGTCTAGGTGTAATGCTTCATTTCACCTCTGGAGGTGCTGCAGGGAAATGTAACTCTTGCTGCAGGACTCTTTCATGGATCACTTCTGGTGATTGTAGGACTCTATTTTGGTGGATGTAGATTAGAGTACCCCTTTAACGGTTCTTTGGGCTTTGCAACTTATGTCTTGTGTTCTGCCCTGTGACACTTGTGGTTGTACCGGCTGATACACATATTATCCACCCATTTGTGCGTTTTCATTATGTTCTATAAATGTTGCTCCTGCTCTTCCCTCTGGCGGTAAAGTCAAGTCAGCATCAATAACCGCCCAGAATCCTTCTTTCAACTATAAAATTGACGTTCCTTATGCTCTCCTGCCTGATATATGGATGTCTTTCCTAGCATAGACATCCGATGCAATCAGTATGCTTCCAAAAATTGCCACCTCCCTCCTCCCTTCATATCTGCATCTAGCTCCCCAGTCTGCACCAACCATCGACTGGAAATGCATTGCTAAGGAGAATGCTAATAGTGTGCCACTGTTAATGGTGAGGCTTTCAAGCCTTGCATTACCTGTAAGTGCTGCCATAATGGAGATCATAATTGCCCAGGAAAATGTCATTTTATTTCAGTCTGCTTCTTGCAAGCTTCAGCCGCACCCTTTTTACAATTTGCAGAAATGAATGCAGCAGACGAGATCCTGGAGCACAGCGTCCGCCTGACTCCATCCCTGTACCCGCAGGTTCTTTCAAGATTTTTTTTTTCCAGTTGACTTTCCTTTTATTCTTGCCGTTTGGTAATCTGATGAGTGCAAAAATGAAAAAAAAAAAAATGATATGAAGAGCAGGCTATGATTATACTGGTTGACCCATCGGAGTTTTGGTTGGTCAACCGGCAAGAGACAAGGGCTCCATGGGGGCAGATGGGACTGGTGGCGATGTTGGCTGTGGTCATATTGTAACATATTGTAACATCTCTGTGGTTATCCTCGAGGTTCAGTGCTCATGTAGACACATGGCATCACAGCTCATCCAGTCACCTTGGCCGAGATGCACGGCATTCAACTTCTGTATAGTTGGGTGCACTTCTTATTCCAAGAGTTAAGAAAGATCATGATACTCCAAAGCGATGAGTTTTCAACAGAAGATTCTTTATTGTCTTGGAAGTCCTTCTTTATTATGCATGGGACGTTTCTTTTGGTGTGTTCACAGCTAGTGGCGTAACTAGAGTCCAATGGGCCCCTGTGTAAAAGTTGGACTGCCCCCCGCCTACTTATTGGTCAAATATATTGGCTCTTGTAGAGTTCTAAATTCTATAAGGCAAAACGTGTTTTCCTCCGTCCCTCATTGTGAAGTAATGTCCCTCATCCTGTACTAATGTCCCCCATCCAGGGACCCTTCCTGGTATATATATCCCCCTATCCCGAGACATATGTCCCCCATCCTGGGCCCATTCATGGTAAAATGCCCTCCATCACAGTATATATGGCCCCCTTCCTGGACCTCCTAATGGTAAAATGTCTCCCATCTTGGGCCCTCTTTCTCGTAGATGTGTCCGATATCCTGGTATATATGTCCCCCATCCTGGTATATATGTCTCCCATCCTGGAATACATAACCCCCATCCTGGAATACATGACCCCCATCCTGGTATATATGACCCCCATTCTGGTATACATGACCCCCATCCTGGTATATATGACCCACAATCTGGTATATATGTCTCCCATCCTGGTATACATGACCCCCATCCTGGTAGTTGGAGCGCCCCCAGACACAGGGCCATGAGTTCTCGGTACCGGGCCTCTCTGGTTCGGTTCTGAAGCTGTCACGGTGGCTAGACCCGGTCCACGACCCTGCTAAGGGGCGTCCAATAAAGGTGGTACAGTCTGTCAGGGATTCGTGACGCAACCTGTGGTGTTCGGTCAGGGTGACCGACGCTGCTGTTGGGTCCGCTGGGGTGATGGAATGGCAGCTAGATGGAATACCTTCCCACAGGTGAAGTATGTCCCCAGGGCTTCCCAGTAAGGTGGATGATGATGGTGTGAGGTGCAGTCAATAACGAGCACACAAGGTTGCAGTTTCTTTACCTCTTTACTGAAGACTTCAGGATCCGCAATCCAGAGCACGATTAACAGGGCTTTCTGAGACCGGCCAGTCCGATGGGCACATCCAGAATTCCCTTTGCAGGTGGAAATCGTTGCCTACCAATAGCGCCTGTGTGTTGTAGTGCTACCCTGCTGAGCATTCTGAATAGTCCTCACAACTTCTGTTCTCGTTCGTTCGTTCTTTCTAATTCGTTCCAGATATTTCTAGTTCAACGTCCCCCAGGTATGTTATGGCTAGGACGCACCCATATGACGGGAAGGCCTGGAGTTCTTCCGGGACCCTAGAGACGCCCCTCTCCCACTGTTGCCCCCTATGTCTTCGTAGGTGTTTAGGTGAGGCAGCCAACCTATAATTAACTGTCCTGCGGAGTTTGAAGTAAAGCGTAGAGTCAGTTACTCCCTCGGTGTTCCGGCCACCGGCTACGCGCCTCAGTAGGATGTTGCCTCGGTCTCACAGCACGACTCCTACTGGCTCTCCTTTGTGCTTGATCTCGTTTCTCACTGTTCCACAATATCCTTTGCTTCGTGTCTCTTTCTTAGGATACCGCCGCGGGGTGTGCAGGCGCGGTTCCGTAACGTTCTATTCTGGTCGCTAGGTGCCTGCCAGGTTCCCACGCCTGACAGGGACCCCCCTGTGTCTTCTCCCTGCAACACCCCCTGCCACGGGATGTTGCCTGAATCCAACCCAGTCAGCTTCTGACTAACTTCCTATCCAACCCCTAGTTTTACCAGTGTGAGGAGTGGCCCAATAAATAAAGCCCTTTGCTCCCCCTAGTGGCCGGAGTGTGAAGTGTAATGTGTGCTGGTGATACCTGGTCAGTAGAATTCCTTCAGTGCCATCAGACGTACTATCACTCCCCTTAGTGGCAGAGTGTCATACTGCAACGACCAGATCTCTGGGGCGCTGCATATATATGACCCACAATCTGGTATATATGTCTCCCATCCTGGTATATATGACCCCCATTCTGGTATACATAACCCCCATCCTGGTATATATGACCCCCATTCTGGTATACATGACCCCCATCCTGGTATATATGACCCACAATCTGGTATATATGAATACCATCCTGGTATATATGTCCCCTCTTGCTGAAACTATCTCTCATGGTACAATCTGGAGAAGGTCTCAAGGACCGAAATGTAACCTGTATAAAGTTGGATTGCCTACTCATCCAGGCTACTTGGGCCAGACAGCATTGGTGTGGATTGCACCCTAGCTCAGTAATGAGATGTTAGTAGAGCCATCGTTATGGCATGAGTTTGTACATGAGTAGATAAGCCCAGATCATTTAGTAGACATTAGCAGCTGTTCATGTGCAGTTAAGTGCGTGTACTGTAAGAAAGATTATAGATATATCGTACTCTTCAAACATACATTTAGGAAATTTACGGGCTGCTGGCAGCTCTGACTTCTTGTGTCTGGCATTCGGTAAAGTCCTTAGTCTTGCCGGAGTCATTTCTTAGTTTCGGCTATTGACTTCTACTTTGAAAATGAAGCCATTGCATCCTCATTTTAGTATTTGTAAGGAAGAACAATTTTTTCCCCATGGTTTTAGGATCAGGCTAACGACACTTCTGGCCAGGATGCCTTTGTGGTTGTAGAATAAAATGCATTGCCTAGTGTGTGCACTGGACACAAGGAGGAAAGATGCCAACTAGCAAGAAACCTGACTTTCTTTGGTCGGAGTATTCAGACACAAATACTTTGTCTCACGTCAAGGAAAGTTTGATGTTGCATCAATGAAGTCATGGTCAACTAATACCCCACCATAAAGTCCTAGACTCAAGGCCCCCATACACATTAGACAAACGTTGGCCAAACATGCTTATATTGTCAGGCACAGCCAACAGTCTAATACTCTCCTCGCCTCTCGAGCCTCCTCCGACAACTGATATCTGTGGAGCTTCGCATCTTCCATGTCCGATTTCAGACAGCCAAACATTTTTGTCCTTGGAGAGATCGGCCATCACCAGTGGTGTCTGATAGTGGCTCTATCATAAAGAACAGCGGCAGAGTGAGCACTCATGAGTATGGAGGAGTTGGGAGAGATAAACATCGTTCATTAAGCGGCTATCTATTCCGAATGTGGCTCCTTAGTCTTCATGCGCAAGGTTTGATTTCGTATCGAGGATCTATTGGGCATCCATAGAATTGTGGAGACATGCTGACACTGATGTTATGGGATTTATTCATAAATTTCACAAAATGTGGCAGGATTAATTGGATGCCATTTTGTACGAGGAACTTCTTCCTTGGGGGGAAAACTCTATACATGTCTCACTCGGTGGACTCTACTATATAGCCATGAGTATGAGGTTTGTCATAGGTTCACCATAGTTCTCATCTTCCCATTTCTTCATGGCTTGGACATAACTATAGGGAAAGTAATTTAATGTAAATCTATTCTCATCTACAGGGATAATCTAATTGTTAATGCACATAATGAACTGTGATGGGTATAGCCCAGTCCTGTATACTCATCTACACATGTCACACACTGGCTCCGCTCTACCAGAGCAGGTGGCTCTCCATGGCTTGGGCATATTTTGCTGTCTTGCTGTCACGCTGTGGCTCAAGTAATGTGTAAAAGTATATAAATGGCTCCCAGCCACCATGGGACAACCTTGAAGCTCCAGCCTCCCTGCCGAGTACTAATCAGTCCATAATCATGGTGCATGGACACTACATAGTTATTGCTCATTTAACCAGAACTGAGATTGAGTTCATCAGAATACGGCTCTCGGCACCACAGGCAAACAAATGATTTTGCCAAGGGGAAGCCATGTATCGTTACATGGCGGCTATTCAAGTAAATGGATGTCCATGAAATACATTGACGGCTCGAATGTGCCAGATTGGGAGATGCTCTTACAGAGTTATCTCCATTGTGGCGCATAAGAGGGTCCTTACCTCCCTCTGTGATGCCATATGTGATGGCATTACAGACCGATGAGATAACCCATTTAAAGTAATTTACCAGCTAAAAAAAAATTAAGCTTGTCCATTTCTGGCTTTGCTTTAACACTGGAGAGAGTTTCTTTTCATCTCCTGTTTGTTAGTGATATGTATAAGGGGGGGCTCAATTCAAAAGCTAAGCCAGCCCCCTTCTCTGTTACTCCATCATTCAAAATTCAATACAGGTATAATTTGAGTATCCACTATCTTCCAAAACATATCAGTTACTCACTTGCTCTGAAATTGCCCTCTGTATTACTTCGTAAGGAAATTTAGATTTTAACCTCCTGTAATTAGACATGCGTAGATCTCGTGGGCTACTTAAAGGGTTTATTCAGGACAATTTTTTTTTGGTCTGCCAGCGATTCAGTGGCTTCCGCTTATGTCACATGGACAGAGCAGCGGCTTCTTTTCCGCTCTCCGATATTGATGAGGCGTGGCTGCTGAAGTCATGCTGATTGACAGCCAACTTCTGTCAATCAGCATGATGTCAGCAATCACGCCTCGTTGACAGAGCAGCCTGGGAGAAGTAGAACTGCTCTGTTGATGTTGAGCAGATGAATCGACGGCAGGAGCGGTCAATGACCAGCGCCGGGTATAATGGGCAAGTAGTTAGCAACTACCTACCTGTTAGCTTATGGCCCTTAGTAAAAAAAAATAGTAGTCCCAGATAACCCCTTTAATGGGGACCATTATTTTCTATCAGCCCTTGGTGTCAGGGTTCAAGTCTTACAAAAGAGTAACATCTACAGTACATAGAATTTCTGTGTTCTTCCTTGAGAGGATTTTCTCTCCCCAAAAATCCCAATAATATGCTTCCCAAATCAGTGTTGACTTATCCCCTTTCATCTTATCAATTTTTATAATATAAGAATAAGACGTAAGAGCCTAGAAGAATTAATGCCAGAAGACAAAACGGATGATGTATCCCACAACTAACTTCTATACCATTTTCCCTAAAGGCCTGCAAGACAATATCATCTAGAAGTATACCCTGAATTATCTTCTTGAGTCAAGTTGTCTCATTAAAACCCGATGCTTGTGTTTATAAATATATGTATTTAAAAAAGGAGGGGGAACCACATAAATGTAAGGATAACTGGCGGAAAGTCTTCTATTTCTACCACCTTGTACTTCCATCAGGCGTTAACGATAAGTCGTTTGTTTCCTGGAGGTTTCATTAATGAGATGTAGAATTAGTAATCCCCTTCTGTAATCCTTATCCACCGGGAAGTCATGCTTGTTATCGGTCTGTAATCACACAGCGGCCTTTAACCATTTAGCTGCTAGGATGCCGGCAAGTGTTGACTTTACGTCGGCTTTTAAAACTAGTAATTGCTTTTCAAGCATAAAGGGTTAACTTTTTAGGATAATTGGTCTCGGGATCCCAAGATGATTAAATTGCTGAAGAAAACTGAGGGACTCGTATGTGTGGTTATTTATCAATTGTACACATGCAACCAAGAGCCGGCCAAGGTGCACACAACGTTCATAGCACTGGTCTCGGAAGGGGTGATGGGACCTTTTTTCAGCACCCGCAGAATACAAGACCCTGCAAATCAATTGTTAGACCCCTGCATGCTTCACATTACTGTATAGGAGCGCTGGTAAAAAAAATCTAGGCAGTACATTTTCTAACTGAGGAGGGGGCCGAGCTTGCATCAGGAGACTTGTGAGCCAGGCAATGATTTTCTAGGAAAAATGGATGCAGATAGTCACTTTACAGAGGAAGAGAACAGTCATAGTTCCACCTATTGGAGGCTACCACCCTATAAGTGACCCTATATCGATGTTCACCACATGATATTTAGCCAAACCTGTGTCTTCTCCAAAAGCAAAAGATCTCCATCCGTCAACAACTGTTTCTATCTTTTTGCCACTTGTCAGTGCAAAGTAGGAGACTGGTTTTGTGGAATAAAAGCAGTAAAAATGTGACGATGTGAGGTCCCAGTAGACCTGTAGTGTAGTGGTGACCATTGGAGAAAAGGACATCTTAATCTCCCTCAAATGTGTATTCTGAGATGGAACGTCTTGATAATGGATGGTCGTGCCACAAGGTAGCCAATCACAACATGTTCTGGTAGAAACATCATCACTGGTCATCTGATGTCACCAGAGACTTTATAAGATTAATTAATGTCTCAGTATACCCTTCAAGGAGTAGATTCACCCATGATAAAATTAAAAAAAAAATCCATGGGGTGATAATGTTTTTCGGGTTGCGTTGGTCTCTAATCGTATGCTGTGTTCAGACCACCCGACTTGTGGCACTAAACAACCATTGATTGGCTATTTGGTAGCTGATCAGCATTTAATAGTCTGTATATATAGGCCAACTGTGCTTGCGATGATCACAGAACGATCAGTCATGGATCATTTTGTGAATATAGGCTAACTTTGTTCTCGGCAGCACAAGATGATGTGCCGCCGAGAGTGATGATCTTTTAGGAAAACCAAAATATTTTTTCAACAAATAGAAAAAATGTCAATTCAGCACAACATTTATGTTTTAGAGATAAGTGTTCCAGGAGACTTCCCGGGTGGACAGTCCGTGGTCTGGATGTGGTGCATGGAGTATGAGCTGGTCTGGCTTCCAGGTCAACTAGTTCTCAATGGTCCAAAAAGCTGATGTTTACCAGCCCCAAAGAAAAGTAATGAAAATTTAGCCTTTAATTAAATAGGGCAGAAAAAATGGAAAAAGAAGATTAGAATGACGCGTTTTGGGTTTTTCTACCAGAATCATGTAAGCAGTATGGGTCTTCTTTTTTAATATGGGCACATACTCCAATTTTTTTTTATCGTATATGGTTGAAGCTGGAGAACATTGTCTTTCAGACCATTGAAAATATTTTGTCACCCGACGAACAAGCGGTTTGCCAATTCATTGGATGCCTGTATACATTGCCCGATTATTGGAAAAAGAGCATTTCTAGGAACGATCGTTACCGACACACGTGATCTTCTGTACAGAAATAAGGTGGGTTTAAAAAATGGGCATCCACGGTGGTTGTCACTCTTTGACCTAAAATACTGTTCCCAAAATGATATACCGAATGGCAATAGCCTTTATTTTACCGTAACCCATTAGAAGGGTGCTCTTTTCTTGAGGCTCAGGTCAATGATATGAGATTTGTAACACCGTCATGCCCTTAATCAAAGTGATTAATGTATGGAAATACTTCCCGATCTGCCTCATTAGCAAGTTTCTCATGTTCCTTACTTGAAGTCCTGATTGTATTATTCCTATGACTCATCTTCTGGTCTTTTAGCGTTTCCTGGATTGTATGTGATACACAAGACAGGCAGAAAATTTATTCTCAAGGTGTCTGGGATGGAACATGAGTAGACATCGGAGTGTTTCATGTGGAAGTCGGTCTTCAGTCAATTACTTGGAATTTGTTCTCCTTGTCCTTCATTTAGTGAACGCAAGGTGCAACGTTTTGGGCATAAATCTGTCAATCAGCTCTTGATAAACCATAATTGTCTACTCCGTCTTCACAGGGAAAGCTTCCGACTTCTGGAAATAGGCTCTTTCTTATTGAAAACCTTCAATTTTTTTACTGACATGACTTGTATAGTCTGAACATGTAGAAGTAACTGAAGTCATCAAGAATCTGTAGGACAAAAAAGGGTCATGTAGAAGCTGGAACGCACCGGCATGGTCAATATTATGTCCACCTGGGTCTATTTGACTTTGTGTGTCATATTTTGTGGGCGTTTACACATAGTTCACCCAGGGGTATACATACTAAAGTGGGTCGCGTAGTAAGCATCAAAATTGGTGCCCATTACCGTTCCAATTTTTGGTAAACGTTAGCCCACTAGACCTTTTCCATAATTCGTGGGCCAATCCTCCCACTATTCTGGAAGTAAGAGCTCTACGCAGATCCTTTCCACCCAATATCAGAGGGAATGGCACCAAGATTGGGGTCCCACTTTCCAATGACCCCGTAGCACCCATGTTTTACATCAGAGCAAGTCCTTCACATAAACCCTATAAGGGTATATCGACTTCATTAAAATGAATCGTTTTTGCACCCCAATCCGAGAGCAGCTTGTTGTGGGGGCAGAGACCCTCATTTCAGCAATGCGTCACTTGCTGGGCTGCTTGCAGTTTTATCTGCTGCAGATTTAGAATGCTCTGAATGCTGAGCTCCATATAACCCCACCCACACCACTGATTGGCAGCTGTGTACATTATGCATATGCAAAAGAGCTGGAGGGGGCAGGGTTACACAAAACTTATGAATATGGAAGACTACTTGGCGGCAGGTTTACTAGTCCTCTAGTGATAATCTCTTGCTGATAAAACACTGATTTTTATCAAAACTACAGCAAGCAGCCCAGTAAGTGACACATCACTGGAATCAGGGTCTCTGCTCCGACATCATGCTTCTCTCAGATTAGGTGGCAAAATCCTTCTGATAGAATCTCTTTAAGGGTACACCGAAGTCTTCCTGTAATCATGTGTATATCGTGGCATATTGGGTAAGTGAATGGCCACTACAACATCCCCAGGTGACGTGTAGTAACCTAAATTTTAGCCTTTATGTCAGGAGAACATCCCCTTCCAACTTCCAACTGTGGAATCTGTTGCAATTTTGGGCAAACTGCAAGTGAAAATTTAAAAATATTTTTTTCATGTTGATCATTCAGTCTGATCTGCCAGCGTCACGTCACAGAGCAGGAGGAGCCGAGTAGATCGATGTCTAGTTCCGTGGAAAAATATTTAGTAGATCTTGTCTTCTATTCATTTTTATTTACTGCTTCAGCGTTCGGTGGGCGGTCCTAACAGCTGCTCTGCATAATTACGCATACAAATAATAGTAGCACCGCCCACCGGACTCCAAAGCTCAGAATGAGCAGGAATTAAAATGAATATATTATGGGATCTGATAAATCTTTTCCTACAAAAACTATATATCAATCTACTCAGCTGATGCGGCTCTATAATATTCTGCCTGCAGGCGGACTGGAAAATCAACATGGCAAGTTTCCTTTAAGGAAACTTAAAGAATTCTTTTCACAAAAACAGCACCTTTATTGTCAATCTAACATCCCTGCTCCTATTTTAGATGAGTATCTAGAATTTTTCCAATCCTAGAGGATTTTTTGATTAGGCGACTTGACTATTGGCTGACTATAGCCGACCTCCTTCCATAAGGCGACAGCTCCCCCACCCCCACGCCTTTCCTTCTCCAGCTGATCCAGGTTCTCGATGATGATGATGATGATCATCCAGACGTTGGCGCACAGGGACCGTGCAGTGCAGAATGATGAGCACAGGAGATCAATTGTTCCATCAGTCTATGTGGCTGCAGTAATGGATCTGTCGATGCGCGGTTACGTTTTCAGCTTTTTAACCCTGTAACCTTTTCTGGAATTCTTCAAACATTTTTTTTTTATTACTTAGAAGCGCAGATCGGATATAGAGAAATGGCACACCGTAATCATTTATTAATAAGCCGGTCTGACTATAATAAGCCAAATTACAGGAAGATTATAATGCATTTTTAGCTTAAAAGGTCCCATTAAATCCTATTTAATGGTTCCCATCGTGACACGGTTAATCGAAAGAGGGGTTTCGCCCGCTTAGCATCCCCCCTCAAGGGGTATACATACTGGAACAAGGGAGCCTAGACTAGAGTCCCGTTTCCTTTGCTGCTAGGTAATTGCCTTTTCGGGGAAATTGGCGCCTGCAAGGTCTATAACAAAGAGTTTGTAAGCGTAGCGCTCCTTATCTAGGAGATGGGCGGCCACCTCTGATTAACCTGCAGAGGTGGCCGCTAACCTATGCCTTGAGCCGTAAACTGTAGAATTTACAATTCCTCAATTCTTGAGAACAGAGATCGTTTTTAATGGGAAGTAAATTGCAAGATTGTTGGTTGACTTTGCAAATTTTTACCCGTTTGTTTGACACAAACCCCTTTAAACGATCCCTTGCTTTAAATAATCCCCGTCAGAGTGGCCCTTTAAGCCTTATAATAAAATGAGCTGGACATAAACCATTAGACTGCCATTCTGATGCAGAATTTACAAAGCACAGTAAGTACACCAGCCTCATCGGGTCTAATAATGTATGCAGTTTGTGGTCTGAAATTTGGTGACTAAATCCAACATCCAAGATTGGTCAGGGAGCTGATATTGTCTATGTTACGTAGGATAAATCTACACGACAAACACGACTCTGCTGCGTCTGACGCGCTCGGCTCTGCTATGTCTGTAGCACACATTGAAATTACTAAAGAAACACGTTGGCAATGGAAAGCGTGCGGCGGAGCTGCGGTGTCGTGTCACTGTGTTACACTGTGTTCACTGCCGCAGGTTCTAATTGTTTTGCAGCCGGGGATGGAGGTATACATAAATCATGACATCACCGGCAGCCAATCAGAAGCCTCCGCTGCGGAGACCAGAGCTTGCGGCTGTCATTACAGGAGTCTTTTAACTCTTTGGCTGCCATGATCAAAGCTAATAACACATTTTATTATGGCAATATATATTATGTATTTCCGTTAGGATTCTTTACTGTCAAAGCCAAAAATGCATCCTACCAGATAAATTGGAGGTTTTATGGAGAGCGATGTCTTGTGACTGCTCCGCCTGTAGAAGGGCTCCTGCATATGGCGGTATTATGTCTGTATGGTATATGCAGCTGTAATAGGCCTGCCAAGGAGGTGCACGAGTTCTCCCCCAGTCTCCAGGTACATGCCTATTTTCAGTTTCCCCTAGTGGGGACTAAAAAAAAATAAAATATATTAACAAATTACTTAAATTTTAAATCATCTTCCTTTCCCTTTAAGATGTTATACGTGCCCCTCAAGGGTATAAATAAAAACACCATCTCGCCACGCAACAAAAAGTGTCTTCACACTGCTGCTTCTATGGAAAATGTAAGAATTTACAAATTTTCAGATCTCAGAAAATAGCGTCACAAACCAATTTTTTTTTCTTACAAAATTCGGATTTTTAACCTTTACAATATGAAAAAACTATACAAGTTTGCTATCGTGCACCTGGAGGATCTGGCTGAACAATACTTTCGAGTCTGATTAAGGGGTTTATTTTACTTGCTTATATAGCGCTTTACCCACATCATCGCTGTACCCATTGGGGCTTACAAAACACAGACCTGCATAACAAACAGCCTTTGTTGCGGCCCCCGGAGAACTGGGAGATGCCTGCTGCCTTCTTCCTATATTCAAATATATACGCATCTTATCATTGTTAAGCGCATACTAGCAGTTGTAGGTTCATGCGATACAACTGAATATGAAACATTGCAATTGATCATTGTACTTAGCTTGGTGCTTTATTCGTGTACTGATGGTGGTTATGGTGATGTATTCATGTATTTACGGTGGCTCTGATGATGCATTCATGTCCTGATGGTGGTTTTAGTGCTTCAGTCATGTACTGGTGGTGATTCTGGAACTGTATTTATGTACTTACAGTGGTTCTGGTGATGCATTCATTTACTGACAGTAGTTTTGGCATTGCATTCATGTACTGATGGTGGTTCTGGTGCTACATTCATGTACTGATGTTGTTGGTTTTAGCACTGCATTCATGTACTGATGTTGTTCTTGCCCTGCATTCATGTACTGATGGTAGTTCTGGCACTGCATTAATGTACTGATAGTGCTTCTAGCACTGCATTCATATACTGATGGTGGTTCTGGTGCTGCACTCATGTACTTATGGTGGTTCTGAAGCTGCATTCATTTACTGATGATGGTTTTGGTGCTGCATTCATGTACTGATTGTGTTTCTGGAGCCATATTCGTGTGCTGACAGTGGCTCTGATCTTGTACACATGCAATTGATAACATCATTCATGGCTGTGTTAATACTTAAAAATCATCTAACCTTAGAGTCTTGAGAGAATGAGGATGATTTGGCGAGTTTCTGCTCAGATTCTGCTCCAAAACCTCAGTGTAAATTAGGCTGCTTTCACCCATCAGTTTTTGTTCCGTCAGGCACAATCCGTCGAATTTTGAAATCTCATAGATAGCCTTGTATTAACGAAGGATTGCGACAGATGGCCTCACATTTCATCCGTTTTTCGCTGGGACCGTCGAAAATTGTATTTCTGGTGGCCGGAGAAAACGGACATTTTAACATTTTTGTGGTGTCCGTTGAAAAAAGGGACAGCGACGGATCCATCGCCGTCCGTCATTTGCTATAATGGAGCCCTATGGCGCCGGATTCAGTTTTTTTAAACTAAGCATGCGTTATCCATTCTGGGGTCTCTCTCTCTCTCCTAGTCAGATCCGGTGAAAAAACTGACCCGTCGCATCAGTTTTTCACGATTTGCGATGGATCCGTTTTTTTTCAAAATTCGTCGGATTGAGCCTGACCGCAATAAACTCATGGGTGAAAGTAGCCTTAATGTGTTCACACTGATTTTTTGAAAGAGAAACTCTTCAAAGCCTCAAAACTTGATTCTGGTGATGCATTAATGTACTCATGGTGGTTCCGGTGCTGTATTCATGTAAGTATCCCTTTAATTTTTTTTTTGCTGCCCTTGGGGATTGGTTCAGTATGTCAATGTGGCTCTTGGATCAAATAATAATATGCACCCCTGCTCTATCAATATGTCTTTGGAGTAAACCAGAGACCCCGGAATAAACCCACGCAAACACAGGGAGAACATACAGACTCCTTGTAGATGTCGTCATTGGTGGGATTTGAACCCAGGACCCCAGTGCTGCTGTTTAGGGACTTTTTGGGACATTTAGGGTCAACTATTTACCAAAGTTCTATGGAAACCACACAGTATATCCCAACATTATTGTAGCTTCCTTGCTATAGTAAGTTATTTGGGCAGCTGGAGTTCGGTGAACATAAAGCGACGCAATTCTTCTTGCCACGGAGATGCCGCTGATCACATAAGAATGTGGATTCTCGGTGCAGTCAATCATTCCACCACCATCAAATTAATACTTCTTTAAGGACAGCAGCCGTTTATGTCTTCCGCTGATTCATTATTCTCTAGTGCATAAACCACCAGACACTTTTTTTTGCACTAGTAGATAAATGTGCGGCTGTATAAGCAGGATGTCGGAAGAAGGCGGCCGCTGAAGAATTGCTCAGAGCTTCCTTCTACTTCTGTCATCAGGCAACTAAAGAAGTGTTCTACAGATATTCGTAGATACTGATTTATGTACCCTCACAATAAATAGACCACCCACTAAAAGGAACCGACGTCCATGTGTTAATGTCTGGCACTGTGCCTAGACCTTCTTAGAACGTTCTTGCAGAGCGCATGTGGGCAATTCATTTTTCAAAAGGGCCATTTGCGGAACTGAGATTTGCGTACATGGCCCAACAAATTGAGTCGGTCGAAAACTTGATTTAAGTTATGTTCCAACCAGATCTACAAAAATCGAATAAAAAATGGCAGCACTTATTTCAAAAAGGTGAAGAATGGAATTTGTTTAAAGTCCACGTGCGCAATGTTTTGGCTCCGGGAATGAGCCGTTTATAAGAAATTGCCAGAGCCAAAAAGACTTGGGCTTGGAATGAATACTAGACTTGGACTTTTTGCTGCCATTTTTTTTATTTTATATCTTCAGTAGTCTGGTGGTCCTCACTCTGTTGTTTGCTCCCGTTCTTTATTTAATTGGTGCTGTTTGCGTGCTAATATACAGACCACCAGGATATCACAGATTAAGATGAAGTTTGCGACTATTTTGGATCATCAAGAATCAAACAAGTACAGTGCTTCCAAGTTGTCTGCGGGAATATTAGCTGCCTCCCTCTTCATGGCACCTATGGTGCCAATCTACAGTATACACAGTATTACTAGAGACACCAATCTAGTGGCACATTGGGCCTAGTCTGGCATTCAGATCTACAGCAACTCAACATGGCATAGACTCTACAAGATGACGACCTGTGTAGACAGGGTAGTCAGTGGGGCACACAGGATTTGGACAGGATTGCCAGTGGGGCTCACAGGAAGTGGACCGGATAGCCAGTGGGGCACACAGGATATGTACAAGATAGCCAGTGGGGCTCACAGGATGTGGACAGGATTGCCAGTGGGCCATACAGGATGTGGACAGGATAGCCAGTGGGGCACACAGGATATGGACAGGATAGCCAGTGGGGCTCACAGGAACTGGACAGGATAGCCAGTGGGGCACACAGGATGTGGACAGGATAGCCAGTGGGGCACACAGGATGTGGACAGGATAGCCAGTGGGGCACACAGGATGTGGACAGGATAGCCAGTGGGGCACACAGGATATGGACAGGATAGCCAGTGGAGCACAAAGGATGTGTACAGGATAGCCAGTGGGGCACACAGGATGTGGACAGGACAGCCAGTGAGGCTCACAGGATGTGGACAGGATAGCCAGTGGGGCTCACAGGATGTGGACAGGATAGTAACATAGTAACATAGTAACATAGTTAGTAAGGCCGAAAAAAGACATTTGTCCATCCAGTTCAGCCTATATTCCATCATAATAAATACCCAGATCTACGTCCTTCTACAGAACCTAATAATTGTATGATACAATATTGTTCTGCTCCAGGAAGACATCCAGGCCTCTCTTGAACCCCTCGACTGAGTTCGCCATCACCACCTCCTCAGGCAAGCAATTCCAGATTCTCACTGCCCTAACAGTAAAGAATCCTCTTCTATGTTGGTGGAAAAACCTTCTCTCCTCCAGACGCAAAGAATGCCCCCTTGTGCCCGTCACCTTCCTTGGTATAAACAGATCCTCAGCGAGATATTTGTATTGTCCCCTTATATACTTATACATGGTTATTAGATCGCCCCTCAGTCGTCTTTTTTCTAGACTAAATAATCCTAATTTCGCTAATCTATCTGGGTATTGTAGTTCTCCCATCCCCTTTATTAATTTTGTTGCCCTCCTTTGTACTCTCTCTAGTTCCATTATATCCTTCCTGAGCACCGGTGCCCAAAACTGGACACAGTACTCCATGTGCGGTCTAACTAGGGATTTGTACAGAGGCAGTATAATGCTCTCATCATGTGTATCCAGACCTCTTTTAATGCACCCCATGATCCTGTTTGCCTTGGCAGCTGCTGCCTGGCACTGGCTGCTCCAGGTAAGTTTATCATTAACTAGGATCCCCAAGTCCTTCTCCCTGTCAGATTTACCCAGTGGTTTCCCGTTCAGTGTGTAATGGTGATATTGATTCCCTCTTCCCATGTGTATAACCTTACATTTATCATTGTTAAACCTCATCTGCCACCTTTCAGCCCAAGTTTCCAACTTATCCAGATCCATCTGTAGCAGAATACTATCTTCTCTTGTATTAACTGCTTTACATAGTTTTGTATCATCTGCAAATATCGATATTTTACTGTGTAAACCTTCTACCAGATCATTAATGAATATGTTGAAGAGAACAGGTCCCAATACTGACCCCTGCGGTACCCCACTGGTCACAGCGACCCAGTTAGAGACTATACCATTTATAACCACCCTCTGCTATATAGCTAGCTAGTGGGTCTTACGTGATGAAGACAGGATAGCCAGTGGGGCTCACAGGATGTGGACAGGATAGCTAGTGGGTCTTACAGGATGTGGTCAGGATAGCCAGTGGGGCTCACATGAAGTGGACAGGATAGCCAGTGGGGCTCACAGGATGTGGACAGGATAGCTAGTGGGTCTTACGGGATGTAGACAGGATAGCCAGTGGAGCTCACAGGATGTGGACAGGATAGCTAGTGGATCTTACAGGATGTGGACAGGATAGCCAGTGGGGCTCACGGGAAGTGGACAGGATAGCTAGTGGGTCTTACAGGGTGTGGATAGGATAGCCAGTGGGGCTCACGGGATGTGGGCAGGATAGCTAGTGGGTCTTACAGGATGTGGACAGGATAGCCAGTGGGGCTCACAGGGAGTGGACAGGTTAGCTAGTGGGTCTTACAGGATGTGGACAGGATAGCCAGTGGGGCTCACAGGATGTGGACAGGATAGCTGGTGGGTCTTACAGGATGTGGACAGGATAGCCAGTGGGGCTCACAGGAAGTGGACAGGATAGCTAGTGGGTCTTACGGGATGTGGACAAGATAGCCAGTGGGCTCATGGGATGTGGACAAGATAGCTAGTGGGTCTTACGGGATGTAGATAGGATAGCCAGTGGGGCTCATAGGAAGTGGACAGGATAGCTAGTGGGTCTTACAGGATGTGGACAGGATAGCCAGTTGAGCTCACAGGATGTGGACAGGATAGCTAGTGGGTCTTACAGGATATGGACAGGATAGCCAGTGGGGTTCACAGGAAGTGTACAGGATAGCTAGTGGGTCTTACAGGATGTGGACAGGATAGCCAGTGGGGCTCACAGGATGTGGACAGGCTAGCTGGTGGGTCTTACAGGATGTGGACAGGATAGCCAGTGGGGCTCACAGGAAGTGGACAGGATAGCCAGTGGGGCACACAGGATGAGGACAAGATAGCCAGTGGGGCTCACAGGAAGTGGACAGGATAGCTAGTGGGTCTTACAGGATGTGGACAGTATAGCCAAAGGGGCTCGCAGGATGTGGAAAGGATAGCCATTGGGACTCATAGGATGTTAACAGAACAGCCAGTGGGGCTCACAGGATGTGGACAGGATAGCCAGTGAGGCTCACAGCATGTGGACAGGATAGCCAGTGAGGCTCACGCGATGTGGACAGAACAGTCCAGTGGGCTTAACAGGATATAAACACGATAGCCAGTGGGGCTTACAGGATTTGGACAGCACAGGCCAGTGGGGCTCACAGGATGTGGACAGGATAGCCAGTGAAACTCACACTATGTGGACAGAACATCCCAGTGGAGCTCACAGGATGAAAAAAGGATAGCCAGTGGGGCACACAGGATGTAAAAAGGATAGCCAGTGGGGCACACAGGATGTAAAGAGGATAGCCAGTGGAGCACACAGGATGTAAAGAGGATAGCCAGTGGAGCGCACAGGAAGTGGACAACACAGCCCAGTGGGGCTCACCACTTCACATTTTGAGAGCCACTTGTAAATTTCATACATAAGGGCCATAAAAGCTTATTTGGCTGAGAAGTTCCCATGCAAATTAATTCTCATATTTATTAGAAGCCGTGCTCCTTCCAGGAAATCAGATGTGTGAGTAAGTCATAAACCCTAATGTGCCGTTAATCACACCGCAGTATAAACCGGTGCGGGTGCTGAGAGCGCTGATGGATGGGGCAGCCATGTTAGTGAAGGCTGCATGGAAGACAGTAAAATCTTACCAAAATTCAATGTATGTGTCCTGCAGGGCCAGAAAGCGTCTAAGGGCGGATACGGCTTCCTGAAGGGAAAGAAAAGTGTGGTGGATAAATAAATAAACAAATACTTTAACTGATATAGAAAGGAAATCGTTAAGAGCCTCTTATTATCTAATGTTCTCCCTTCAGGGTATTCATCATGATTGATCTCAGTAAAAGAGCAGATATTTTCCCATAAAATGCAATTAACTTATATATATATATAGATATATATATATATATATATATATATATATATATATATATATATATATATCTATATATATATATAATTGTCTAAGGGGTACTTCCGTCTTTCTGTCTGCAACTTCCGTAACGGAAATCCCGCGTCGCTGATTGGTCTCGCCAGCTGCCTGTCATGGCTGCCACGACCAATCAGCGATGGGCACAGTCCGATTAGTCCCTCCCTACTCCCCTGCAGTCAGTGCCCGGCGCCCGCATGCTCTCCTCTAGTCACCGCAGTCAGTGCCCGGCGCCCGCATACTCCCCTCCAGTCACCGCTCACACAGGGTTAATGCCAGCGGTAACGGACCACGTTATGCCGCGGGTAACGCACTCCGTAACCGCTGCTATTAACCCTGTGTGTCCCCAGCTTTTTACTATTGATGCTGCCTATGCAGCATCAAGAGTAAAAAGATGTAATGTTAAAAATAATAAAAAACCAAAAAACCTGCTATACTCACCCTCCGTAGTCCGCCGAGCCGCACACGGCCTCCGCCATCTTCCATTCCCAGAGATGCATTGCGAAATTACCCAGAAGACTTAGCGGTCTCGCGAGACCGCTAAGTCATCTGGGTAATTTCGCAATGCATCCTGGGAACGGAAGATGGCAGCAGCCGCGCGCTCATCGCCTGCGCCACAGCTTCGCTGGATTGGATCCCGGCAGGTGAGTATATAACTATTTTTTATTTTAATTATTTTTTTAACAAGGATATGGTGCCCACACTGCTATATACTACGTGGGCTGTGTAATGTACCGCGTGGCTGCTATATACTACCTGGCCAGTGTTAGATACTATGTGGGCTGTGTTTTGTACTGCGTGGGCTGTGCTATATATTACGTGGCCAGTGTTATATACTGCATGGGCTGTGTTATATATTACGTGGCCAGTGTTATATACTGCGTGGGCTGTGTAATATACTGCGTGGCTGCTATATACTACCTGGCCAGTGTTATATACTGCGTGTGCTGTGCTATATATTACGTGGCCAGTGTTATATACTGCGTGGGCTGTGTAATATACTGCGTGGCTGCTATATACTACGTGGCCAGTGTTATATACTGCGTGGGCTGTGTAATATACCGCGTGGCTGCTATATACTACCTGGCCAGTGTTATATACTGCGTGTGCTGTGCTATATATTACGTGGCCAGTGTTATATACTGCATGGCCAGTGTTATATATTATGTGGCCAGTGTCATATACTGCGTGGCCTGTGTTATATACTACGTGGCCTGTGTTATATACTACGTCGCCTGTGTTATATACTGTGTGGACTGTGTTATATAGTACGTGGGCTGTGTTATATACTGTTTGGGCTGTGTTATATACTGTGTGGCCACTGTTATATATTGCGTGGCCTGTATTAACGCATCGGGTATTCTACAATATGTATGTATGTATATAGCAGCCACATAGTATATAGCACAGGCCACATCGTATTTGTCCGCTATATACTACATGCCTCCTATATACTACGTGGCCTGTGCTATATACTATGTGGCTGCTATACACATACATACATACATATTCTAGAATACTCGATGCGTTAGAATTGGGCCACGATCTAGTATATATATATATATATATATATATATATATATATATATATATATACACATATCCAACAAGCAAAGACTAGTGCATTACAAGTGTGTAACCAAAACAGGGCACATACAGATTCAATATCTATCTATCATCTATCTATTATATATCTATATCTATTATCTATCTGTCTATCTATCTATCTATCATCTATCTATAGATGATAGATAGATGATAGATGATAAATCGATAGATAGATAGATAGATAGATAGATAGATAGATAGATAGATAGATAGATAGATAGATAGAGAGATAGATAGATAGATAGATAGATAGATAGATAGATAGATAGATAGATAGATAATAGATGTATAGATAATAGATGATAGATAGATAATAAATAGATAATTGATAGATAATAGATGATAGATAGATAAATATGGATAGATAGATAGATAGATAGATAGATAGATCATAGATGATAGATAATAGATAAATGATAGATAGATAGATATGGATAGATAATCTATCTACTGTATCTATCTATCATCTATCTATTATCCACCTTTTATCTATCATCTATCTGTCTATTATCTATCTATCATCTATTATCTATCTATATATCTATTATAATGTGGGCCCAATAAAGACCACCTTTATTTTTACACATTTATACATTTGGCAAGTATATGGATTAGTTGCCGGGAGGCCTGTGCACCCATTTGATTGAATATACTTTTCCATTTTTTTTAACTATTATCTATGTATTATCAGTCATATATCTATGTATTATCTATATCTATTATATATCTATTTATCATCTGTATATTAGCTATCTATTATCTATCTATTATCTATCTCTCTATGTCTCTATCTATTCCTGTGATAACTGCTACTTTGGAAAAAACAAAAAATAACTTGCTAACTGCAACCCCTGGAGACCCCAATCCAGCATACCCATGATCCCTCTCACATATGACCCTTAGACATACAAAATAAGACCAAACAACTAAAATTGATGGGTGAAGGTCGGTCACAGCTTTATTAATGCATTTCATATGACTTGTAAACATATTTTTTAAACTCTTAGAAAGCCACATAAAGTTCATAAACCACACTCGCCGCCAAATGCCCTGTAGTCACATCACAGGCACGTCAGCCGACAAGCCGTACCCCTGTGTCCTTTCTTTAATTCCCGCTGTGACTTGCATCTAAAATAAACAAAATACCAACATTACAATATGAACATTAAGGAAAGGCACCTCCGGGACCCACGGAAATGGGGGGAAGGAGGGAAAAAGAGATTACCTCAGCATGTTATAGCCCGTGAGGAAGGGGAGGGAAGGGGGAATAATAAGCCACGCATAATGATTGGCTTATGGCCGTAAACACCGCCACCTTATAAATACTCATAAATGTGGAGGGATAACAACGTGGCCATGGCAACAGGAGGGCGAAGGGCACCGCGGTCAGAGGCACCGTTCTTATTCAGCGCCGTGCCTGCCATAGTCCCAAATATGATAAGATGGTCTTGTCTGGGCAGGATGGAGGTGTTCCTGGTGGGACTGTGGTAAGACTTAAACTTGCCAATGTACCTCATACAAGGAAGGGTGCCATAAAGGAGAAGGCTTACTGTGGAATATGTTGCCCATTGACGGCCATTGTAAATAAAACAGAACAATGAAGCACATTATTTCGCCGTACAGGAGCATAGGCTCCCCAGGGCTGAGTGCACAGGACCGCCATCGCTCCCCTCCAGTCCCTGCCGCTATGACTTTGACCCTCCGCCATTACTTGCATTCCTCCCTCACCCCAGACACGCGTCACATGAATCTCAGGGTCTGGCAGCCATCACTTCTGATAATTTAATCCCAGTAGTAGCGCCATACATCTCACCGTGCAGCTGTATGGCAATCCGCCAGCGTTACGGAGCAGGCGATCCAAAGGTGAAAGCTGATAAAATATGATGAGGCCAAAATTTGGCCGGGTGCCTGTATGATCAGCTCCAACAAGACGACATTCATCACGCTAAAACATTCTTCTAGGGACATGGGGCGATCACAGCCATTATTCATGGCCGTCCATACACTAATTGGTGGAGCTGCGGAGGTCTGTGTAATGGTCCAGCATCATTAACTCACCCTGACCCTGGACTTAATTGCTAATAGGTGACAAAAAGCAGATGTAATAATAGAGCGAACGGGCAATGGAAGCTCCTCAATGTGCCGTCAAGGACATCGAAAATGCAAGGACGGAATAATGGCGCTAAGGGTTCTCTGTCCTGTGGAAGGACCACATAGGAGGCCCACGTCTAGAGGATCAAAACAGTAACTGGAAGGTGGCACCCCTCCGCACCGGCTACCACGAGCCATTTATAATAGTGGGATCTCCCTATATGGCAGAGATGCTTTTTGGCCCTCTCAGTCACCAAGTCCTGGATGTGACTGATATCTCTGTATCTCCTATACCAACGCCTCCATTTCATTTAATTTGTCCCACCAAAGCGGAATATGGGATGGGGGTTTCTCTACCCCATGATTATCTTGAGCAGCTCAGCATACAATGCAATGCAATTATTTTTGGACTCCCTAATGGGCAAGGACAATACACACAGTGTTGTCACAGTACAGGGATAATACACACAGTGTTGTCACAGTACAGGAATAATACACACAGTGATGTCACAGTACAGGGATAATACACACAGTGATGTCACAGTACAGGGATAATACACACAGTGTTGTCACAGTACAGGGATAATACACACAGTGATGTCACAGTACAGGGATAATACACACAGTGATGTCACAGTACAGGGATAATGCACACAGTGATGTCACAGTACAGGGATAATACACACAGTGTTGTCACAGTACAGGAATAATACACACAGTGATGTCACAGTACAGGGATACACACAGTGATGTCACAGTACAGGGATAATACACACAGTGATGTCACAGTACAGGGATACACACAGTGATGTCACAGTACAGGGATAATACACACAGTGATGTCACAGTACAGGGATACACACAGTGAAGTCACAGTACAGGGATAATACACACAGTGATGTCACAGTACAGGATAATGCACACAGTGATGTCACAGTACAGGGATAATACACACAGTGATGTCACAGTACAGGAATAATTAACACAGTGATGTCACAGTACAGGGATACACACAGTGATGTCACAGTACAGGGATAATACACACAGTGATGTCACAGTACAGGGATAATACACACAGTGATGTCACAGTACAGGGATAATACACACAGTGATGTCACAGTACAGGGATAATACACACAGTGATGTCACAGTACAGGGATAATACACACAGTGATGTCACAGTACAGGGATACACACAGTGATGTCACAGTACAGGGATAATACACACAGTGATGTCTCAGTACAGGGATAATACACACAGTGATGCTAATATGCTAATATTATAACCACAGGACTGGAAGTAATGACATTTTGACCAGTCACCTGACCTTTGAGGCTACTGATTGGCTGCAGGATCCAGGTGATAGATGAACTGGATGTTCCTCCGTCCTTCAGTCACCTGTTCTGAAGCAGCAGAAGACATCTGATGGAGGTGTCACATGAGTGCTGCAGACAATCAGTGGCTGGTGATTGAGTGTAAGAGGAGTGGCTGTAATCTTGGAGGTGAATATCATTTTTTATATCTTTTTCACTTCCTTGGAGCTATTTATTAGGTGTGTTTAGTAATGGATAACCCCTTGAAGCATTTTGAGAATATGGCCCAATAATAGACAACTAAGATGTCAATATTCTCCCGAATTCTACTAACCATTCCGATGCCTTTATCTCTATTATTGCAAATGTTTTATCCCAATGGTGATAATCAGCATAAGTTGCTATAATGCATTGATGTATATTATCTTTATATATGACTTGCATCCCAATCATGGACAGCGCATCATGGCCGCCATCTCATAACCCGCTCATCCTCTTCTTTTTGTTTCCAGTATTGACGGTAAACCTTTGCAAATAAATTGCAGATGCAACTAAAGAGCGGCAGAAATAGACATGAGCGCAACGTCGTAGGCTGCATATTAAGCATCAGATATTACAGCTTTACGCGTCGAGGGGGTTTAACGCCGTACAGTAGGGTGGGGCGCGCGGAGGGGGCAGGGAACTTACATGTATTATTGAAGATGCACTCAGAAGTGGTTACGTTGATATTTGAGCATCATCACCAGCGCGCTGTCATGGGGTTGCCATGGAAACTAAGGACCTGCGGCTTTCTACTCTGTGTGGGGTCCCCAGGGATGGTAAAGTGAGAGGAAGGGAAGCCCTGAAACTAACAGCTAAGTGGAAGGAACGGGGTAGACGGGGGAATCTCTCCTGGCTGGTGTTGTTTTGCAAGACTTTCAGGAATGGCAAGGGTTAAAATTTGGTAGAAGATCCTTCATATGTCAACTGCATGGTAATCAACGCTGACCTTCAAGGCAAGGACATCCTTAGTCTCCAATCTCTTTTGTTTTGACCTTTGGGAACAAGCAGGGCACAAAAATGGCATGCCAGAAAAAAATGGCACAGAACCAATACATCCTCCGGTACATCCCCCCCACAATATGGCACCCTAATATATTGGACTTTAAATGGCATATTGAACACTAGCCTTAATTTCTTACCTTATTGGGCTTTCTTCAAGATGAAAAGAACACCACTTGTAATAGGCAAGAACTTGTGGTGGCATCACTGGAGGCTTAGGGTGCATCAGGATGGGCTTCCATACTTTCCAACATGTCTCTTGGGGCAATCTGGTGAAGTCCAAACCCCACCGGAGAATCGTTGAACCCTAACTTCTGGACAGGGTTCACCTAAACACTGTCCTCTATCGATCTCCCGAATTAGCTTTGATTGTATCTGAAAATTCGGAACAGTTGTCAGCAGAGTTGGTACAAATCAATATCCAGGACCCGTTCCTTCGGTCACACCGGTAATCTGAGACTGCTTCACCATGCTCCTCTGGAGCCACCTCTTACCAGTTGTCATCTCTGGCTTTTCTTTTGATTACCCTTTGGTAGTTACAATGTCACATGTGCGTCATGACTCTAATCTGAAGAGGAGCCGCGGATGCCGGAAAGTAAGAGATGGTTCTCATGGTTCCGTCAAGTGGCCACAGATTACTGACGTATCCGTGGATGCAGACAGATACACACCATCTTTAGTGGCCAGAAATGGGCTACATGGTAACATAGAACCAGCAACTTGACTCAAAAGTGATGCACAAGTAGCAAGAAGTCTGTGAGGATTGGATTTCTAGTGACTTGGGTGTCCACATTAACTTTCATTAAGTTGCAGTGTGACTTCTCCATTTTGCAATTTTTGGCCTCACAATGTGCGTCATGGATGAAGTCATATTTTAGCCTTAGCCAAAGAGAAGTTTAAAAAGAATAAAAAACAAAAGAAGGAAAAATTACGTAGAGTTTTATAGGTACTAATGTACTCGGTTAATGTAACGTATTGTGATGAAGGTATAATGCAATTTATGTGTAGCATGTAGGGAAAGTACAGGATTAGGTTTGGGCATCAAGTATAGAATAGGGCTCATAGTTTAGCTACGAATGGAAAAGATTCAGTTGTGGGCATATTAGATATAGGAAGTGAGTTTACAGGTTAGTATATACAGTTAAATGGTTGGGACCAGCCCAGCCAAGGGAGGGGGAAAGATCATAGAAAAAGGGGAGCTCTTCCTGGTTTTAGTCAGGCAGATGAGAGTTGGAGATTAGATCTGAGATAAAGTGTTAGCAGAAGTTCAAGGCCAGAAGGCATGAGAAGTACGGACTGTTTTGCAATATGAGAATGTCAGCAACTATCTTCAGTGGACATTCCTGTAAGGTCCGGGGCCTACGGCCTGAACTAAGCACTGGGAAGCGTGCCTTATTCCTTTCCAACAAATGGAAACCGGACGGGGAAACATATGAGGGAGACGGGATGGAACTCATGGAAACTCTGAAGCCAGACAGAGTGTTGCAGGGGCCAAGGGAGCCATTAAGCAAAGGGATAGTTCAGGCGGAACAGAGAATGTAGAAACGTGCAATGCTGTAACTGCAAAGGTACTCAAGATGCTAAGTAAAGTTGAACTGTTTGTTAAGAAGCGAGTATCCCCGGATTTGTGTGCGGATGTCCCTGGATCCGGAATGGTGGAGACAGAGGAGGCCTGTGGCCTGAAATATGAGTGTACCTCACCACACAGGAATCGGGACACTGTTTATTTGTAGGGTACCAGGGTGTGGGAACAAAGCAGCCCCTCGCCCATGACTACCGCCCTGAGCACTTTACTCTACCTACCGTATGTGGGTGATGTAGACACCGGAGCAGCGGCGGAGAGGCAGCTCTGGGGAGAGTGAATCATTTTTTATTATTATTATTTTAACCAAGCGCTGGTCGATGTGGTATTAGCATGAGTCGCAGATGACAGACCTCCGCCGTTCATAAGATCATTGTCATATCCTAGTGATAAACAGTCACTTATGAGATGGTGTACCTCTATACACTGGATTTACAGCCGAATCCGATGATTTTGGCAACAACCAGAGGATAGGTGATGATGCCATGTAGGATGGAAGCCGCGACCCTGCATTCACACCAAGGGATCTCCAGCAGTAGCCAAGCTCAGCGCTCCATTTTCCAGCCCCTTTTTTGGGATTAGTGGGGGTCCTAGTGGTAGGATTCACACCTATCCTCTAAGCATCACCTATCTCTTTATCTTTCTGATACCAGTATACGTGCAGGTAGTGATCTGTTCTTATCAGTCCACAGCAGCGAAACCGTTCATTTCTTTATAGTGGCTACAAAGTCCCTAAATCCCGCTTGCGTCTACTTTACGAGTCAGCATTTCTCGATCCTAAAAAACCCCATTGTGCTGAGCTACATTGTAATGAGTATGATGCCCGCTCTCCTGACTAAACACGAGATGCCAGGCAGCATCCTGCGCCCGGGTCTCCAAAGTAAGCGCTGTCACATCTCATCCAGGGGAGGCTCGGAATTGTCAGACCGATGCGACATCATTGTTTGCTACCTTGCACCGCAGACAGTGATGACTGTGTGCAGCTCCCACGTGTTTCATCGCTTCTTCTGGGGATGCCATGTCACCCGAGACCTGAGCTGCAGCCTCAGAGTCTCTCAGTCATCCCATCACTTTCCACCCTAATAGGCAGACCTGCTAGCTCCGAGCTGTCATCTGCCTCATTAACCCTGCGCTGACGGAGCCTCCCCGTCTATCGTCTCACAATTTATTCAGCTTTACCCTTACTATGTGATACACAGGGGGCGCGTGCCACCTCTGCCGTAAGATGAAGCTGTCTGCAGTACAACGCAGAGGATTTCTTTTATTAAAGGACCTAGTGGGTCAAATTAAGTTTTTATTTTGAAAATATTCCTTTTATTTACCATATCACTATATTAACAAGAATTAACAAGAAGACTTGAAATATTCACTACTGGCCACTTGGTCTGATATTGGACTTGTATTTTCTGCTCTATTAAGTAGCCACTCTCTGACCTTATTGAAATGTATGGAAGTATTTTCTAAGCATGCTCTGATCTGGGCAAAAAAATTTTGTGCTGTGTAAGGAGGTGAGCTTTGACATAAGTGTATAGAGGTGTTATCAGTCATTGTACAGGAGGGGGAGGAGGTGAGCTGTGACATCACCTATTGTGTATGGTGGATCCTGTGTTATCTACTGTATATAGAGGTGTTATCAGTCATTGTACAGGAGGAGGAGGTGAGCTGTGATATCACCTATTGTGTATGGTGGATCCTGTGTTATCTACTGTATATAGAGGTGTTATCAGTCATTGTACAGGAGGGGGAGGAGGTGAGCTGTGATATCACCTATTGTGAATGGTGGATCCTGTGTTATCTACTGTATATAGAGGTGTTATCAGTCATTGTACAGGAGGGGGAGGAGGTGAGCTGTGATATCACCTATTGTGAATGGTGGATCCTGAGTTATCTACTGTATATAGAGGTGTTATCAGTCATTGTACAGGAGGGGGAGGTGAGCTGTGACATCACCTATTGTGTATGGTGGATCCTGTGTTATCTACTGTATATAGAGGTGTTATCAGTCATTGTACAGGAGGGGGAGGTGAGCTGTGACATCACCTATTGTGAATGGTGGATGCTGTGTTATCTACTGTATATAGAGGTGTTATCAGTCATTGTACAGGAGGAGGAGGTGAGCTGTGACATCACCTATTGTGAAAGGTGGATCTAGTGTTACCTACTGTATATAGAGGAGTTATCAGTCATTGTACAGGAGGAGGAGGTGAGCTGTGACATCACCTTTTGTGTATGGTGGATCCTGTGTTATCTACTGTATATAGAGGTGTTATCAGTCATTGTACAGGAGAGGGAGGTGAGCTGTGACATTACCTGTTGTGAATGGTGGATCCTGTGTTATCTACTGTATATAGAGGTGTTATCAGTCATTGTACAGGAGGAGGTGAGCTGTGACATCACCTATTGTGAATGGTGGATCCTGTTATCTACTGTATATAGAGGTGTTATCTGTCATTGTACAGGAGGAGGAGGTGAGCTGTGCCATCACCTATTGTGAATGGTGGATCCTGTGTTATTTACTGTATATAGAGGTGTTATCAGTCATTGTACAGGAGGAGGTGATCTGTGACATCACCTATTGTGAATAGTGGATCCTGTGTTATTTACTGTATATAGAGGTGTTATCAGTCATTGTACAGGAGGAGGAGGTGATCTGTGACATCACCTATTGTGAATGGTGGATCCTGTGTTATCTACTGTATATAGAGGTGTTATCAGTCATTGTACAGGAGGAGGAGGTGAGCTGTGCCATCACCTTTTGTGAATGGTGGATCCTGTGTTATTTACTGTATATAGAGGTGTTATCAGTCATTGTACAGGAGGAGGTGATCTGTGACATCACCTATTGTGAATAGTGGATCCTGTGTTATTTACTGTATATAGAGGTGTTATCAGTCATTGTACTGGAGGAGGAGGTGATCTGTGACATCACCTATTGTGAATGGTGGATCCTGTGTTATCTACTGTATATAGAGGTGTTATCAGTCATTGTACAGGAGGGGGAGGTGAGCTGTGACATCACCTATTGTGAATGGTGGATCCTGTGTTATCTACTGTATATAGAGGAGTTATCAGTCATTGTACAGGAGGAGGAGGTGAGCTGTGACATCACCTTTTGTGTATGGTGGATCCTGTGTTATCTACTGTATATAGAGGTGTTATCAGTCATTGTACAGGAGGGGGAGGTGAGCTGTGACATTACCTGTTGTGAATGGTGGATCCTGTGTTATCTACTGTATATAGAGGTGTTATCAGTCATTGTACAGGAGGAGGTGAGCTGTGACATCACCTATTGTGAATGGTGGATCCTGTTATCTACTGTATATAGAGGTGTTATCTGTCATTGTACAGGAGGAGGTGATCTGTGACATCACCTATTGTGAATGGTGGATCCTGTGTTATCTACTGTATATAGAGGTGTTATCAGTCATTGTACAGGAGGAGGTGATCTGTGACATCACCTTTTGTGAATAGTGGATCCTGTGTTATTTACTGTATATAGAGGTGTTATCAGTCATTGTACAGGAGGAGGAGGTGATCTGTGACATCACCTATTGTGAATGGTGGATCCTGTGTTATCTACTGTATATAGAGGTGTTATCAGTCATTGTACAGGAGGAGGTGATTTGTGACATCACCTATTGTGAATAGTGGATCCTGTGTTATTTACTGTATATAGAGGTGTTATCAGTCATTGTACAGGAGGAGGAGGTGATCTGTGACATCACCTATTGTGAATGGTGTATCCTGTGTTATACACTGTATATAGAGGTGTTAGCAGTCATTGTGCAGGAGGAGGTGAGCTGTGACATCACCTACTGTGAATGGTGGATCCTGTGTTATCTACTGTATATAGAGGTGTTATCAGTCATTGTACAGGAGGAGAAGGTGAGCTGTGACACCACCTATTGTGAATGGTGGATCCTGTGTTATCTACTGTATATAGAGGTGTTATCAGTCATTGTACAGGAGGAGGTGATCTGTGACATCACCTATTGTGAATGGTGGATCCTGTGTTATCTACTGTATATAGAGTTATTATCAGTCATTGTACAGGAGGAGGAGGTGAGCTGTGACATCACCTATTGTGAATGGTGGATCCTGTGTTATCTACCGTATATAGAGGTGTTATCAGTCATTGTACAGGAGGAGGAGGTGAGCTGTGGCATCACCTATTGTGAATAGTGGATCCTATGTTATCTACTGTATATAGAGGTGTTATCAGTCATTGTACAGGAGGAGGAGGTGAGCTGTGACATCACCTATTTTGAATGGTGGATCCTGTGTTATCTACTGTATATAGAGGTGTTATCAGTCATTGTACAGGAGGAGGAGGTGAGCTGTGACATCACCTATTTTGAATGGTGGATCCTGTGTTATCTACTGTATATAGAGGTGTTATCAGTCATTGTACAGGAGGAGGAGGTGAGCTGTGACATCACCTATTTTGAATGGTGGATCCTGTGTTATCTACTGTATATAGAGGTGTTATCTGTCATTGTACAGGAGGAGGTGAGCTGTGACATCACCTATTGTGAATGGTGGATCCTGTGTTATCTACCGTATATAGAGGTGTTAACCAGGGATTCAAGCTTCAGGAGGCTAATTTGCATATTCCAGGTGCCTTCTGGGAGAAGCGAAGTCTCCCTAAGCTAGAAGATCGTTGGGTACAGCCGGGACCAGCTGCTTCGAAAGCATCACCAAACCGCGCGCCGTAGGACATTATTGCAAGAGAGCTTGGCTGAGTAGATTACACAAGAAGGAAAACACACAGCAAGTCAGCAGGATCTAGGAGCAACATGGCAGATGTGACAACCTACATGGTGAGCTGCAGCATGTGCTACATGTTCACAGATCGACCAGAAGAAGAATCCAATTTCACCTGTCAGAAGTGTAGACTAGTGGCCCTTTTAGAAGAAAAGGTGCGGGGTCTGGAAGAAAGAATAGCCACTTTGAAACTCATCAAAGAGAATGAAGACTTTCTAGACAGAACAGAAGCATCTCTACTGGTCACAGAAGGTGCAAAAAGTGTCAGAGAACCTCCAAAAGCAGATGAGTGGAAGCATGTGACCAAAAGAAGCAAGAAGACCATGGAGAAATCACCAACCACACAACTGAAGAACCGATATCAAATCTTTGTAGAGGATGAAGATGGCACACCTAAGAATGAAGCAATACCAGCAAGCAAAAAAGAAAAGGGCACACAGCAACAAGTGACAGCAAAAAGTACAGCTAAGAAGCAACGAAGAGTGGTGGTGGTGGGAGACTCACTACTGAGAGGCACAGAAGCAGCCATCTGCAGACCGGACATAACTGCAAGAGAAGTATGCTGCCTTCCAGGTGCGATGATCAAGGATGTGACCGATAGGATACCAAAGCTCTTCAACTCCAAGGACGTCCACCCATTTCTTCTGATACATGTTGGCACCAATGACACGGCAAGGAAGGACCTACCGACAATCTGCAAGGACTTTGAAGAGTTGGGGAAGAAAGTAAAGGAACTGGATGCACAGGTAGTTTTTTCTTCTATCCTTCCAGTAGACGGGCATGGCACCAGGAGATGGAACAGGATCCTTGATGCAAACAACTGGCTAAGACGATGGTGCAGACAACAAGGATTTGGATTCCTGGACCACGGTGTGAATTACTGGTATGATGGACTCCTCGCCAGAGACGGACTACACCTCAACAAACCTGGGAAACACACATTCGCCAGAAGACTCGCTACACTCATCAGGAGGGCGTTAAACTAGAAGAAGAGGGGACGGGAAGAAAAACATTAGACTCGAACAAAGACGACCCAGGAAAACATACTCAGAAGGGAGGTAAGAACATTTCTAAAACAATTCACAGTGAGGAGATTGGAACAAAACAAAATCCTCTAAACTGCATGCTCGCAAACGCCAGAAGCCTGACAAACAAGATGGAAGAACTAGAAGCAGAAATATCTACAGGTAACTTTGACATAGTGGGAATAACCGAGACATGGTTAGATGAAAGCTATGACTGGGCAGTTAACTTACAGGGTTACAGTCTGTTTAGAAAGGATCGTAAAAATCGGAGAGGAGGAGGGGTTTGTCTCTATGTAAAGTCTTGTCTAAAGTCCACTTTAAGGGAGGATATTAGCGAAGGGAATGAGGATGTCGAGTCCATATGGGTTGAAATTCATGGAGGGAAAAATGGTAACAAAATTCTCATTGGGGTCTGTTACAAACCCCCAAATATAACAGAAAGCATGGAAAGTCTACTTCTAAAGCAGATAGATGAAGCTGCAACCCATAATGAGGTCCTGGTTATGGGGGACTTTAACTACCCGGATATTAACTGGGAAACAGAAACCTGTGAAACCCATAAAGGCAACAGGTTTCTGCTAATAACCAAGAAAAATTATCTTTCACAATTGGTGCAGAATCCAACCAGAGGAGCAGCACTTTTAGACCTAATACTATCTAATAGACCTGACAGAATAACAAATCTGCAGGTGGTTGGGCATTTAGGAAATAGCGACCACAATATTGTGCAGTTTCACCTGTCTTTCACTAGGGGGACTTGTCAGGGAGTCACAAAAACATTGAACTTTAGGAAGGCAAAGTTTGACCAGCTTAGAGATGCCCTTAATCTGGTAGACTGGGACAATATCCTCAGAAATGAGAATACAGATAATAAATGGGAAATGTTTAAGAACATCCTAAATAGGCAGTGTAAGCGGTTTATACCTTGTGGGAATAAAAGGACTAGAAATAGGAAAAACCCAATGTGGCTAAACAAAGAAGTAAGACAGGCAATTAACAGTAAAAAGAAAGCATTTGCACTACTAAAGCAGGATGGCACCATTGAAGCTCTAAAAAACTATAGGGAGAAAAATACTTTATCTAAAAAACTAATTAAAGCTGCCAAAAAGGAAACAGAGAAGCACATTGCTAAGGAGAGTAAAACTAATCCCAAACTGTTCTTCAACTATATCAATAGTAAAAGAATAAAAACTGAAAATGTAGGCCCCTTAAAAAATAGTGAGGAAAGAATGGTTGTAGATGACGAGGAAAAAGCTAACATATTAAACACCTTCTTCTCCACGGTATTCACGGTGGAAAATGAAATGCTAGGTGAAATCCCAAGAAACAATGAAAACCCTATATTAAGGGTCACCAATCTAACCCAAGAAGAGGTGCGAAACCGGCTAAATAAGATTAAAATAGATAAATCTCCGGGTCCGGATGGCATACACCCACGAGTACTAAGAGAACTAAGTAATGTAATAGATAAACCATTATTTCTTATTTTTAGTGACTCTATAGCGACAGGGTCTGTTCCGCAGGACTGGCGCATAGCAAATGTGGTGCCAATATTCAAAAAGGGCTCTAAAAGTGAACCTGGAAATTATAGGCCAGTAAGTCTAACCTCTATTGTTGGTAAAATATTTGAAGGGTTTCTGAGGGATGTTATTCTGGATTATCTCAATGAGAATAACTGTTTAACTCCATATCAGCATGGGTTTATGAGAAATCGCTCCTGTCAAACCAATCTAATCAGTTTTTATGAAGAGGTAAGCTATAGGCTGGACCACGGTGAGTCATTGGACGTGGTATATCTCGATTTTTCCAAAGCGTTTGATACCGTGCCGCACAAGAGGTTGGTACACAAAATGAGAATGCTTGGTCTGGGGGAAAATGTGTGTAAATGGGTTAGTAACTGGCTTAGCGATAGAAAGCAGAGGGTGGTTATAAATGGTATAGTCTCTAACTGGGTCGCTGTGACCAGTGGGGTACCGCAGGGGTCAGTATTGGGACCTGTTCTCTTCAACATATTCATTAATGATCTGGTAGAAGGTTTACACAGTAAAATATCGATATTTGCAGATGATACAAAACTATGTAAAGCAGTTAATACAAGAGAAGATAGTATTCTGCTACAGATGGATCTGGATAAGTTGGAAACTTGGGCTGAAAGGTGGCAGATGAGGTTTAACAATGATAAATGTAAGGTTATACACATGGGAAGAGGGAATCAATATCACCATTACACACTGAACGGGAAACCACTGGGTAAATCTGACAGGGAGAAGGACTTGGGGATCCTAGTTAATGATAAACTTACCTGGAGCAGCCAGTGCCAGGCAGCAGCTGCCAAGGCAAACAGGATCATGGGGTGCATTAAAAGAGGTCTGGATACACATGATGAGAGCATTATACTGCCTCTGTACAAATCCCTAGTTAGACCGCACATGGAGTACTGTGTCCAGTTTTGGGCACCGGTGCTCAGGAAGGATATAATGGAACTAGAGAGAGTACAAAGGAGGGCAACAAAATTAATAAAGGGGATGGGAGAACTACAATACCCAGATAGATTAGCGAAATTAGGATTATTTAGTCTAGAAAAAAGACGACTGAGGGGCGATCTAATAACCATGTATAAGTATATAAGGGGACAATACAAATATCTCGCTGAGGATCTGTTTATACCAAGGAAGGTGACGGGCACAAGGGGGCATTCTTTGCGTCTGGAGGAGAGAAGGTTTTTCCACCAACATAGAAGAGGATTCTTTACTGTTAGGGCAGTGAGAATCTGGAATTGCTTGCCTGAGGAGGTGGTGATGGCGAACTCAGTCGAGGGGTTCAAGAGAGGCCTGGATGTCTTCCTGGAGCAGAACAATATTGTATCATACAATTATTAGGTTCTGTAGAAGGACGTAGATCTGGGTATTTATTATGATGGAATATAGGCTGAACTGGATGGACAAATGTCTTTTTTCGGCCTTACTAACTATGTTACTATGTTACTATGTTACTACTGTATATAGAGGTGTTATCAGTCATTGTACAGGAGGAGGAGGTGATCTGTGACATCACCTATTGTGAATGGTGGATCCTGTGTTATCCACTGTATATAGAGGTGTTATCAGTCATTGTACAGGAGGAGGAAGTGAGCTGTGACATCACCTATTGTGAATGGTGGATCATGTTATCTACTGTATATAGAGGTGTTATCAGTCATTGTACAGGAGGAGGAGGTGAGCTGTGACATCACCTATTGTGAATGGTGTATCCTGTGTTATCCACTGTATATAGAGGTGTTATCAGTCATTGTGCAGGAGGAGGTGAGCTGTGACATCACCTACTGTGAATGGTGGATCCTGTGTTATCTACTGTATATAGAGGTGTTATCTGTCATTGTACAGGAGGAGAAGGTGAGCTGTGACACCACCTATTGTGAATGGTGGATCCTGTGTTATCTACTGTATATAGAGGTGTTATCAGTCATTGTACAGGAGGAGGTGATCTGTGACATCACCTATTGTGAATGGTGGATCCTGTGTTATCTACTGTATATAGAGTTATTATCAGTCATTGTACAGGAGGAGGAGGTGAGCTGTGACATCACCTATTGTGAATGGTGGATCCTGTGTTATCTACCGTATATAGAGGTGTTATCAGTCATTGTACAGGAGGAGGAGGTGAGCTGTGGCATCACCTATTGTGAATGGTGGATCCTATGTTATCTACTGTATATAGAGGTGTTATCAGTCATTGTACAGGAGGAGGAGGTGAGCTGTGACATCACCTATTTTGAATGGTGGATCCTGTGTTATCTACTGTATATAGAGGTGTTATCAGTCATTGTACAGGAGGAGGAGGTGAGCTGTGACATCACCTATTTTGAATGGTGGATCCTGTGTTATCTACTGTATATAGAGGTGTTATCAGTCATTGTACAGGAGGAGGAGGTGAGCTGTGACATCACCTATTGTGAATGGTGGATCCTGTGTTATCTACTGTATATAGAGGTGTTATCTGTCATTGTACAGGAGGAGGTGAGCTGTGACATCACCTATTGTGAATGGTGGATCCTGTGTTATCTACTGTATATAGAGGTGTTATCAGTCATTGTACAGGAGGAGGAGGTGATCTGTGACATCACCTATTGTGAATGGTGGATCCTGTGTTATCCACTGTATATAGAGGGGTTATCAGTCATTGTACAGGAGGAGGAAGTGAGCTGTGACATCACCTATTGTGAATGGTGGATCATGTTATCTACTGTATATAGAGGTGTTATCAGTCATTGTACAGGAGGAGGAAGTGAGCTGTGACATCACCTATTGTGAATGGTGGATCATGTTATCTACTGTATATAGAGATGTTATCAGTCATTGTACAGGAGGAGGAGGTGAGCTGTGACATCACCTATTGTGAATGGTGGATCCTGTGTTATCTATTGTATATAGAGGTGTTATCAGTCATTGTACAGGAGGAGGAGGTGAGCTGTGATATCACCTATTGTCAATGGTGGATCCTTTGTTATGTACTGTATATAGAGGTATTATCAGTCATTGTACAGGAGGAAGAGGAGGTGAGCTGTGACATCACCTATTGTGAATGGTGGATCCTGTGTTATCTATTGTATATAGAGGTGTTATCAGTCATTGTACAGGAGGAGGAGGTGAGCTGTGATATCACCTATTGTCAATGGTGGATCCTGTGTTATGTACTGTATATAGAGGTATTATCAGTCCTTGTACAGGAGGAGGAGGTGAGCTGTGACATCGCCTATTGTGAATGGTGGATCCTGTGTTATCTACTGTATATAGAGGTGTTATCAGTCATTGTACAGGAGGAGGAGATGATCTGTGACGTCACCTATTGTGAATGGTGGATCCTGTGTTATCCATTGTATATAGAGGGGTTATCAGTCATTGTACAGGAGGGGGAGGAGGTGAGCTGTGACATCACCTATTGTGAATGGTGGATCCTGTGTTATCTATTGTATATAGAGGTGTTATCAGTCATTGTACAGGAGGAGGAGGTGAGCTGTGACACCACCTATTGTGAATGGTGGATCCTGTGTTATCTATTGTATATAGAGGTGTTATCAGTCATTGTATAGGAGGAGGAGGTGAGCTGTGATATCACCTATTGTCAATGGTGGATCCTGTGTTATGTACTGTATATAGAGGTATTATCAGTCATTGTACAGGAGGAGGAGGAGGTGAGCTGTGACATCACTTATTGTGAATGGTGGATCCTGTGTTATCTACTGTATATAGAGGTGTTATCAGTCATTGTACAGGAGGAGGAGGTGAGCTGTGACATCACCTATTGTGAATGGTGGATCCTGTGTTATCTACTGTATATAGAGGTGTTATCAGTCATTGTACAGGAGGAGGAGGTGAGCTGTGATTTCACCTATTGTGAATGGTGGATCCTGTGTTATCTGCTGCATATAGAGGTGTTATCAGTCATTGTACAAGAGGAGGAGGAGGTGAGCTGTGACATCACCTATTGTGAATGGTGGATCCTGTGTTATCTACTGTATATAGAGGTGATATCAGTCATTGTACAGGGGGAGGAGGTGAGCTGTGACATCACCTATTGTGAATGGTGGATTCTGTGTTATCTACTGTATATAGTGGTATTATCAGTTATTGTAATGGAGGAGGAAGTGATCTGTGACATTGCCGCAGATGGCTGTGAACAGTTCGTCAATCTGACAGAGCAATCACAGCAGGATTGCGCAGGAGGTGCTGAAATATCAGCACCTCCCACATGATCATTGCAGGAGCTCGGTGCTGATATTGGCTGAGCTCCTGCAGTAACAGGCCAACAACGATGCCAGCACCAACTGACTCATTAACCATCCAGATGCCACGATAGAGCATGGTAACGATATTCAGAAAGTTGTGAGAGGGAGGGTGTTCCCTCTTTCACACCCATCTGCACCCCCATGACGTGATCACGGGGAGCCAATGGTGGTCATGGCACCCGGAGGTCAAACAATGACCTCCTGGTGTGCCATATACGGTGGCCTCTAACATCCAGCCACAGGCTGGGTGAAACAGGAGAACTGTCTGAGCAGTAATGCTGGTCTCATGCATTGCAATACATGACATAAAAACAAATAAAATAAATAAAAGTACATACATCACCACGTCTGGAACTATCTGACCTATAAAACAGTTCCACTAGTTAACCCCTTCAGTGACCATCGTAAAAAAATAAAATAAAGAATGTAGCAAAAAACATGAAGACAAATGTAAATAAAAATGGTATCACTGAAAACGGCATTTTGTCCCCCAAAAAACAAACAGTCATACATGTCCATCAGTGGAGAAATAAAAAAGTTACCGCTATCAGAATAGAGTAATGCAAAAACAATATTATTTCTATAAACGTTTTTATTGTGTAGGAGAAACATAACATAAAAAACTATATAAATTGGGTATCGCTGTAATCTTACTGACCAGAAGAATAAAGCTGCCTTATCAATCATACCACACACAGAACGGCATAAAAAAAGATCACAGTAAGGCTTGGCGCACATTTATCCTGCGCTCTACCCTGAGCGCTTACATCGGGGCTTCCGTGTAAATCTCTGAAATACCTGATTCAGACAGAAACCCTGGCAGAAGATTCCCTATAATGAGGCAGATGGAGACACTGTGGATGCCATCGTGCCCATGGTCTGGTGGTGTCAGTCTTTTTAGGCATGCATAAAAGCGTGGTCCACCACAGTTTTATGCACCTCTGAAAAGCCGGATACCACTGAACAGAGACCAGAAGGAGTCCAGACTAAATCTGCTGCCTCAATATAGTGAATAGATCTCTCAAGGGTTTCATCCGAACCACATATTTTGTAGATTTAGATAGAAACCCCAAAGTACATGCTCAGTGTACAGTCCTAGATAAATGTGATCATAAACATTCTGTACCCCAAAATGCCACCAACAAATGCTTCTACTCAACCCACAAAAAAACAATTCCCCACTCAGGTTCGTCATCTGTTAATGGAAATATAGGGAACTTCCACTTAACTGGTAGCTCAAAGGCTATGGAAAAGTAACATGGATCCTCACTCCCCCACAAAAGAAATCTCAAATCCACATGTGGTGTGAATATGATCACTGCACCTCTAAATGATTTCATTAAGAGGTCTAGTTTATAAAATTGGGCATTTATGTATATACTGCTGTCCTGACACCTCAGAAGCTCTGTCAATGTGACGTGTCATTTTTAGTTTTCACAATCCAATGTTTTAAAATTCCGCAAAGCACCTGTGAGTTCAAGATGCTCTCCACATCTCTAGATAAATTTCTTGAGGGGTGTAGTTTCCAAAATGGGGTAACTTGTGGGTGGTGCCACAACTCTATTGTCAGAATACCCAGGGCCAGGGGCTCCTTTCCTGTCTCTAACGCTACGGTCGCCCTAGCTATCCCTGCTCCCTGTATTACATCTGATGGTGAAGACTCCTGGGCTGCGTACTTTGCTGAGCTGCTGAATCAGCCCTATATCTGTCCCCACCCCCCACCCAGGGAAGTGGGGAGTAGGGTTGAGCGACCTTTACTTTTATAGGATCGGGTCGGGTTTCACGAAACCCGACTTTTTCAAAAGTCGGGTCGAGTGAAATCGGCCAATCCTATAAAAAAGTCGGGGTCGGGGTCGGCCGAAACTCGAAACCCAATGCAGTGCATTGGGTTTCCAATGGTTCCCAGGGTCTGAAGGAGCGGAAACTCTCCTTCAGGCCTCGGGATCCATAATTAAGTGTAAAATAAAGAATTAAAATAAAAAATATCGCCATACTTACCCTCTGACGCGCCTTGGTACTAACCGGAAACCTTCCTTCCTTAGAATCAGCCTTCCAAGACCTTGCGGTGACGTCGCGGCTTGTGATTGGTCGCGTGGCCGCCCATGTGACGGCTCGCGCGACCAATCACAAGCCGCGACGTCACCGAAGGTCCTGGAAGGGCTGATTCTTAGGAAAGAAGGCTGCCGGAAACAAGCAGGGCGCGTCAGAGGGTGAGTATATTCCTATTAGGTATATACTTACCCTCGGACGCGCCCTGCTTCTTTCCGGCAGCCTTCCTTCCTAAGAATCAGCCCTTCCAGGACCTTCGGTGACGTCGCGGTGACGTCGCGGCTTGTGATTGGTCGCGCGAGCGGTCACATGGGCGGCCGCGCGACCAATCACAAGCCGCGACGTCACCGCAAGGTCTTGGAAGGCTGATTCTAAGGAAGGAAGGTTTCCGGTTAGTACCAGGGCGCGTCAGAGGGTAAGTATGGCGATATTTTTTATTTTAATTCTTTATTTTACACTTAAATCTGAATTCCGATACCAATTCCCGATATCTTAAACATATCGGGAATCGGTATCGGAATTCCGATTCCAGATTCAGAAGATCGCCGACTTCATGGCCGACCCCACACAGGGGTCGGGTCGGGTTTCATGAAACCCGACTTTGCCAAAAGTCGGCGACTTCTGAAAATTTTCGACCCGTTTCGCTCAACCCTAGTGGGGAGTAATAGTGTATGTTTATGCATACTGAAAATGCCAATCATACAAATATGCACTTATAGACAACAGAGAGGAATACTAGGAAAAAAGGAAGGAAAACCAAACAGGAGAGGGTGAGGATTTACACTTAGACGAAACAGGAAGCAACAGTCACAGATCAATACTCCAAACGCCTCTACCACCAACTGACTCCTCCACTCCACACCAGAAAGTACAAGACCAACACTGGCAATCCAAATTGCCAGAGGCAAGTATAAATAGGAGAGAGGAGTGGTCAATACTGAACAGCTAAGATCATCCAAGCAGGAAAGCTTCAGAGACTCTAAGCTGAACATTTTAAACCAAGGGTCCCCAACCATCGGTCCACAGACCAGGACCGGGTTGTTGGAGTTCTTTTGCTTGTCCGTGGTGCCATGGCTCAGAGCACACTGCAGGTGCCAGCCCTGGTGGTTCATTATCACCGGGGCACACGTACGCACTCAGCATTCATCATCTGAATGCTGCAACACACGGGGAGCCAGCAGCTGTAGCACAGTGACAGCTGCAGCCGTCGGCATCCAGAAGACATCAATACTCACCCTCCGTCACTGCACCTCCGTCTCTCTGTACCTCCGTCTCTCTGTATCTCTGTCCCGGCGTGACAGCTTCTTCCTGTGCCGAGCTTTCACGTGGTACCACTCATTAAGGCCATGAATATGGATGAGACGCCACTCCCATAGGTGTGGAGCGCATATTCATGACCTTAATGAGCAGTACCACGTGACCACTCAGTACAGGAAGAAGCTGAAGCGCCGGGACAGATATTCAGGGACATTCAACGATGGTGAGAGGAGGGTAAGTTTGACGGAGGAGGATGGCGGAGGACAGAAGAGGACATGGGGAGGACAGGCGAGGACAGGGGAGCCCGGGGGAAGCCCAGAGGAGCCCAGCCATGCATACAAGATAGGACAGAGGATAGGACAAGTCACATTTGGAAAATGAGGCTCGGTCATCAACGTACAAAGTGGCTCAGTCCTTAAGGGGCTAAAACTAATGCTAGGGATGGTTGAAGCTCTCTCGGTGCCTAAGGCAGCAGTTATAGAAAGATCCCCCCAACGCCCATGGATCCTATAGTTTGGATAGCCGTTGGGTGGGCACTTCTTCAGCTAGCTGCCATATTAATCTATATACCTTGCTGTGGTGGGCATGCATGGGCAGACAAAGGGTGAGAAGACCATAAATAAAACTTTAAAAGAAATCGTACCCCAACGTTGATGTCCTACTCTACCAACCATAAATCGTACAAAGGAGATGAGTTATAGGTAGTGAAGGGACACCTGTAACCTAGGACCATATTCAAGACAGTCCTGTCTCCTAGGCGCCATTGAATTACTCACTGCAGAGTACAGGCTGCCAAGCACAGTAGCCTACATTACTGTATGACCATGGGACGTATTACCAAGAAGCAGCAAAACTACAAGGAGTTGTTAGTTTTTACTCTTTCTAGGCTCTTCACAGTTGAAAGCAGGTCCACACTGTGCACATGTGACAGACGTGACAGAGTCTGGAGACGCCATGGAGAGCGATCTGCTGCCTGCAACATCCTGGGCCTCATCGCATTGTGGGCCGTGGGCTGGCGGCGCCCACTCATCCGGCCACTCGCCCGATGATGCGGCCACCGGTCCGTTTTTTCCTGCCGCCGGCCCTTTAAATCTGCACATATCAGGGGTTAAGAACATGGGTGGAGAGAGAGCGCTCTGCGGTCCTGCCCCTGGCTGCAGCACTGAACATATTAGGGACACTGTCACACAGGGAGTCCGGAGCCCCTACCCTCGCCTGCCTGCAATCTCGGGCGGCTGTATATTTCAATCTGGTGGGTGAGTGACTGTTCCCAGCCCAGAAACATGTGTAAATTAAAATATGTTATTCCCTGGCTTTTTTCCTGGTCCAGAACTGGCTGCAGGCAGGCTGCCTACTGGGACTGGGGCTTAAGTTATGAGTTATGTTTGCTGTATATACATTATATAGGTGATACTGGCTGCTAAATCTGCGTATAATCACAGTATCACCTATATAATGTATATATAGCAGTCTATATACAATATACAGGTGATACTGTGACTTAGAAATACAATATATGTTACATAGGTGATGCTGCGACTATACACTCCAGTCACAGTATCACTTATATAATGTATATACAGCAGAATCACCTATATGATGTATGCAACATAATATAGACAGTATATAGTATAATGTCTTCATATAGTGTATAATGTAGAGTTGTGCAAATATTTTATATATATTGTAAGGTAGCGCTTACTGCATGTGTTGGAGGACACTCGCTTCGCAACGGGATAAACGCAAACAGGCACGGTTTTTCACTTAAACAATCTATCCGGTTTATTTTATGCAGCATAAACCGGGTCATGCACAGTTCATTATATACATTTTATACGGCTTCAACTCACAGTCAATAAACATGCCGGACTTCTCACTTCGTCCAGTTACCATGGGTGACCGTATGCCGAACAGTTCATCAATGTCCATGGAACACAACAAGCACCAACAGTCTGTTCCCCTGGCAGATACTTCTCTGCCATTATGATAGCCCCCTCCCCGAGCGTTACCATTCTAGAGCTCCTGCTCCACAAGCTGATGTCCTGTCAGTCCTCTCTCCTCAAGGGAAGCTGCCAAACTGGGATCACAGTCCCGGACAGAGCCTTGCTCACCAGGCCACCTGACAGTCCAGATCCTCAGACAGGCTGTAGCTCCCCCAATGCAGTGCCGTTGCAGACTCTGCATACAGTTGGCCTTTCCGTGCGCTCTTCAGGATGTCCATCCCCACCTGGGACCATCCAACACACAGGTCACTGCACGTGCTGTTCAGGACATCCGTCCCCACCTGGGACCGTTCAATACACAGGTCACTGCACGTGCTGTTCAGGACATCCGTCCCCACCTGGGACCGTTCAACAAACAGTTCTCTCAGTGCGCTATTCCTACTCCCAGGATCCCCCAACACACAAGTCTCTCAGATCCATGGCCTCTCAGTGCGCTATTCAGGGATCTGTTCCACACTCAGGACCTCCCAACACACAAGCCGTCCAGAATCTACACACTCTCCATTACAGAGACCATGTGACCACACCATGGTCACATTATAAACCCGTAACCCCACCCCCTGGGTGAGAGGTGTGTGTGGTTAGCCAGACTCTCCCAGCTCTCCAACTAACCATGCAAGTCTCCCTTTAAAAACTATACAAATACTTGTAGGACTACAGGTCCCAGAACAACAACATTACTTCAGGCTTACAGCGCAGAATCCCTCTGTGACACATACCGGCCAAATACAATCCTGCCGGTCATTGTTTCAACATCATAATCACATATACGCCTCCATGCACATCCCTAGGAGCACCTACAGCGCCCCATATCTGTAGCGGGTCACTGCATCACAATATATATATATATATATATATATACACTGCTCAAAAAATAAAGGGAACACTTAAACAACAGAATATAACTCCAAGTAAATTAAACGTCTGTGAAATCAAACTGTCCACTTAGGAAGCAGCACCCTATGACAATCAATTTCACATGCTGTTGTGCAAATGGAATAGACAACAGATCAAAATTATTGGCAATTATCAAGACACCCTCAATAAAGGAGTGGTTCTGCAGGTGGGGACCACAGACCACATCTCAGTGCCAAGGCTTTCTGGCTGATGTTTTGGTCACTTTTGAATGCTGGTTGTGCTTTCACACTCGTGGCAGTATGAGACAGACTCTACAACCCACACAAGTGGCTCAGGTAGTGCAGCTCATCCAGGATGGAACATCAATGCGAGCTCTGGCAAGAAGGTTTGCTGGGTCTGTCAACGTAGTGTCCAGAGGCTGGAGGCGCTACCAGGAGACAGGCCAGTACACCTGGAGACATGGAGGGGCCCGTAGGAGGGCAAGAACCCAGCAGCAGGACCTCTACCTCAGCCTTTGTGCAAGGAGGAACAGGAGGAGCACTGCCAGAGCCCTGCAAAATGACCTCCAGCAGGCCACAAATGTGCATGTGTCTGCACAAACAAATAGAAACTGACTCCATGAGGATGGTCTGAGTGCCTGATGTCTACAGATGTGGGTTGTGCCCAACACCGTGCAGGACGCTTGGCATTTTCCACAGAACACCAGGAATGGCAAATTCACCACTGGCACCCTGTGCTCTTCACAGTTGAACGCAGGTTCACACTGTGCACATGTGACAGACGTGACAAAGTCTGGAGATGCCATGGAGAGCGATCTGCTGCCTGCAACATCCATCAGCATGACCGCTTTGGCAGTGGGTCAGTAATGGTGTGGGGTGGCATTTCTTTGGAGGGTCGCACAGCCCTCCATGTGCTCACAAGAGGTAGCCTGACTGCCATTAGGTACCAAGATGAGATCCTCAGACCCCTTGTGAGACCATATGCTGGTGTGGCTGGCCCTGGGTTCCTCCTAATGCAGGACAATGCCAGACCTCATGTGGCTGGAGTGTGTCAGCAGTTCCTGCAAGATGAAGGCATTGAAGCTATGGACTGGCCCGCCCATTCCCCAGACCTGAATCCGATTGAACACATCTGGGACATCATGTCTCACACCATCCAACAACGTCACATTGCACCACAGATTGTCCAGGAGTTTGAGGATGCTTTAGTCCATGTCTGGGAGGAGATCCCTCAGGAGACCATCCGCCGCCTCACCAGGAGCATGCCCAGGCTTTGTAGGGAGGTCATACAGGCACGTGGAGGCCACACACACTACTGAGCATCATTTCCTTGTCTTGAGGCATTTCCACTGAAGTTGGATCAGCCTGAAACTTCATTTTCCACTTTGATTTTGAGCATCATTCCAACTCCAGACCTCCGTGGGATGTTAGATGTGATTTACATTGATCATTTTTAGGTTTTATTGTTCTCAACATATTCCACTATGTAATGAATAAAGATTTACAACTGGAATATTTTATTCTGTGATATCTAGGATGTGGGATTTTAGCATTCCCTTTATTTTTTGGAGCAGTATATATATATATATATATATATATATATATATATATATACTGTATATATATATATATATATATATATATACTGTATATATATATATATATATATATATATATATATACAATTATTATTTATTTATACAGCACCAGTGATTCCATGGTGCTGTACATGAGAAGGGGTTACATACAAGTTACAGATATCACTAACGGTAAACAAACTAACAATGACAGACTGATACAGAGGGTCGAGGACCCTGCCCTTGCGGGCTTACATTCTACAGGATTATGGGGAAGGAGACAGTAGGTCGGGGGTTGCGGCAGCTCCGGTGTTGGTGAGGCAGTAGCTTCGGTAGTGATGAGGCAGCGGGGTCAGTGCAGGCTGTAGGCTTTCCTGAAGAGATGGGTTTCAGGTTCCGTCTGAAGGATCTGAATGTGGTTGATAGTCGGACGTGTTGGGGCAAAGAATTTCAGAGGATGGGGGATATTCGGGAGAAGTCTTGGAGGCGGTTGGATGAGGAGCGAATAAGTGTGGAGGACAGAAGGAGGTCTTGGGAGGACCGGAGATCACGTGAGGGAAGATATCGGGAGATTAGTTCAGAGATATATGGAGGAGACAGGTTGTGGATGGCTTTGTAGGTCAGTATTAGTAATTTGAACTGGATACGCTGAGGGAATGGGAGCCAGTGAAGAGATTTGCAGAGGGGGGAAGCAGAGGAGTAGCGAGGAGAGAGATGAATTAGTTGGGCAGCAGAGTTAAGGATGGACTGGAAAGGTGCAAGGGTGTTAGCAGGGTGGCCGCAGAAAAGGATGTTGCAGTAGTCAAGGCGGGAGCTGATGAGGGCATGCACAAGCATTTTAGTAGATTGACTGTTGAAGAAAGGACGGATTCTGGAGATATTTTTGAGCTGGAGGCGACAGGAGGTGGAAAGAGCTTGGATGTGCGGTTTGAAGGACAGGGCAGAGTCGAAGGTTACTCCGAGGCAGCGGACTTCCGGTACGGGCGAAAGCATGATGTCATTGATTGCGATAGATAGGTCAGGTAAGCAAGATCTATGGAATGGAGGAAAGATGATGAGTTCACACTGAGTTTGAGGAAGCGAGAGGAGAAGGAGGATATGGCTGATAGGCACTCTGGGATTCTGGACAGCTGAGCGGTGACGTCTGGGCCAGAGAGGTAGATCTGAGTGTCATCAGCATAGAGGTGGTACTGGAATCCATGGGACTTTATGAGTTGTCTCAAGCCAAGTGTATAGATTGAGAAGAGAAGGGGTCCTAGAACAGAGCCTTGGGGGACTCCAACAGAGAGAGGGTGGGATGAGGAGGTAGTGTGGGAGTGGGAGACGCTGAATGTGCGGTTGGAAAGGTACGAGGAGATCCAGGATAGGGTGAGGTCTTTGATGTTAAAGGTGGAGAGGATCTGTAGTAAGAGGCAGTGGTCAATTGTGTCGAAAGCAGAGGACAGGTATAGAAGGAGGAGTACAGAGTATTGTCCATTAGCTTTCGGGGTAAGTAGGTCGTTAGTGATTTTGGTCAGGGATGTCTCAGTTGAGTGATGGGGGCGGAAACCAGATTGTACATTGTCAAAGAGCAAGTTAGATGAGAGGTGGGAGGAAAGTTCAGAGTAGACGTGCTGCCCCAAGAGTTTGGAAGCGAATGGGAGCAGTGATATTGGGCGATAGCTGGACATAGCAGTTGGATCGAGGGATGGCTTTTTAAGGATAGGCGTGATTGTGGCATGTTTGAAAGCAGAAGGGAAGGTGCCAGAAAATAGTGATAGGTTGAAGAGGTGGGTTAGGGATGGGTTAAGTGTGGTGGGGAGGTTGGGGAGGAGATGGGATTGGATGGGGTTGAGCGCACAGGTGGTGAGGTGCGATTTGGAGAGGAGACAGTTAAGCCCTCCTTCAGTGATCTTGGAGAGGGAGGTTATGGGGTTTGGGCATTGGTCTGGTATACAAAGGGGTTGTGGTGGTTGAACAATAAAGACTTACCTTGTCTGGTCGATCTTATTTTTAAAGTGTGTGGCAAAGTCCTCAGCAGAGATGAGGGAGGTTGGAGGGGGCAGTGGGGGGCGGAGGAGGGAGTTAAAGGTTTTGAATAAGTGTTTGGGGTTGTAGGATAGGGAAGATATGAGGGTTGTGAAGTAGACCTGTTTAGCAGAGGTGAGAGCAGATTTAAAAGCTAGTGTTGCCTGTTTGAATGCAGTGAAGTCGTCTTGCAGGTGTGTTTTCTTCCAACGCCGCTCCGCAACCCTGGACACTTGCTGGAGCTTTTTAGTGGTGTTACTGTGCCAAGGTTGTCTATTGATACGTCACACTCTTCCATGGACGAGAGGGGCAACTGTGTCAATAGCTGATGCAAGAGTGGCATTGTAGAAAGCAGTGGCACTGTCTGTGTCGTGGAGTGAGGATATGGATGCCAGTGGTAGGATGGAGTCAGAGAGTGTGTGGGTGTCTAGGTGTGCATGGTTTCTGCGGGGGTGCGCATTTTGCTGGATATTGATGACCGGTGAGCAGGACAGGGATGAAAAGGTGAGTAAATGGTGGTCGGATAGAGGGAGAGGGGAGGTGGTGAAGTTAGATAGAGAGCAGAGACGGGTGAATACCAGGTCTAAAGGGCTCATTATACTGTATGGAACATTATGTGGTACCCATAATGCTGTATGGAGCATTATATGGGGCTTATTCTGTATGGAGCAATATATGGGACTCATTATACTGTATGGAACATTTTATGGGGCTCAATCTGTATGGAGCAATATATAGGGTCCATCATATACTGTATGGAGAATTATATGGTACCCATTTTCTTTGGAGTTTGGAGCAATATACGTGGCCCACCATATACTGGAGCATTATATGGGGCCCATCATATTCTGTATGGAGCATTATATGAGACCTATTCTGTATGGAGCCAGGTATGGGGCTCATTATACTGTATGAAGCATCATATGGTGCTCATTATACTGTATGGAGCATTATATGGGGCGGCTCATTATACTGTGTGAAGCAATATATGGGGCTTATGATTCTGCATGGAGCAATATATGGGGTTCATTAATCTGTATGGAGCAATACACGGGGCTCATTATACTGTATTGAACACTATGTGGTACCCATAATACTGTATGGAGCAATATATGCGGCTCATTATACTATATGGGGCAATATATGGGGCTCATTATACTGTATGGAGCAATATATGGGGCTCATTATACTGTTGGAGCAATATATGGGGCTCATTATTTTGTATGGAGCATTATATGGGGCTCATTCTGTATGGAGCAATATATGGGGCTCATTATACTGTATAGAGCAATATATGGCAAACAAAAAAGAAAAAATTGAGTCCGCACCAACAGCACGCTAGATCATCAGCACTTACTGGTCACAGCTGACTTTGCGTTATATTGCCAATAGCGGAATTCGGGTGCTCATTCAAGTGAAGAGTGAGTCCAAACAAATGTATTGGTATAGAAGAAGAAGAGCACTCACCCTCCGCATCATTATTCTGGCATCATATAAATAGCAGGAACATATAGGGAGAACAGTGGATCCAAAAGACGACGGCCGTTTCGCGCTGCCGCGCTTCTACGGGTCTAGGTTCTCCCTATATGTTCCTGCTATTTATATGATGCCAGAATAAAGACTGAAAAAGTTTGCGGAGGGTGAATGCTCTTCTTCTTCTATACCAGAGCAATATATGGGGCTCATTATTTTGTATAGAACAATATACTGTCTGGTTTCTGACCTATTGTACAATAGTTATCACTCATGTAATGTGAGAAGTGAAATCTTTGGCATTGTACTATATCTATATTTCTCTGCCGTATCTGTGCATTATGTATTGTGGTATGTGTTAAAGGGGCCCACTGAGGATCTTTCACCCGGAGCCCACAAAATCCAGGAGCCGGCCCTGTATGCACTGCACAGTACCACTTCTCCTGTCCTGTTGTCGAAGAGGCGACATTGGACTTTGGGAGGGTCAATATTGGTTTAGTATTTTCAATATTACTATGGCCAAATAAAATATTGGAAAAGCTGTTTAAATGGATTATCGCAAGTAACCCGCTCTCCTCTGGACAGGGGATAACTTTCCAATTGCTGGAGATACAACTGCTGGGACCCCCATGATCATGAAAATCGGAGCTCTGTGGAGCCCCACGTAAATGCAGCTGTGGTCGATCATATGCACTGTTGCGGCATTCACATCTGGCTCTTCAAATATCTCCTTTTAGGAGAGTGAGGGGCACAACATAGTAAAGCACTGATCGGTGGTGGGGGGAGTGCCATAGTATGTGGCCCCTGTCCACCATCTATACTGTAGGATGGAGGGCAGAGCATGATTAGTGATAATTCACATTATATTATGTCGGCTCCAGGCTCCCATTGTACCATCTCCATTTTCATATATCTGTATTCGACTGCTGTGTAATTAATGAAGTCTGCGTCATTATGTGGATGACATCAGCCAATTAAAGCTCGTTATTACATATCATTAGGGAGCTACAAGAATCAGTAATGAGGGCACTTATCTGCATGATTTTCTTTTATTTATGAGCAATCATTTTATTTTCTAGGTTTAAAGGGAATCTGTCCACAGGTTTTTTGCTATGTGATCTGAGTGTGGCATGATGTAAGGGCAGAGGCCCTGATTCCAGTGATGTGTCACTTACTGGGCTGTGTTATCCTGTTTCAATAAAAATCAGTGTTTTATCAGCAGGAGATTATTATTAGAGGACCTGGCGTCTCGTAGCCCGCTGGTCCAACCTTGTTCTCACCAGTAGTGTAACTAGAGTCTGATGAGCCTTGGTGCTAAATTTGGACCTGGGCCCCCACCTGCATGTTGGTCAGATGTATGAGCACTTGTAGTGTATTAGATGCTATAAAGACATATGTGTCGGCCCCCCCATATAATGGTATCCCCCATCCTGAGGCTTTCCTATAATAATGTCCCCCATGCCGAGCCCCTTCCTAGTATAATGTTCCTCTCCCTGGGCCTCTTCCAGGTGTAATCTTCCCCTTCCTGGGCTCTTTCCTCTTATATTTTCCCCATCCTGGTATAATGTCCCCCATACTGTATAATTTCTCCCATCCTGGTCCCCTTCATGTCACCATTCCGAGCCTTTTCTAGTAATAATGTCCCCTTCCAGGTATAATGGCCCCCATCCTGTGCCCATTCCATTTATAATGTCCGCCATCCTAGGTCCCCTATTTTTACCCCCATCCTGGATCCCTTTGTAGTATATTGTCCCCATCCTATAATAATTTCCACCATGCTGAGCCCCTTCCAGTAATAATGCCCACCGTCCTAGGCCCCTTCCTGATATAATGTCCCCCATCCTGAGCCCTTTCCAATAATAATAATATTCCAACACATCTAAAAATAGAGAAAAATAAGTAGACAATTCTTCTAACCTTCCGTTGCGTGAACGTTCCACAACATTCTCTTCTATAGGTGGCGGGTCTCTGTGCCACTATACATTTCAGCTGAATGCGCATCTGAGGACGTACATCCAGTTGAATTAGGCGCTGCTGTCGGTAGGTCCCTCTTTCACATGGGCGCGGTCGCGGTCACACTCTCTTCAACCACTGATTAGCAGCCTTCTGTCACTATACAGTGTACACAGCAAGCTGCCGATCAGTGATGGGGGATGGGTTATACAGAGCTCAGCATTCAGAGCTCTGCTAGATCTGCAGCAGAAAAAAACAGGGATTGTATCAAAACTGCTGCACCCAGTAAACTAAGTGATACATCGCTGGAATCAGGGTCTCTTTCCCCACATCATGCTGCTGTCAGATCACAGAGCAAAAGCCTGCTGACTGATTCCCTTTAATAGCCTTAGATCTCATAGAAAAATTGTCAGTTTATACATTTTTTTCCATTTTATAGTTGTTTTTAGTTATTTTAACTCCTATAGACATTCTTCTAACTGATGTCAAAAATCTGCAGAGTAAAATGACGTTTGGTGCAGATTTCACTTTTTTGCAATGCAATCCGCAGTATTTCCAAAACTCACGATTCGGTGCAGATTTTGCTCTTGGATAATGTTAGTGGTGGGGCCAAATCAGAATGTACCGGGAAACAAAAGGCCTGTGAAAGCCAAAACGGTGCAAAATTTTCAATGAAACCCAATAGCAAAAATGATTTTTAGCCCAAAATACACGTAAGAAAAATCCATCTTTACTGACCTAATGTCTCATCATGTGAGTCACCTACTGTACCAGATATCTAAATGGAAAGCGCAGCATCTTTAGGAAGAATCTTGGAAATGGAGATGTGACCCGTGTGCCAATCACCATGTAAACGGCTTCCAGTTCCCATCAAAAAGGATGTTCTTCGAACCGGATGAAAAGTGGTATGTGGAGCTTAGGAGACCTGCCAAGGAGAGTCCCACGGGCCCGGTCTCAGCGGCGTCAATGTCTCTTTTGGTTTCTAAATTGCCGTTTTTTTTGTCTTCTATCCGGTACTTCCCGGCAGTTTTGCTGCCAACGTCAGGACAAACACATTCAAGCGAAGGAGATATAACTTTTTTTTATTTCACAAAGTCGGGAGAATTCATTGACCGCTGAGCTACGGCTTCTTGCTGCCAAGCCTTTATTTCATCTTGCGTAATCTTATTCCGTTCGCTTTTCCCTTCCCTCGCTAGCAAAGTGGGTCAAATCGCAAAACATCAAAATCAACGCCACCCATAGAGGACTACAAAATTACATGGCTTTCTGGGGGGCTGCCTGACACCATCACACATCACACTTTCCCATGTTTTTGACCTGATGTTTTTTTATGTCCATACCATCAACCCAGTGCGTCTTCTCGCCACCGACATAGAACGTGTCCAACACAGAACGTGCCTGACATAGAACATGCGTGACATAGAATGATCCTGACATAGAAGGTGCCCAACATAGAACGTGCCTTACACTGAACGTGCCCAACATAGAACGTGCCCGACATAGAATGTGCCTGACATAGAATGTGCCTGACATAGAAGGTGCCCAACACAGAACGTGCCCGACATAGAACATACCCAACATAGAATGATCCTGACATAGAACATGTGTGACATAGAATGATCATGACATAGAACGTGCCCGGCACAGAACATGTCTGACATTGAACGTGCCCGACATAGAATGTTCCTGACATAGAACATACCCAACATAGAATGATCCTGACATAGAACATGCGTGACATAGAATGTTCCTGACATAGAACATACCCAACATAGAACGTGCCCGACATAGAACATACCCAACATAGAACGTGCCTGACATTGAACGTGTCAGACATAGAATGTTCCTGACATAGAACGTGCCCGACACAGAACGTGCCCGACATAGAACATACCCAACATAGAACGTGCCCGACATAGAACGTGCCCGACATAGAATGTGCCTGACATTGAACGTGTCAGACATAGAATGTTCCTGACATAGAAGGTGCCCGACATAGAAGGTACCCGACATAGAACGTGCCCGACATAGAACGTGCCCGACATAAAAGGTGCCCGACATAGAACGTGCCCGACATAAAAGGTGCCCGACATAGAACGTGCCCGACATAGAACATGCCCAACATAGAACGTGCCCGACATAGAATGTGCCTGACATTGAACGTGTCAGACATAGAATGTTCGTGACATAGAAGGTGCCCGACATAGAACGTGTCCGACATAGAATGTTCCTGACATAGAACGTGCCCGACATAGAATGTTCCTGACATAGAAGGTGCCCAACATAGAACGTGCCCGACATAAAAGGTGCCCGACATAGAAGGTGCCCGACATAGAACGTGCCCGACATAGAACGTGTCCGACATAGAATGTTCCTGACATAGAACGTGCCCGACATAGAATGTTCCTCACATAGGAGGTGCCCAACATAGAACGTGCCCGACATAGAAGGTGCCCGACATAGAAGGTGCCTGACATAGAACATGCCCGACATAGAATGTTCCTGACATTGAACGTGCCCGACACAGAATGTGCAAACATAGAACGTGCCTGACACAAAACGTGCCCGACACAGAACGTGCCCGACACAAAACGTGCCCAACACAAAACGTGCCCGACACAGAACGTGCCCGACATAGAACGTGCCTGACATAGAACATGCCTGGCATAGAAGGTGCCCGACATAGAACGTGCCCGACATAGAACGTGCCCGACATAGAATGTTCCTGACATAGAATGTGCCCGACATAGAACGTGCCTGACATAGAATGTTCCTGACATAGAAGGTCCCCGACACAGAATGTGCCCGACAGAGAACACGCCAGACACAGAACGTAAGTGACATAGAACATGCCCGACACAGAATGTTCCTGACATAGAACGTGCCTGACATTGAACGTGCCTGACACAGAACGTGCCCAACATTGAATGTACCCGACACAGAACATGCCCGACATTGAACATGCCCGACACAGAACATGCCCAACATAGAACGTGCCTGACATAGAATGTGCCCAACATAGAATGTGCCCGACATAGAATGCTCTTGGCATTGAACGTGCCTGACATAGAACGGGCTCGACACAGAACGTGCCCGACATAGAACGTGCCTGACATAGAATGTTCCTGGCATTGAAGGTACCCGACATAGAACGTGCCCGACATAGAATGTGCCCGACATAGAATGTGCCCGACATAGAATGTGCCCGACATAGAACGTGCCCGACATAGAACCTGCCCGACATAGAACGTGCCTGACATAGAATGTGCCCAACATAGAACGTCCCTGACATAGAATGTTCCTGGCATTGAAGGTACCCGACATAGAACGTGTCCGACATAGAACGCGCCCGACACAGAACGTGCCCGACATAGAACGTGCCTGACATAGAATGTTCCTGGCGTTGAAGGTACCCGACATAGAACGTGTCCGACATAGAACGCGCCCGACATAGAACATGCCCGACATAGAACGTGCCCGACATAGAACGTGCCCGACATAGAACGTGCCCGACATAGAACGTGCCCGACATAGAATGTTCCTGGCATTGAAGGTACCCGACATAGAACGTGCCCGACATAGAATGTGCCCGACATAGAACGTGCCCGACATAGAACGTGCCTGACATAGAATGTGCCCGACATAGAACGTGCCCGACATAGAACGTGCCTGACATAGAATGTTCCTGGCATTGAAGGTACCCGACATAGAACGTGCCCGACATAGAACGTGCCCGACATAGAACGTGCCCGACATAGAACGTGCCCAACATAGAACGTCCCTGACATAGAATGTTCCTGGCATTGAAGGTACCCGACATAGAACGTGCCCGACATAGAACGCGCCCGACATAGAACGCGCCCGACATAGAACGTGCCCGACATAGAATGTGCCCGACAAAGAACGTGCCCAACATAGAACGTGCCCAGCATAGAGCGTGTCCCTTTTTCCTGCTGTACGTACCCCCCCCCCCCCCCGTGATGTCCTTGTCTTATACAATAATAATAATAATAATAATTTTTATTTATATAGCGCCAACATATTCCGCAGCGCTTTACAAATTATACAAGAGATGATACGGCACTAGTAACGGGGGGGGGGGGGGCCCCGTTACTAGTGCCGTATCATCTCTTGTATAAGACAAGGACATCACGGCCCCGGGCAGGATCCTCCATGCCTTGCTTGCTTATGCCCTGGTGTTGACCCTCTGGCAGGTTTACTCTTCGCTACCTTCAGTCGCCCCCTGTCCATGGACTTTGCTTCTCCTGCACGTGCGTCCTTGGTTGACATATTTGAAGCTTGCTCTCCTGACATTTCGGAGTGACTGCCCCTCTTCCCCTTTGATTCTGCAATCCTTCTAAGCGCAGTGTTAGGCTAGAGGATTAACGGCACAATTGGATCTATGGGGGGCTTTACTGCAAATCCCATGAAAGTAGTCACTATTAGCCCAATTTATGTCCTCCGCTATTTTCCCTTGACTATGTTTTTGCATCCAGAACGCTGCAGGCAGTCACGGACTGACTAAGCTTAGAGTCAAATATATAGAATTCCTGACGTCGGCGAAATAGCCCCCCAGCTGCCTGATAACAAATTATTAGGTCTGCACTGCGGGGATCCAATGGCATTTATCCCTCGTTATAACCCCTTAGATGCAGCGGCCACTGTCCACCTTTAGCATCTAAGGGGTTAAACTGCTGCAATCAGAGCATCAACCACCGCAGCATCTGTGGAGCATAGTAGGTGGATACATGACAGGGTGCAGGGCCAATTTAGCGCCTTGTCCCGCACACCAGTTACTTCTGACGTCATCAATGGCCGTGAGCCGTTAGATTTACTGTAAGCACGACATCACGTATGATAATATATTATTGCTTGTAACAAGGGCCACAAATTTCAAACATTTTATAGTATTTTTTATCAGTATTTTTAGTGTTTTTATATATAATGTTGGTATATTATTAGTATTATTATTGTCAATAATTGTAATAATAATAGTACTAGAAATATAATAATAATACTGCAAACATAATAAAATATTAAAATAAGCTATATGTAATTTTATTATTCTTATAAATATAATGCTATACCGACATAATTTATATATATAAAATCAATAATAATAATAATAATAATAATAATAAAATTAAATAATAATATATAATTATTTAGTAACGATACTAATAATATTACTAATAATATATAATTAATAATAATAATAATAATAATAATAATAATAACATATATAATTAAATAATACAATATAGAATTATTATTATTAATAATAATATACTAAAATAAGTTATATATAATTTTATTAGTGTTATAAATATGATGCTATACCAACATAATTTATATATATAAATTTAATAATAATAATAATAATAATAGTAATAATAATACTACATAATTAAATAATAATATATAATTACTCAATAATAACAATAATAATATAATATATAATTAATTATTATTAATAATAATATATATATATAATTAATAATAATTATTATAATAATACATAATTAAATGATAATATATAATTACTATTTCATAATAATATAATATATAATTACTTATTATTAATAATAATATAATTAGTAATAATAATAATAGTATCATTAAATAATAAAATGTATAATTAATAATAATAATAATACATAATTAAATAATGATATATAATTATTTATTAATAATAATAATATAATATCTAATTACTACTTCTTATTATTATTCATAATAATATAATTATCAAAAATGATAATAGTATAATTAAATAATAAAATATATAATTAATAATAATAATAATAATAATACATATCTTTCTTGAAAAAGTGAGAACACTTCAGATGGTTGTGGTCGGGTATTTGTATGCAAGGTTTGGAATTTTTAAATATTCTACAAAGAAATAGATGAGGGCTGCACCCATCATTGTGCAGGTATGGTGGTTGTAGTGAGTGCAGAGGTGTACAGGTGACAGCAGTATAGTGCGGTGACCTCAGAGCTGCGCTCCCTGACGTGTTGACAGGTCGCCTCTTCACAATCCTGGTGACAATAGTTACGTGCTAGAATTTGATTAGTAAATTGCTGTCCCCGATCGCCGCCTCCATTACTCATCCGCCTTATGTCAGTGACACTTTGGGGAGAACGCGCAGATGTCTCGGCCTCCGCTTCCTGCAGATGTTATACTATCTACACGGTTTATTACAAGAATTTCCCTGATAAGATACATTGCAAGGTTTCTTATTTTCGTGTGTATTATTGATTTAGGAAATAAAAATTGAATTGACAGTTCCTCTTTAAGTGGTTGATTTCTCTTCGGCGCCCCCCACAGGAGAACTCAGGCATTGCATAGTATTTAACATCCATGTGCTCGTGTATAATGAACAGATTTGTCAGATCCTCTGGTTTGGGAGACTTAGGTGATAAAGAGTTATGATACTGGGGGAGGGGCAGATATTTTTGTGAACTTTTTTTTACATGGCTGATAACAGGGAACAATTGATTGTATTCAAAAGTACAAAAGTGAGAAAGTCTCCGGCTCTTGTTTTGAATACTTTGATATTAAACTATTGGATACCTGTCACCGGAAGAGTAGTCACCCCCTTTTCCTATAACTTATGGGGGCACAATGAATATCACAGGTGTGGGGTCCCTCGCTCAGGATCCCCCCAATTAGCGGCTAATGACAATTGCAAAGTCAGAGCAGAACCAGACTACAAAAGAGATGGGATGTCAAAGCCACCCCCAAAATAGCCATCTTGGGGTACTACCTTGCTATTGGAGGGCAGATATTCTCCCAACACCTGTCTGAAAAACTCCCAATCCTTGTGGCTGTGACTACGAGAAATGGACGGTGTAACCAGGCGGCAGAGGACGGGCGCACACGGCACACACCCATAAATCAGACCATAAACCTCATCTATCAGATCAATAAAATGGGAAAATAGAAAAAAGTCACAATAGAGGAAGGGAGAGAATGGCGGGAGACAGGGGCGGTCGTTACTCCATCCCCCCTCCCCGAATAATTCACCCCAGCAGCAGATGTCCGCGGGGCCGCTCTCCACCTCATCGCTATTTCTGACCATTTATTCAATTATTTCACTTAGAAGGAGCCGCAAACAGCAAGATGTGAAAGATTGTAACCTCCCCGGTATCTACAAGAAAGCCATTATCTGCCGGCGACATAACTGCAACCTCACATCACCGGCGTAATGTGCACTGCGCCCAACCGACCGTGAGACATCAGGTGCCGCAGAAAGCTCCGAACAGATCAGCCCCAGATCTATCTATCATCTATCTATTATCTATCTATTATCTATCTATATATTATCTATCTATCTATCTATTATCTATCTATCATCTATCTATTATCTATCTTTCTATTATCTATCTATTATCTATCTATTATCCATCTATTATCTATCTATTATCTATCTTTCTATTATCTATCTATTATCTATCTATTATCTATCATCTATCTATTATCTATCTATCTATCTATTATCTATCATCTATCTATTATCTATCATCTATCTATCTATTATCTATCTATTATTTATCTATCATCTATCTATTATCTATCATCTATCTATTATCTATCATCTATCTATCTATTATCTATCTATCTATCTATCTATCTATCTATCTATCTATCTATCTATTATCTATCATCTATCTATTATCTATCTATTATCTATCATCTATCTATTATCTATCTATTATCTATCATCTATCTATTATCTATCTATCTATCTATCTATTACCTATCATCTATCTATCTACTATCTATCTATCTATCTATTATATATCATCTATCTATTATCTAATCATCTATCTATTATCTATCTATTATCTATCATCTATTTATTATCTGTCTATCATCTATCTATCATCTATCTGTTATTTATCTATTATCTATCTATCTATCATCTATCTATTATCTATTATCTATCTATTATCTATCATCTATTATGTATCATCTATCTATCTATTATATTTTCTGTCTATTATCTATCTATTATCTATCATCTATCTATTATCTATCTATCTATCTATCTATTTTATCTATTATCTATCTATTATCTATCTATCATCTATCTATTATCTATATATCTATCATCTATTATCTATCTATCTATTATCTATCATCTATCTATTATCTATCATCTATCTATCTATCTATCTATCTATCTATTATCTATTATTTATCTATTATCTATCTAACATATATCTATTATCTATATATCTATCATCTATTTATCTATTATCTATCTATTACCTATCAATATATCTATTATCTATCATTCTATTATCTATTATCTATCATCTATCTATTATCATCTATATTATATCTATCATCTATCTATTAACTATTATCTATTTATCTATCTATCCATCTATCTATCAATTGTCTACATTGGGAAAAAAAAATTGGTAAGTCAGCCACCAATTGTGCAAGTTCTCCCACTTACAAAGATGAGAGAGGCCTGTAATTGACATCAGTTAGACCACAACTATGAAAGTCAAAATGAGAAAACAAATCCAGAAAGTCCCCTTGTCTGATTTGGCAAGATTTATTTAGCAAATTATGGTGGAAAATAAGTATTTGGTCACTTAAAAACATGCAAGATTTCTGGCTCTCACAGACCTGTAACTTCTACTTTAAGAGGCTCCTCTGTCCTCCACTCAAGAGATATTACTACAAAGTTAATCAGCACAGAATTCTCATCCGATAAACACAATGGCGTTTAGAGGAGGACATTCCCTTGAAACAAAACAAATGGATTTGTGGTGAAAAAAAAGTTTGGATACTGATAGGAAATAAACAGAATTGCCCCCAGTCTTCATCAAGGCTTTTTTTTTTCACCATTGTCCTACTTTTTGTGAATTTTCGTATGTGCCAAACCGAAGGGAAAAAAAACAACAACTTGAAATCCATTAGCAATAATCAGTCCAGGGCCTCATTAAATTTTCAGCAGTGGCTGAGTGACCATATGGTGGTAAAGCAAAGATTTTACCAAACAGCTGCCGGGATCCTGCATCAGACGCCGCTCAGATTTCATGGGAATCTTTTCATGCTCTGTCCTGATCGCTGCCGCGTCCTGCTGAGGATTTGGTGCACTGTACAAGCCTTGGGTGGATATTACTTTGATTGGTTTTGATACTTTGTTCGGTTAAAGTGAATAGTTCTGTTTAGTCCTTACTATTAGTAATTTTTTTTTTCCGTTCTAGTTAAAGGGATTGTCTGCTAAGACCCTCGGCAAACAACAGATTTGGCTCAGGCACATTGCCGCCTGCTCTTTACCCAATGCATAGGGCTATATGGAAATTTAGCATTGCATGTCAGTCCCTATTAGCAGCTTTCATCTGTAGCTCTTAAAGGGGAGGTTGTGAGCGTGAATTCATATGCACTAAAAAGTGTTGTTGCAATGAGGCCACCCCTTTAAATATGGCTTACATCTCGCTTGGGGAGGCAGTGACTGGTATAAATGGTATAAAGTGACTTGTGACTGCAAGAGAGGGTTTATTGCCGATTGCATAAAAATACATTGTAAGGTATCATGTCACAATCACACTTCTAAAAAGGAATCTGTCAGCAGGTTTAATCTCAGAGACGCATCATATAGAGCAAGAGAGCCTGATTCCAAGGATGTGTCACTTATTAGGATGTGTTTTGAAAGTTTAATACAATCAGTGTTTTATCAGCAGGAGATTATCACTACACGACTAGGTATCGCGTGCCAGACAGTCCAGCTAATCTGTGAAACCCCGCCCTCCACCACTGATTGGCAGGCTGCATACAGTGTACACAAGAAGCTGCCAATCAGGGATGTGGGCGGGGTTATATGCAGCTCAGCATTCTGAGCTCTGCTGCCATCTATAGCAGATAAAAAAGAGATTCTGTCAAAACTGCACTAAGCAGCCCGGTAAGTGACACATCACTGGAATCAGGGTCTCTGCCTTTAAATCATGTTTATCTCAGATTAGATAGTAATAACCTGCTGACAGATTCCCCATTTTCAAATGACACTAACCTGAAGTGGCGCCTACTGACATTTAGGGGGAAACACTGACATTTTTCATATTAAACAACGGACGCCTGACATTTCGTGTTCTAATAAAGAGAAAGTCAAAATCACAACAGAAAGCGGCAATAATCTCATATAACAAAAAAACAATTAGAATCATATACAATAATATAATAAAAAAAAGGAAAATGCCGTCATCAGCCACATGTGGTTGTGTGCACAGGCTTCTTTTTGTTCCCTTTCCCCTCCTCCCACCCCCACAGCCGAAATCAGATGTTAAGGTGACGGAGTAAAGTGTCTCCACTTAGGACCAGCATCAAGATTATTGCTTGTGTTACCGGCCGTATGTATGGGGGGAGGAAGGCGAGATCAATACGGTCGCTCTCAGCCCAGAAAAAAACACGGATCTGGGAAATGTAATAACAAGGAAAAAGAAAGATAAGTAATAATGAGCTGAAAAATAATCACAGGAAAATGAAAAAAAGTATATTATAAATAATAATGAAACACTATAAATACATAATATAATAAATAATAGTAATAATAATAATAATAATAATAAATTAAAAAATAATCACAGGAAAATTAAAAAAGTATATTATAAATAATAATGAAACACTATAAATACATAATATAATAAATAATAATAATAAATTAAAAAAATAATCACAGGAAAATAAAAAAAAGTATATTATAAATAATAATGAAACACTATAAATACATAATATAATAAATAATAATAATAATAAATTAAAAAATAATCACAGGAAAATAAAAAAGCATAAACATTTTAAGTAATACTGATACACTATAAATATATAAATAATAATAATAAACTAAAAAATAATCAGGAAAATGAAAAAATATATAAATACTAATGATACAGTATAAATACATAATATAATAAATATAATAATAATAATAATAATAATAATAAATGAAAAAATAATCACAGGAAAATAAAAACATAAGTAATAATGATACACTATAAATATATAATAAATAATAATAATAAACTAAAGAATAATCAGGAAAATGAAAAAAATATATAAATAATAATTATACAGTATAAATACTGTACATAATATAATAAATAATATTATTAATAATAATGATAAATGAAAAAATAATCACAGGAAAATAAAAAAGCATGAACATTATAAGTAATAATGATACACTATAAATATATAATAATAATAATAATAATAATAATAATAAATAAATAAAATAATCACAGGAAAATAAAAAAGCATAAACATTAGAAGCAATAATGATACACTATAAATATAAAATAATTAATAATAATAATAATAATAATAAACTAAAGAATAATCAGGAAAATGAAAAAAATAAATAATAATGATACAGTATAAATACATACTGGCATGGGTTCTGTAGCATGCAGACCTTCTGCATTGGAGTTTAGGGGCTATAATTGGGGTGACTGGGTTCTTATTATGAAGCACATCTGCTCTGCATGTTACACAGGAGCAGACATACTATTGGGGAAACCAAAGGAATGAGGGGTCCCACTTGTACCTCCAAAGTAGGTGGACTTGTGCATTATGAGGGCCTGTTGGACTGGTTTTGCCCAGGCGCCCCCTTCTGTCTGTGTCTGCCCCTGGTGTTACACCTACAGTCACATAAGATTCTTAAAATGATTTATTACAGATCTGTGTCTATACCAATAAAGCCCACATGTCGGCGAATACACCAGTTACACACTGGCGACACTTACAGATGGGATGGAAGAATAGTGAGATTTTATGGAGGCATGTGGTGCTGGGTGAGTGCATGATCTCAGCTGGCACCCTGGGCTCTTAGTCATTTACCCATCTTGCCTCATCTCCCGGAGAGACTCGCTCTATCTGCCAGACATGGAGGTCTCAGGAGAAGCTGACGGGGTTTTGTTCTATAATTAAAGAGACCTGTTTTCTTTCATTCTTGTATGTAACAGACAGAGTGTGATGAATGCAGACAGGGAGTGCTGGGATTCACCTCCTCCCCTGCATTACATAGGCATGAGCATGTGTGTGTATACAGTGGGGGGGAAGGAAAGTATTCAGACCCTTTACATTTTTCACTCTTTGTCTCATTGCAGCCATTTGCTAAATTCAAAAAGGTTCATTTTTTTCTCATTAATGTACACACTGCACCCCATCTTGACTGAAAAAAAACCAGAAATGTTTGCAAATTTAATAAAAATTAAACTGAAATATCACATGGTCATAAGTATGCATACCCTTTGCTCAGACACTCATATGCTGTCCATTTCCTTGTGATCCTCCTTGAGATGGTTCTACTTCATTGGAGGACAGCTGTGTGTAATTAAACTGATAGGACTTGATTTGGAAAGGCGCACACCTGTCTATATAAGACCTCACAGCTCACAGTGCATGTCAGACCACATGAGAATCATGAGGTCAAAGGAACTGGCCAAGGAGCTCAGAGACAGAATTGTAAAAGGCACAGATCTGGCCAAGGTTACAACAGAATGTCTGCAGAACTCAAGGTTCCTAAGAGCACAGTGGCCTCCATAATTCTTAAATGGAAGAAGTTTGGGACCACCAGAAGTCTTCCTAGACCTGGCCATCCAGCCAAACTGAGCAATCATGGTAGAAGAGCCTTGATGAGAGAGGTAAAGAAGAACCCCAAGATCACTGTGGCTGAGCTCCAGAGATGCAGTAGGCAGATGGGAGAAAGTTCCACAAAGTCAACTATCACTGCAGCCCTCCACCAGTCGGGGCTTTATGGCAGAGTGGCCCAGCGGAAGCCTCTCCGCAGTGCAAGACATATGAAAGCCTGCATAGAGTTTGCTAAAAAACACATGAAGAACTCCCAGACTATGAGAAATAAGATTCTCTGGTCTGAGACGAAGATAGACCTTTTTGGTGAGAATTCTAAGTGGTATGTGAGGAGAAAGCCAGGCACTGCTCATCACCTGCCCAATACAGTCCCAACAGTGAAACATGGTGGAGGTAGCATCATGCTATGGGGGTGTTTTTCAGCTGCAGGGACAGGACGACTGGTTATCATGAACGGAAACATGAATGCGGCCAAGTACAGAAATATCCTGTGTGAAAAGCACTTCCAGAGTGCTCTGGACCTCAGATTTGGCTGAAGGTTCACGTTCCAACAAGACAATGACCCTAAGCACACAGCTAAAATAACAAAGGAGCGGCTTCAGAACATCTCTGTGACCATTCTTGTCTGACCCAGCCGGAGCCCTGACCTAAACCCAATTTAGCATCTCTGGAGAGACCTGAAAATGGCGTCCACCAACGTTCACCATCCAACCTGACGGAACTCGAGAGGAACTGCAAGGAAGAATGGCCGAGGATCCCCAAATCCAGGTGTGAAAAACTTGTTGCATCATTCCCAAGAAGACTCATGGCTGTACTAGCTCAAAAGGTGCTTCACCTCAATACTGAGCAAAGGGGCTGAATACTTATGACCATGTGATACTTCAGTATTTCTTTTTTATTACATTTTAAAAATTGTCTGCATTTCTGTTTTTTTTCAGTCAAGATGGGGAGCAGAGTGTACATTAATGAGAAAAAAATGAACTTTTTTGAATTTATCAAATGGCTTCAATGAAACAAAGAGTGAAAAATTTAAAAGGGTCTGAATACTTTCCGTACCTACTGTATATATATGGATGGATAGATAGATAGATAGACAGACAGACAGACAGACAGACAGATAGATAGATAGATAATAATAATAATAATAATTTTTATTTATATAGCGCCAACATATTCCGCAGCGCTTTACAAATTATAGAGGGGACTTGTACAGACAATAGACATTACAGCATAACAGAGATCACAGTTCAAAATAGATACCAAGAGGAATGAGGGCCCTGCTCGCAAGCTTACAAACTATGAGGAAAAGGGGAGACACGAGAGGTGGATGGTAACAATTGCTTTAGTTATTCGGACCAGCCATAGTGTAAGGCTCAGGTGTTCATGTAAAGCTGCATGAACCAGTTACCTGCCTAAGTATGTAGCAGTACAGACACAGAGGGCTAATACTGCATAAAGTGTATGAGAACATGATGCGAGGAACCTTTTTTTTTTTTTTTATTATTATAAATAGGCCACACAGGGATCGTTAGGTTAATGCATTGAGGCGGTAGGCCAGTCTGAACAAATGAGTTTTTAGGGCACGCTTAAAACTGTGGGGATTGGGGATTAATCGTATTATCCTAGGTAGTGCATTCCAAAGAATCGGCGCAGCACGTGTAAAGTCTTGGAGACGGGAGTGGGAGGTTCTGATTATTGAGGATGCTAACCTGAGGTCATTAGCGGAGCGGAGGGCACGGGTAGGGTGGTAGACTGATACCAGGGAGGAGATGTAGGGTGGTGCTGAGCCATGGAGTGCTTTGTGGATGAGGGTAGTAGTTTTGTACTGGATTCTGGAGTGGATGGGTAGCCAGTGTAATGACTGGCACAAGGTAGAGGCATTGGTGTAACGGTTGGTGAGGAATATGATCCTGGCTGCAGCATTCAGGACAGATTGGAGCGGGGAGAGTTTGGTAAGAGGGAGGCCGATTAGTAGAGAGTTACAATAGTCCAGACGAGAATGAATAAGTGAAACAGTAAGAGTTTTTGCAGAGTCGAAAGTAAGAAAAGGGCGAATTCTAGAAATGTTTTTGAGATGCAGGTAAGAAGAGCGAGCCAGTGATCGGATGTAGGGGGTGAATGAAAGGTCAGAATCAAGGATGACCCCAAGGCAGCGGGCATGTTGCTCGATAGATAGATAGATAATAAGCTTCTATTCTGCACAATGTGTCACATAACTCTATTGAACCACAAATGTGTTTATGTAACAAGTCTTTGGCTACAGACATACAGTTTCCCTTGTGCTTTTATTGCAACTGCAGCATCATGTAGCATTGGGCTCATATGACCATACTGTGTACCATGATGCACCCTAAATACTATGGGCCCAGAATTGCAGATTTCTCCTGATAGGTAACATGGTGAATTGCCATAAGGCAGCACAGTCTTTGGTGGTCAGTACCGACTGGTGGGGACACTATGCAGAGATATGCAGAGTCTATACATATAGTGTTTAAAGGAAATATAACAATAATACATATACTAATGATAATAAAAATAAAAAATACAATAGTAAATGTAAAAATAATGACTCATGAGCTGGGAGCTGTGACGGCTGCACCATCTCCATCTGATTTTGGTCTGTCCTCTGTGTTCCCTGTATGATATGATATATATATACAGTACAGAAAAAAAGTTTGGACACAGCTTCTAATTTAAAGATTTTTCTGTATTTTCCTGACTATGAAAATTGTACATTCACACTGAAGGCATCAAAACTATGAATTAACAGATGTGGAATTATATACTTAACAAAAAAGTGTGAAACAACTGAAATTATGTCTTAGGCTGGGTTCACATTGCGTTGAACCCATCCGTTAGACGGACTACGTTATACTGCGGCATAGCGCGGTGTAACACAGTCTGTTAACGCTGCCATTGAATCCAATGTCGGACACATCGCTAGCGCACGCCCACAATGGGCATGCGCTAGCGATGTGCCGTCATTGAGTGACGGACCCCGAGACGTGGGCTGCAGCGTTTCCGGGTCAGTCACCGCTAGCGCAGATAGAGCTAGCAGATGCTCTATCTGCGCTAGTGCACTGCCATACCGGCACTTGCGTTACCAGCAGCCCGCTAACGTATGTGTTGAACAGGCTGCTGTTAATGCAATGTGAACCTAGCCTTATATTCTAGGTCCTTCACAGTAGCCACCTTTTTCTTTGATGACTGCTTTGCACATTCTTGGCATTCTCTTGATGAGCTTCAAGAGGTAGTCACCGGGAATGGTCTTCCAACAATCTTGAAGGAGTTCCCAGAGATGCTTACACTTGTTGGCCCTTTTGCCTTCACTCTGAGGTCCAGCTCACCCCAAACCATCTCGATTGGGTTCAGGTCTGGTGACTGTGGAGGCCAGGTCATCTGGCGTAGCATCCCATCACTCTCCTTCTTGGTCAAATAGCCCTTATACAGTCTGGAGGTGTGTTTGGGGTCATTGTCCTGTTGAAAAATAAATGATTGTCCAACTAAACGCAAACCGGATGGTATAGCATGCCGCTGCAAGATGCTGTGGTAGCCATGCTGGTTCAGTATGCCTTCAAATTTGAATTAATCCCCAACACTATCACCAGGAAAGCACCCCCACACCATCACACCTCCTCCTCCATGCTTCACGGTGGGAACCAGGCATGTAGAGTCCATCCGTTCACCTTTCTGCGTCGCACAAAGACACAGAGGTTGGAACCAAAGATCTCAAATTTGGACTCATCAGACCAAAGCACAGATTTCCACTGGTCTAATGTCCATTCCTTGTGTTCTTTAGCCCAAACAAGTCTCTTCTGCTTGTTGCCTGCCCTTAGCAGTGGTTTCCTAGCAGCTATTTTACCATAAAGACCTGCTGCACAAAATCTCCTCTTAACAGTTGTTGCAGAGATGTGTCTGCTGCTAGAACTCTGTGTGGCATTGACCTGGTCTCTAATCTGAGCTGCTGTTAACCAGTAATTTCTGAGGCTGGTGACTCGGATAAACTTATCCTCAGAAGCAGAGGTGACTCTTGGTCTTCCTTTCCTGGGGCCGTCCTCATGTGAGCCAGTTTCTTTGTAGCGCTTGATGGTTTTTGCCACTGCAGTTGGGGACACTTTCAAAGTTTTCCCAATTTTTCAGACTGTCTGACCTTCATTTCTTAAAGTAATGATAGCCATAATGATGCTTTTTTCTTGCCATAATACAAACTCTAACAGTCTATTCAGTAGGACTATCAGCTGTGTATCCACCAGATTTCTGCTCAACACAACTGATGGTCCCAACCCCATTTATAAGGCAAGAAATCCCACTTATTAAACCTGACAGGGCACACCTGTGAAGTGAAAACCATTCCCGGTGACTACCTCTTGAAGCTCATCAAGGGAATGCCAAGAGTGTGCAAAGCAGTCATCAAAGCAAAATGTGGCTACTTTGAAGAACCTAGAATATAAGACATAATTTCAGTTGTTTCACACTTTTTTGTTAAGTATATAATTCCACATGTGTTAATTCATAGTTTTGATGCCTTCAGTGTGAATTTACAATTTTCATAGTCATGAAAATACAGAAAAATCTTTAACTGAGAAGGTGTGTCCAAACTTTTGGTCTGTACTGTATATATATACAGCATTCTGCTAGTGCTGCACACAGCAGGGAATCCCATCATCTCTGGAGAATGACTACTATTTCCATTGCTTTGGACGCTATGAAGGAGTTAATGCTGCCACCTCTCCCTCCTCCTCCTCTTCTTCAGCCTCCCTGATCCGCGCTGTGCTGAATCCGCTGTGATTGCTCTCACTCACCTCCTCTCTCTCCCTGACAGGTGGACGCGTGTACATAAATCACCCGGAACGAGGAGCCCCCGCCATGTCACCCGCAGCTCGTGTTCTGGGGACTCTCCTTCTGACCCTGCTCTGCAGCCGTAGTCAAGCACTGGACTTACCGAAAGACTGTGAGTACCCGCCGCCCCCAGCACGGCCCCGTCCTGTCTGCACCGCGGATAGGGGCAGCCACAGCCTCAGCAACTTTGCCACAGGCACAACAGCCTCAGCACCATGGCCAGGGGCAGCTACAGCATCAGCTCTGTGGCCAGGGGCAGCCTCAACCTCAGCACCATGGCCAGGGGCAGCTACAGCCTCAGCACCATGGCAAGGGCAGCTACAGCCTCAGCACTGTGGCCAGGGGCAGCTACAACCTCAGCACCATGGCCAGGGGCAGCTACAGCCTCAGCACTGTGGCCAGCGGCAGCTACAACCTCAGCACCGTGGCCAGGGGCAGCTACAACCTCAGCACTGTGGCCAGGGGCAGCTACAACCTCAGCACCATGGCCAGTTACAGCTACAACCTCAGCACCATGGCCAGGGGCAGCCACAGCCTCAGCACCATGGCCACTAGCAGCCACAGCCTCAGCAACACGGCCAGGGGCAGCCACAGCCTCAGTAACACAGTCAGGGGCAGCTACAGCTTCAGCACCATGGCCAGGGGTAGCCACAGCCTCAGTAACACAGTCAGGGGCAGCTACAGCTTCAGCACCATGGCCAGGGGTAGCCACAGCCTCAGCATCGAAGCCAGGGGCAGCAACAGCATCAGCACCGTGGCCAGGGGCAGCTACAACCTCAGCACCATGGCCAGGGGCAGCTACAGCCTCAGCACCACAGCCATTGGCAGCCACAACCTCAGCAACACAGCCAGGGGCAGCCGCAACCTCAGCAACATGGCCAGGGGCAGCCACAACCTCAGCACCATGGCTAGGGGCAGCCACAGCCTCAGTACCACAGCCAGGGGAAGCCATCACCGCAGCACCATGGCCAAGGGCACCACAGCTTCAGCATTGTGGGCAGCCACAGCCTCAGCAACATTGCCATGGGCACCACAGCCCCAGCAATGCGGCCAGGGGCAGCCACAGCCTCAGCAACATTGCCACAGGCACCACAGCCTCAGCATCGTAGCCACGGCACCACAGCCTCAGCACTACGGCCAGGGGAAGCCACAGCCTCAGTACCATGGCCAGGGGCAGCTACAACCTCAGCACCATGGCCATTGGCAGCTACAGCCTCAGCACCGCTGCCATTGGCAGCCACAACCTCAGCACCGTGGCTAGGGGCAGCCACAGCCTCAGCACCGCAGCCAGGGGAAGCCATCACCGCAGCACCGTGACCAGGGGCACCACAGTTTCAGCTATGTGGTCAGGGGCAGCTACAGCCTCAGCAACATTGCCACAGGCACCACAGCCTCAGCAACACTGCCATGGGCACCACAGTCTCAGCATTGTGGCCACAGGCACCACAGGCTCAGCACCACTGCCAGGTGCAACCACAGCCTCAGCACCATGGCCAGGGGCAGCCACAGCCTCAGCACCATGACCAGGGGCAGCCACGACCTCATCACCGCGGCCCGGGGCAGCCACAGCCTCAGCATTGTGGCCAAAGGCAGCCACAGCCTCAGCAACGTGGCCAGGGGCAGCCAAAGCCTCAGAAATATTGCCACGGGCACCACAGCCTCAGCAATGTGGCCATGGGCACCACAGCCTAAGCACCATGGCCAGGGGCAGCCACAGCCTCAGCACCATGGCCAGGGGCAGCCACAGCCTCAGCACCACAGCCAGGGGCAGGCACAGCCTCAGTACCATGACCAGGGGCAGCCACAGCCTCAGCATCATGGCCAGGGGCAGTCACAACCTCTGTACCATGGCCAGGGGCAGCCACTGCCTCAGCACCACAGCCAGGGGCAGCCACAGCCTCAGCACCATGGCCAGGGGCACCACAGCCTCAGCATTGTGGCCAGGGCCAGCATCAGCCTCAGCAACATTGCCATGGGTAACACAGCTTCAGCAACGCGGCCAGGGGCAGCCACAGCCTCAGCACCATGACCAGGGGCATTCACAGCCTCAGCGACGTGGCCCGGGGCAGCCACAGCCTCAGTACCATGACCAGGGGCAACTACAGCCTCAGCACCATGGCCAGTGGCAGCCACAGCCTCAGCACCATGGCCATTGGCAGCTACAGCCTCAGCACCGCTGCCATTGGCAGCCACAACCTCAGCACCGCAGCCAGGGGAAGCCATCACCGCACCACCATGACCACAGTTTCAGCTATGTGGCCAGGGGCAGCTACAGCCTCAGCAACATTGCCACAGGCACCACAGCCTCAGCAACACTGCCATGGGCACCACAGTCTCAGCATTGTGGCCACAGGCACCACAGGCTCAGCACCACTGCCAGGTGCAACCACAGCCTCAGCACCATGGCCAGGGGCAGCCACAGCCTCAGCACCATGACCAGGGGCAGCCACGACCTCATCACCACGGCCCGGGGCAGCCACAGCCTCAGCGTTGTGGCCAAAGGCAGCCACAGCCTCAGCAACGTGGCCAGGGGCAGCCACAGCCTCAGAAATATTGTCACGGGCACCACAGCCTCAGCATTGTGGCCACGGGCACTACAGCCTAAGCACCATGGCCAGGGGCAGCCACAGCCTAAGCACCATGGCCAGGGGCAGCCACAGCCTCAGCACCACAGCCAGGGGCAGGCACAGCCTCAGTACCATGGCCAGGGGCAGCCACAGCCTCAGCACCATGGCCAGGGGCACCACAGCCTCAGCAACATTGCCATGGATAACACAGCTTCAGCAATGCGGCCAGGGGCAGCCACAGCCTCAGAACCATGACCAGGGGCATTCACAGCCTCAGCGACGTGGCCCGGGGCAGCCACAGCCTCTGTACCATGACCAGGGGCAACTCCAGCCTCAGCACCATGGCCAGTGGCAGCCACAGCCTCAGCACCATGGCCAGGGGCAGCCACAGCCTCAGTAACATGGTCAGGGGCAGCTACAGCCTCAGCACCGTGGCCTGGGACAGCCACAGCCTCAGCACCATGGCCAGGGGCAGCCACAGCCTCAGCACCATGCCATTAGCAGCCACAACCTCAGCAACACATCCAGGGGTAGCCACAGCCTCAGCAACATGGCCAGGGGCAGCCACAACCTCAGCACCGTGGCTAGGAGCAGCCACAGCCTCTGCACTGCAGCCAGGGGAAGCCATCACCGCAGCACCATGGCCAGGGGCAGCACAGCCTCAGCATTGTGGCCAGGGGCAGCCACAGCCTCAGCAACAAGGCCACGGGCACCACAGCATCAGCAACGGGGCCGGGGCAGCCGCAGCCTCAGCAACATTGCCATGGGCACCACAGCCTCAACATTTTGGCCACAGCACCACAGCCTCAGCACCACTGCCTGGTGCAGCCACAGCCTCAGCACCATGGCCAGGGGCAGGCACAGCCTCAGCACTATGGCCAGGGGCAGCCACGGCCTCATCACTGCTGCCAGGGGCACCACAGCCTCAGCATTGTGGCTAGGGGCAGCCACAGCCTCAGCAACATTGCCATGAGCACCACAGCCTCAGCATTGTGGCCACAGGCACCACAGCCTCAGCACCACTGCCAGGGGAAGCCACAGCCTCAGCACCATAGCCAGGGGCAGCCACAGCCTCAGCACCATGGCAAGAGGCAGCCACAGCCTCAGCACCATGGCCAGGGGCAGCCATAGCCTCAGTACCATGGCCAGGGGCAGCCACAGCCTCAGCACCACAGCCAGAGGCATCCACAGCCTCAGCACCACAGCCAGGGGCAGCCACAGCCTCAGCACCATGGCCAGGGGCACCACAGCCTCAGCACCATGACCAGGGGCAGCCACAGCCTCAGCGACGTGGCCCGGGGCAGCCACAGCCTCAGCAACGTGGCCAGGGGCAGCCACAGCCTCAACAACGTTGCCACGGGCACCACAGCCTCAGCATTGTGGCCACGGGCATCACAGCCTCAGCACCACAGCCAGGGGCAGTCACAGCCTCAGAACCATGGCCAGGGGCAGCCACAGCCTCAGTACCATGACCAGGGGCAACTACAGCCTCAGCACCATGGCCAGTGGCAGCCACAGCCTCAGCACCATGGCCAGGGGCAGCCACAGCCTCAGTAACATGGTCAGGGGCAGCTACAGCCTCAGCACCGTGGCCTGGGACAGCCACAGCCTCAGCACCATGGCCAGGGGCAGCCACAGCCTCAGCACCATGCCATTAGCAGCCACAACCTCAGCAACACATCCAGGGGTAGCCACAGCTTCAGCAACATGGCCAGGGGCAGCCACAGCCTCAGCACCAGGGCCAGGGGCAGCCACAGCCTCAGCACCACAGCCAGTGGTAGCCACGGCCTCAGCACCATGGCCAGGGGGAGGCTGTGCCACAGGCACAGCTTCAGCATTGTGGCCAGGGGCAGCCACAGCCTCAGCAACATTGCCACGGGTACCACAGACTCAGCAACGCAGCCAGGGGCAGCCATAGCCTCAGTACCATGGCCTGGGGCAGCCTCAGCCTCAGCACCATGGCCAGGGGCAACCACAGCCTCAGTACCATGGCCAGGGGCGCCACAGCCTCAGCACCGCGGCCAGGGGCAGCCACAGCCTCAGCACCATGGCCAGGGGCAGGCACTGCCTCAGCACCACAGCCAGGGGCAACCACAGCCTCAGTACTATGGTCAGGGGCACCATAGCCTTAGCACCGCGGCCAGGGGCAGCCACAGCCTCAGCACCATGGCCAGGGGCAGGCACAGCCTCAACACCACAGCCAAGGGCAACCACAGCCTCAGTACTATGGCCAGGGGCAGCCAGAGTCTCAGCACCATGGCCAGGGGCAGCCACAGCCTCAGGGGCAGCCACAGCCTTAGCACCATGGTCAGGGGCACCACAGCTTCAGCATTGTGGCCAGGGGCAGCAACAGCCTCAGCAACATTGCCACCGGTACCACAGACTCAGCAATGCGGCCAGGGGCAGCCACAGCCTCAGTACCATGGCCAGGGGCAGCCACAGCCTCAGCACCATGGCCAGGGGCAGCCACAGCCTCAGCACCAAGGCCAGGGGCAGGCACAGCCTCAGCACCACAGCCAGGGGCAACCACAGCCTCAGTGCCATGGCCAGGGGCAGCCAGAGTCTCAGCACCATGGCCAGGGGCACCATGGCCAGGGGCAGCCACAGCCTCAGGGGCAGCCACAGCCTCAGCACCATGGTCAGGGGCACCACAGCTTCAGCATTGTGGCCAGGGGCAGCCACAGCCTCAGCAACATTGCCACGGGTACCACAGACTCAGCAACGCGGCCAGGGGCAGCCACAGCCTGAACACCACACCAGCACTTGTGATAAATGGCAGAAGCAGGTGCCACACTTGTCATTAGGTTCTCACAGTCCATAGGGAGAAACTCATTCAATCAGAACAGCAGCTCCGAGATTGCCTGTGCCTTCAATGTATATAGGAATGGAGCAGAGCTGGAAAGGCTGGCGGGATTTAAAGTTTAAAGCAGCCTTAAGCATGAATAAGTAATTACCAACATATAATATCTATCTATCTATCTATCTATCTATCTATCTATCTATCTATCTATTATCTATCTATCATCTATCTATTTATCATCTATCTATCTATCTATCTATCTATCTATCATCGATATATATATATCTATTATCTATATATTATCTATTGATTATCTATTTATCTATCTATTTATCTATCTATTATCTAGCTATTATCTATATATTATCTATCTATCTATTATCTATCTATCTATTATCTATATATTATCTATCTATTTTCTATTTATCTATCTATCTATCTATCTTTCTATTATCTATCTATCTATTATCTATATATTATCTATCTATTTTCTATTTATCTATCTATTATCTATCTATCATCTGTCATCTATCTATCTATCTATCTATCTATTTTCAATTTATCTATCTATATTTCTATCATCTATCTATCTATTATCTATCTATCATCTATCTATTTATCATCTATCTATCTATCTATCTATCTATCTATCATCGATATATATCTATTATCTATATATTATCTATTGATTATCTATTTATCTATCTATTTATCTATCTATCTATTATCTAGCTATTATCTATATATTATCTATCTATCTATTATCTATCTATCTATTATCTATATATTATCTATCTATTTTCTATTTATCTATCTATCTATCTATCTATCTATCTATCTATCTATCTTTCTATTATCTATCTATCTATCTATCTATCTTTCTATTATCTATCTATCTATTATCTATATATTATCTATCTATTTTCTATTTATCTATCTATTATCTATCTATCATCTGTCATCTATCTATCTATCTATCTATTTTCAATTTATCTATCTATATTTCTATCATCTATCTATCTTTCTATTATCTATCATCTATTATCTATCTATCTATTATCTATCTATCTATTATCTATATATTATCTATCTATTTTCTATTTATCTATCTATTATCTATCTTTCTATCTTTCTATTATCTATCTATTATCTATCTATCTATCTATCTATCTATCTATCTATCTATCTATCTATCTATCATCTATCTATTTATCTATCTATTATCTATCTTTCTATTATCTATCTATCTATCTATTATCTATATTTCTATTATCTATTTATCTATCTATCTATCTATCTATCTATCTATCTATCATCTATCTATTTATCTATCTATTATCTATCTTTCTATCTTTCTATTATCTATCTATCTATCTATCTATCTATTATCTATATTTCTATTATCTATCTATCTATCTATCTATCTATCTATCTATCTATCTATCTATCTATTATCTACCTATTATGTATCTATCTATCTATTATCTATCTATCTATCTATCTATCTATCTATCTATCTATATATTATCTATGTATCTATCTATCTATTTTCTATCTATCTATTTATCTATCTATCTATCTATCTATCTATCTATCTATCTATCTATCTTTCTATTATCTATCTATCTATCTATCTATCTATCTATCTATCTATCTATCTATCTATCTTTCTATTATCTATCTATCTATCTATCTATCTATCTATCTATCTATCTATCTATTATCTATGTATTCCTCTCAGTATAGTCACACGTGGTCTGCAGTTCTCGTTCTCCCCTGTATCTCCCACATGTGGTTATTAAATGATGCTCTGTTTTCCCTATCGGTTTTGTCTTTTGCTGAGTTCTCACATATTATTAATATTATGTAGCAGAACATTATTTCCTTCGTGCCTTGGATGGCTGGTGACGTTTGCAGTTTTTGTGCCTTTTTTACCTTTGGCTTTAATGAGGAGAAGCATGTAATACAGGCGTCTTTGTGTGCAGTAATGCGCATTTCTCCATGGAGTGAGGCCCAAGATCCGCACATACTCCTCACATGTCGGATGCCTGGACCAGTCTCCATGGTTAGACATGCTCGGGTCACCGCCGTGACTCCCAGCCATTCATGTGTTAACCCTGCCTTTCTTGGCCTTGGTAATCTCAATCATTCCTTTGAAGCACAGCCTTAATGGACGCCGCTGAGAAATCGCACAGTGACCTATGTTGGCCACTGGTCTTGTAGGGGCTTTAGTTGCCATTAGTCCTGGAGATTTGAGGGGACAAATGTGTGCCAGTCTCTCCGCCAGTCATCATTTATCACCCACCACGGCCATGATGGACTTCAGTTGGGCTAACAATCTGCATTAAGTGTCTAAATAGTCAGGAATGAGTGCTGTGAACATGTGCAGCCCCTCTGCCCACCAGGACCCATGTCCATCTATTGCCTCTTTCAATTAAATCCCTGGTGACAGGAGTTGTCCAAAAATGTTGTGACTTCTTAAATGATGAATATGCGGTGCTGAATTTGCAATTTGTCACAAGTACGCGTCATGGCTTGTTTTACATAGGACTGCAGAAAACTCACATCATCAGTCAAAAAGTGTAGAAAATCTGTTAGGATTGGAATGAATCCTGCACGACCGGACTTTCGAATACATAATTAATGTGTCGGGACAATAGTAGCAGGGATCTCACAAAGTGTTCTGCATGTGGTGCCTGTGATTTTGCATAGGACTGCATGTTATTAAAGCAACAGTAATGCAGCCCTAGAAAAAAAAAAACCAGTGTCTCTGGCGCCGTGTGATCGTGGCAGCTCCGCAGTTTACAATCTGTCAAGCACATTAGTAATAACCATAAAGTAAGACATCAGACGACGGGAGCCTGAAATGTGGAGATTACGAGACGTCTGCGGGATGAAAGGACGGACAAGGGGGCGGCTAAATCCACTCTTTGAAAATCTTATTAGGGGCTTGCAATCTTTTTTCTTTTCTTATTTTGTTCTCCAGCACAAAAGATGCGGCATGTTCCTGGTTTCCTGGCGGTCCGCAAATTGTCCCAATTGGTTTCCCATAGGGTTGGAATAGAAAAGATCCAAGGTGACTTTGAAAGCGGAGATTATCAAGCGTGAAGACACCGGCGCGTGTAGATGTAGCAGAGTGCTAGGTGTGCATGAAGTCCCATGTAAAATCAGAAAAGTCGCATTCTTCCATAGCCATATATGGTCCAAGTCGGTAATCTGTGGCCTCCAACACAGAGCCCTTTAATCGTCCACCTACTTACTGGCATCCTCAGCGCCTCTTCTGTCAACATCCGCGGTCTGGAGCGACATTGTTGTTCTGGCCTCACGTACACATGGGTCTAATAATCAGAAGAGACTGCCGATCAGTGGTTGTTTAATCCTGTGTCTGGACAGGTCCACAAAACGATCCTTTTGTGCACATAGAATATCAGTCCTCTCGGCAGCACATGTGCTGCCGAGAACGATGACTGATGATTTTATTAAGCAAGGTTAAACATCATTTCATAAGACAAGTGAGCATTTTGCTTATTCCTTGGCTGATTGGCAGCCTGATTACACTGCCCAATTATATGGAAACCGCTATTAGGATCGCTTACAATGTGATGATGTCATTGATTATTTGCAGTCCTATGTAAAATGACCCATAACGCATTTATTATGACACAATCAATTGAGCCAAATGGAAAACTCAACTCCATACCTCCATAATTAAATATCACATAGTCTTTACTACAACCTTGATCACCAGGAACTGAGGCATAGTGGATGCAGAAGAAAGAGTTGGGCATGGTCCCTGGTGGGCAGAGGGACAAATGATGCAGGAGGAGACGAAGAAGTAGTCTTCATATGTTCATAGCAAATGCTTATCCAGGTTATTAAACCAACCGATATGTATTAGGGCTGACGTGGTTGATAAGTGGTCCATGATCTTTAAGCTCAGGACTCAGGCCAATCTCAGTGCATTCACCGGGTTCTCAGTTCAGACCAAACCAGGGTGATCGATATGGGTTTGTTGTCATCTACCTAAGGGTTTCCTAAGAATGCTGCAATTAAAGGGAATCTGTCAGCACAGAACAACTGTTCAAACCAAGCGTGGTGCACTCTCGGTGTGGCCAAAGTGCACCCTCGATGTGGCCAAAGTGCACCCTCCATGTGGCCAAAGTGCACCCCCGATGTGGCCAACGTGCACCCTCAATGTGGCCAAAGTGCACCCTCAATGCGGCCAAAGTGCACCCTCAGTGTGGCCAAAGTGCACCCTCGGTGTGGCCAAAGTGCACCCTCGGTGTGGCCAAAGTGCACCCTCGGTGTGGCCAAAGTGCACCCTCGGTGTGGCCAAAGTGCACCCTCAATGTGGCCAAAGTGCACCCTCAATGTGGCCAAAGTGCACCCTCAGTGTGGCCAAAGTGCACCCTCAGTGTGGCCAAAGTGCACCCTCGGTGTGGCCAAAGTGCACCCTCGGTGTGGCCAAAGTGCACCCTCGGTGTGGCCAAAGTGCACCCTCGGTGTGGCCAAAGTGCACCCTCGGTGTGGCCAAAGTGCACCCTCGGTGTGGCCAAAGTGCACCCTCGATGTGGCCAAAGTGCACCCTCAATGTGGCCAAAGTGCACCCTCAATGTGGCCAAAGTGCACCCTTGGTGTGGACAAACAGTTCACTGCACCTTCCCACCTTCTTGTTTTTCATGCATCTCCCCTTTCTATGGCTCCTGAAAAGCCAAAGCTGTCAATCAAAGAAGACACCGAAGGAGATAGATACAAAACAAGTAGGTGGTACGGTGCACTGAGCTGCTCGGCCACGTCATGGAGACCACGGCCACGTCACCGAGCGCCTGTGCTATGTTTGAACAGTCATTTTGTGACGACAGACACCAGGATTAGAAGAATAAGCCTACTTTTCTCCAAAAGAAAGGGTCATGTGTGGCATCTCAGCTCTGCTCTGTTGAGGCACCTACAGTACCTGACACAACCTCTGGACTGGTGTGGCCATGTTTTTGAAGGAAAGTGGCCATGATTTCGTAATCGTAGACAACTTCTTTGTAACGTTTGTCTCATTAGCACAACTCCAGTCATTATGCCGCCTATGGACATAATAATTTTTATAAATGGGGTCTCCTTCTACACAGAATAGAGAGCCCCACTATTCTTTCCTTGCCCAGTATCTTTTACCTTACCATTACTTTGGTCCATGAGAAGGCTTTATTCCTGGGCGAGGGAGGCAATGTCAGTAGATGTCATGGAGCCTCACCTGGTGAGCGTTCTGTAGCAGATACACAGACGCAGGGACCGGAACAGACATTTCATCTCTTATTAAATCTCCACTTCAACCTCCAGTGAGAAATCTTATAAGTGCTGATGGCAACATCTTCAATAAATCCTAAGTGACAAGCCCGAGGCGGAGAGGCTTCATTCTTCCGAGGAGCCAGGGTAATGGTGACACCTCCTGCTTCTGACAACATCTTAACCTGACTCTCGTACCCGTCACCTCACCAGGTCAGGGCTGTTTTTTCTGCTGTAGGACGGTATTATGCCACTTTGTGTTATATGGACCAGCCCTTCACAAATAATGACTTACAAATCGTTTATTCTAGGAGTCCAGTCGTTTCTGATGAAGGCCCCTTCTATTTACTGATCTTGTGCATTCTATATTCTGATCCTACCGGTTCAGTAAGAAAAAACAAGATCACCGGTAAACGCTGAATGTGAACCCTAGAAGGCTTCCCGAAAAGTTCCAACATATTAAAACATGTGTTTTGGAATATACATTGAGGGCCAATACTTAGGCTAGTCCATTAATGGCTGACCAGTGAAGCTCTTGGGGTCCCATTACTGTGAACACTTCTTTTCCGATAATCTTGCCGTGTAAACAGGCTGCTGATGAACGAGTACAATGGTCTTTTGTCAGGTGAAATGATTGGCAAGTTTGTTCTTTTAAAGATTGTTCTCAGCAGCACATCTTGTGCTGCCGAGAAAAATGGCAGTCTATGTGCACAGAACAAACTATTACTGATTGTTTTGTGCTCATGGGGTGGGTAGACTTCCTGTCTAATGAGGCTATTGAGTGACTGCCAATCGGCGGTCATTCAATGGCACCATCGGCTAGTGTAAATGAGCCTTTACCCTCAGGACCCTGACTGACTACCCAAGGGCAACATAAAATGCTTATGGATCACCACCATGGCTCTTATATGGTATATCTGGGCCTCTGCCGGGGCTCTCCTTGATACTTCAGGTCAGAACCACTCATTATACTGATGTTTTTGTGCCCCATATCTTTGATAGTCCAACATTCCGACCGATCACATGTAGGCCATAATGTTTAGCTTTGGAAAACCTTAAGAAACCAAATTATGGATTGTGACGGGGTGTACGGCAGAGCAAGAAGGGACAACAGGCCGAGGGATGATTCCACAGATTTATTATCAAGAACGCTGGAACAACACATGCAGGTAGATCTACAGAGTCCACAATTAGTCCAATGGAACAGGTTCGGGGGCACCTCCCGATAATCCTTGTGCCAGGTAACAAAGCAATAGTCCACACGAGTCCAAGGGATCCCAAAACAATCTCACGAACGACGAGATATGTCCTCAGCTCAAGTCTCACCCCGTTCGCTTCCACAGTTCCAGATGGGCGTGGGGTCTTGCCTCAGCTAAGAATCCCCACTCCTTCTCCTTCAAGGATCAACTCACATCTGATCTCAAAATAAGAATGGATTGTCTGAGCTCCTGGGATCCGCCCATGAAGGGGGGTAGGGGTCACACCTTCTATTCAATGGTTGGGTCCACCAGAAGATTCTAGACTGGTGGGCTCCACGTAGTCTATGTAGTATGTACATTTGACTAGCCACCTGCTGTGAGGAAGAATGGCTATTCCTCCACTAGTGATGTTGACAAAGCTTAATTACATTATAGCTTAGGGCTGCAAGTATTGGGGGAAGGAGACATATTGTTACAAGTGAACTCCCAGCACAAGAAAATACATAAATTACAGCTAATAGAAACCAGAGAACAGTTACATACATCAAATGGCATATTATTCAAATACAGGACAGGGCAAAAGTACATATCATGACAATCGATGTAGTTTATTGGATTAACCCCAAAGCTAACTCCATATCAAACTTGAGTCCCACCACAATAACAATTGAGAGACGCTAAAATATTAGTGGTGTTCATGTTGGCCGAAGGTGGTGGCATGATTGAGGTGTGCCTTGGCTAAAACCTCCAACAAATTGGGTTGGTGTGACTTCTGTCTGTGGTTCTGGCAAGAGAGCTTTAACAAGGCATTCTTTATAAGGGCAGATAGAGTCACTTTGGCCTCCATTCCGACAACATCCATTTTTTTAGGTGGCACAAAAGCATGATAAGCCTTGCGTTTGTGTCCACCTAAAAATATGGACACAGCTGGACAGGAGGTCAAATGAAGTCCATTGTTACTCTGACTGCTACATTATAGTGAATGACTATTGGGGGGGGGGGGTCCATCTGAAACCCTTTTTTGGGGGGCTTTAGATAGAAACTCCAATGCATATGGTCAACATTGAGTAGAGTATAAATGTGAACTGAGTGTTAAGGAAGTGTTTCCATCTGAAGTATTTATGGCAAAGTCACAAGATCTGGCATAAATATCAAGGAGCTGAGGGTCTCGTCTCTGGGAATTTCACCTAGGACTGAATCAGGATCTCCGGCAGCTGTAGTTGTAGGAACGTTAATTAAGAAAAAAATCATCTACTCATGCTATGAATTTGATAGGGAAAGCAAGTAATGTGGCAAAGCATTTCCTACAAGGACTTCTTTCTCGCAATTGGTAGATAAGTCCCCCAAAATATCATTCATATATGGCATATCCTAATTTTTTATGTCTGTCACCATCTAATATGGCGGGCTATCGCTCTCTTTCCTCGATATCCATCAAGCACAATTAGATTCCTACTAAATTGAATCATTTGCATTCGTGCGTCGCCTCCATCTTTACATTTTTTTTTTAAGTGCTGTACCCTATATTCTGCCAAGGTCATAAAAACGCGTCAAGGACGCCACCACTGTTATTTCCAAGAGCTCCGACTTGCCCTAGTTTTAGCTGGAAGCAAGCTGACTGTGACTGGAGACAGTGAGTAATTCCCGAGACTTGCCAGTTGTGAGCTCCCCGCGCCGTCTACAATCCTCCTGTTATGTCTCGCTAATTGTTTTGCTACATGAAGAGCGCGCGCAGCTTTAAGGTTTGGTCTTTCGGGTACAGGAAAAAATAAGAAACTACTAAGAATGTATAATCTAGGGATTTTAAAGCCATGACTGTTATTAGAGTCTTTATATTGTATTCATTACTGTGAAAAAAGTGTCTGCTCCCCTCTCACCCCCGCGTTTAGATGACCCTTTTAGTTTATACTCAAGTGTTAATATAAAATCCAAACACTGTATGATTACGAATGCTTTTTTGAACACATTTATCCAACAAAGATATCAAGTTAAATAAGTGTTATGTAAATTTAAAGGGATTTTTTTGCTGGATTTTGTAATATAAACTGAGGACCACATCCAATTGCTGCTGCTCCACTGATTCTGGAACAGTTTTTCTTTCTCTTCTGTTCCCATCCATTCCAAAGTTATAAGCCCCGGTAATAATTATGTAAATTTTCCCTCCAGCTACTTGCTGGTCTACCAAAATGTTTTGTCTGTGGGCGTGGCTGTGTTTTGATTGGCTAGCATCATAGGAGAAAGTGGAAATGCCCCCAGAGAAGTCCTGTGGTGTACGCCCAGTTGTTTGACGGGAAAATAATGCACCTTTGTAGGTTCGTAACTTTGGAACGGAGGGGCACAGAAGAAAAAAAAACTGTTCCAGAATCAGTGGAAATGCGACAATTTAATTTTTTTTTTCACCACTTAAATAAAAAAGAACCCCGACATGTTTGGTGTCTGTGAACTCATAATGACCTGGAGAATCATAAAGGCAGGTCAGGTTTAGAATTTAGTGAACATGGTAAAAAAAAAAAAAAAAACAATTGTGGAATTGGATTTTTTTTTCTCCGTTTTTTGATACACTATATGGTAAAATCAATGGTGTTGATCAAAAGTACAACTCATCTTGCAGAAAAACAAACCCTCACATGGCCATGTTGATGGAAAAATAAAAAGTTATGGCTCTGGGAAGAAGGGGAGCGAAAAACAAAACGCAAAAATGGGAAAACCCCAAGGTCGAGAAAGGGTTAAATGAAAAATCCAGGGTAAGGTGCTCTTTAAATTGGCTTGAAACAGCTGGAGGAGCCGCAGATTGGAAAGCACTGCCGTATAGCATGATATTTTACCATATAACACCATCAGAAGTAAGGCGATAAGCAGGGGTGGCATCAGTGAACGCAGGCAAATTTCAGAGTTCACTGTGCCTGAAGGCCAACTTAGCCCAGATTTCCATTAGCGACATCCGCGGGACTTCTACAACCCTACTATCAACCCAAAAATTAAAAAGTTGTAGCTCTTGGAACGCAAGGAGGAAATATTGAAAGTGAAGCTAAAGATCTAGCCAATGAACTAGGAACTGAAAGCTACCTAAGATATTCTGTACAAGCTATACCGGCGTACATTGCCCGAACCCCCAAAATTCAGACTAAATATCTCTGCTTCAGCCTGTGAGCTGCATCGATTATCATCTGAGGAAGCTTCTCTGTGATATCATGTTGTGTAGTCATTTGGCTAAACCTCGGAATATGCATTCATGGCCAAGTCTGAAAAACCTGGCAATGATCCATTGGGCCAAATGACAGAATTGGCCCATGTTGATGGAATTACTTCTACGTAAAATTACCAGCGGCAAATTACTACAATGCATCAAAATCCAATGACATTGATTTTCATTGCGATGAACTTCAAGAAGGACACAGTTTGGAGCCAAATCTGTAATCCTCTTGGAATAAATCTGGTAAAGCATATGGGATCGTTATTAGCCATTTGGCTACGGATTTAAGGTTTTTAGGACGTAACATGTGTGAAGTGTAAATCTGTAGAGTATGATTAGATGGGTGAGAAATCACTTTTTTACTTGACCCAATTTTATTGAAAAGATTCCTCGAGGGCATGTACATAACTCCCAGTATGTAGAAGACAAGATATGAATTAGATGAATTAGTCTTCTGTAATTTGGTCAAAAAAGTGGGAACTTGGAGGCCATGGCTACGTTTTGTTTGTGAGGAGTCAGCGTTAGATTACAATTGGATCTTGTGTATGAAAATTTTAGTCTTTGGTCCAATTTGATTGAAAAGGTTCCTCAGGGGTAGGTACATAACTCAGTTATTTGAACACAAAATATGGATAAGATACTTTTTTGTTCCATTTACTCCAACAGGTGGGGTCTTGGAGACCATGACTATGTTGTGAGGTGGTCATGTCGAGGGATGTCCATGGAATATTATTGTACATTTGTCATCGAATTTATGTTACTTATGATGCTACATGTGTGGAGTGTAGATCTAGAGAATATGGTTAAGTGGGTGTGAATGCATTATCACTTGGCCCAATTTCATTGAAAAGGTTCCACAGGGGCAAAAAACTAACTCTCAGTTACTAGGATGCAAGATATGGATACAATACCATCTTTTTCCATTCGGTCCAAGAGGTTAGCTTTTGGAAACCATTGCTATATTTCTGAGGAGTTCACGTTGAGGGATCTCCATGGATTGTCATTAGCAATTTGGCACCAGATATAAGATTTTTAGGATGTGTGGACCATAGAACTGGAGAGGTGGTGAGCAGGAAAAAGTAAATTTCATTGAAAAAGTTCCTCAGGGGCGGTATATAAAAATCTCAATTATTTGAGCACAACACATGGATGAGATACGGTCTTCTTCCATTTGGTCTAAGATGTTGGTTTTTGGAAACCATTGCTATGTTTGTGAGGAGTTCATGTTAAGGGACGTCCATGGATTGTTATTAGCCATTTGGTATTAGATTTAAGTTTTTTAGGATGCTACATGTGTGGAGTGCAGAACTAAAGAGTACAATTAGATTGGTGGGAAAGCATTAGTTTGTGACCAAATTTAATTGAAAAGGTTCCTAGGGGAAAGTTACATAATCTGAGCTACTAAAACACAAGACATGGATAAGATACTATCTTCTCTCATTTGGTCCAAGATGTGAAATCTTGGTTATGGTGTGTAGAAAAATGTTAGTCTTTGACTCAATTCAATTCAAAAGGTTCCTCAGGGGCAGGCACATAACTCTAATTTACTAGAATACAAGGTATGGATATGATACTGTCTTCTCCCATTAGATCCAAGCGGTGGGATCTTGAAGACCATGGCTGTGTATGTGAGGAGTTCATGTTAAGGGATGTTAGTCTTTGACTCAATTTAATTGAAAAGGTTCCTCAGGGGCAGGCACATAACTCTAATTTACTAGAATACAAGGTATGGATATGATACTGTTTTCTCTCATTAGATCCAAGCGGTGGGATCTTGGAGACCATGGCTGTGCATGTGAGGAGTTCATGTTAAGGGATGTTAGTCTTTGACTCAATTTAATTGAAAAGGTTCCTCAGGGGCAGGCACATAACTCTAATTTACTAGAATACAAGGTATGGATATGACACTGTCTTCTCCCATTAGATCCAAGCGGTGGGATCTAGGAGACCATGGCTGTGTATGTGAGGAGTTCATGTTGAGGATGAAGATATCTACGTAGAAGCCATGTAAAGTGTCTGAGCAGCCACACATCACAGCCGTGATATATTGTTGAGCAGGGCGCTCTACTTCCCTGGACATGAACTTCTATAACGAGACCTATGTTTGGAGCACAATTATCGCATTTCTATAATCCTCCTTTAGATCACTGAAGATTTCCATCAGTATTGCCATAGCATTGTCATAGAAACCCTAATTACTGAATTAAAATCTTCCGAAAATAATTCTGCTTCTCTCCGAGCTTTATGTTGCACGCCGATGAGCGAGTTAATAATATGGCTGCCAATAATAAGCTGCCAATCCCTCCTAGGCATTATGGCTTTGGGTTTGGATTTACTAATCTCGTTCCTCTGCATTACTACTAAAGATCGGTATAAATCACCGGATATTCGGTATCGGCCTGACGATGGGATCCATAACCTCGCCTTGCACTAATGCTGGTTAAGGTGGTCCCCCCTGGAGAGGATCAGGTCACTGTATCATATATCCTTTGTCTTAAAGCTGCCTGGACATTCTTCATGTAAGGAGGTAGAACTGGCTGTGCATCCTCCATACAAGCAGATACGTCTCATTATATTCTTATTATTACTTGTTACTTCTTATTTATTCCGGTACTGAATTACCATATATTATATTCAGCGGTACGCAGCACGATTAGGCAAGATGTACATTATGATTAATTTGATTATAATTATTTAAAGGTGAAACGCGTTGTAATAACCTTTTATAATGTGTCTGCATGGAAGGTGCTTGTATTTGTCAGCATTATAGATAGCCATAATTACACATCAGGTCACAGAAACTGCTGGTTAAAAAAAATAGTTACTCATTATAGACCCACCTTATGATTTCTTACAGGGGTATTCCAGCTTTTATTTACAAGTAAACTAATATATATATATATATATATATATATATATATTTCAAATAGGGAACCATGTAGCAACTAATCCCAATACAGCTTCCATTTTTCTAAGATCAAAAGTGTCCAGTTTTTCCTCTTATTTTGTTTCCACCGTTCCCCTGAGCATTCTGCTTTTTGTTTTTTCGAAATCCGCCATACGGTTCTAGAGATATGGGCTTTTTTAATTCTTGTTATTTTTTTATGGTCCTTTCCAAAGGGGCGTGACTCACAGGGAAATTATGCAAAGCAGTGCAAAGACACGCCCCCGAGGATCGACTGAGCATCAATCAAGCACTAAATAAAAATGCTTATATCTTTGGAACCGTATGGCGGATTTATAAAAAAACAACAACAGAATACTCAGGGAAGAGGCGGGAATAAAATAAAAACAAAAACTGAAAAACTGGACACTTCCTTTTAAAGAACACAAACAACTTTGTAATTGAGTTTTTTTTTTCCTCTTTTTTTAATTTTTCTCTTTACGTCGCCATACTAGGGCTTATTTTTATTTGCAGGGTGAGTTGTAGTTTTAAATGACACCATTCTGTACAATTTACTGGTAAATGGGGAAAACATTTCCAAATGCGGGGAAATGGTGGAAAAAATTGAATTTTTTTTTGTTTAGTAAAAATAACTTTGTGATGTGATTCCCCCGGTCAGTATAATTATGCCGATAACATAACATAACATTTTTATTTTTTTTGTTGATGGACCTTTTTGAAGGCATCGCTTTTTGATGCATTTTTTAGGGATGGAGAGGTGCCAAGGCTGAAAAATGGCAATTCCGATGGTTTGTTTCTTTTTTCTTTATATCGTTTACCCTATGGGTTAAATAACTCTCTAAATACTATGAAATACTTCAGCGCAGCGGAGGGACGATAGGTGCCGGAACAGGCGCCCCATTCAGCCAGAGATTAACAGTGGCTGTTAGGTTGTTAAATGTGAGCAATCAGAGCAATTAACATCTTCCTTAAATGTGGGCTTTTTTTGGGCCTCTTCCTTTAATATGATGAATTAAAACCAACATTTAGGGTCAATATAGATAGTAATACTCATCCCATAAAAGTTAACGTGTCCTATATCTGTGTGATTGATTGAAAAGAGTTACAAACTCTCCCGTCAGATCATCAGAATGAGCTCGCTGATGGATTCTCAGTTAACTCATTCTACAGCCAACAAAAGACAGTGCAAAACAAAGGCTGTAGCAGGCAAATAGGGCAAAATGTTTAATGAAACCCAATTGCAAAGTGATGTGCCTGCTAAAGAGACTAAACGCAATAGCAGAACTATGAGTACAGCTCTGAAGAGGCACAAATTAACGGAGCCTTTTATTATAGGGTTATGTCTCTTCCCCATTTTAATGGTGTAATTAATGTTGTCTCAGGATTGGCAGCCCATACAGTAATAAATGATAGCCTCTCTGCCTGATCGCAATGGCATCATTAGCGGGCATAATACACGTCTCTTTCATCTAAGTCTTCCTTTTCCCTCCCTGCTCATTTGCAATTTACAACTCTTAGTCATTCTTTTTTATGTTTAATACTGGAATATAAAAAAAAAAGATAATGCACTTGATGAATGGCTAATTAGCACCAACCAAATATGTGCAGCCACAGGGCGCGCTGTCTGCATGGATCAGCGGTGATCCCATACTTTTCAGGAATATGCTGGAACTCCTTTTTTTCAGTGGAAGCTGTATGCAGAGAGCGCCCCTAGTGGGGGAATGCAGAATTTCAACTTGATGAGAAGCAGCTTAGCTCTTTACTTATTTCATTCCTGATATATAGCGCCATCATTTTCTGTAGCGCTGTACAGGTATTATTATCTCTGTCCCCATTGGGGCTCACAATCTAGATTCTCTATCAGTATGTCTTTGGAGTGTGGGAGGAAAAAGAACCCGGAGGAAACCCACGCAAACACAGGGAGAACATACACACGCCTTGCAGATGTTGTCCTTGATGGGATGAGAACCCAGGATTTCATTGCTGCAAACAACACCAAGCTGACCACTGAGCCACTACGGTGCCCAATAACTGAGCAACAGTGCTAACCATTAATCCACTGTGCTGCCTAACAGTGCTGCCCACTGAACATCTGTGCAGCCCAACAACTGAGCAACAGTGATGCCCACTGAGCCTCCATGCTGACCAACAACTGAGCAGCAGTGCTAACCATTTAACCACTGTGCTGCTGCCCAATAGTGCTGACCACTGAGCCATCGTGTTACCCAACAACTGACCAACAGCACTAACCTAATGAGCAAGACCAACAGCAACCCTAGTGCAAGACCACAAGTAAGGCCGGGGTCACACTTCTGAGTGCAATGCAAGAAACTCGAACAAGTCTCTCGCATCAATGCCGGCACTCGGGACCGCAGCGTGCGGCTGCATAGGGAACTGATGTAAGAGACACGTGTGAGTTTCTCGCATTGCACATGCTAGAGTGACCCCGGCCTAACAGTGTGTGGTCATCACCCGAAAACTACAGATTCTCACGTCCTCCTAACACAGATCCAAATTCTTCATGAAATTCAATGTCATGAATCGATTCCCTTGTCTCTACCATGACATGTCAGTATTATAATGAGGTGCCAGCAAGATAATGAGGGGTCAGCGATATCGAATGAAGGGCCCCCTAGGATCATTGTTTTGGGGTCCCTTTCTTATGTGCACCTAACAGTAAAGTAACCCATCTTTTTCACCTTTTGCACATGTGCTCATTATACTGTATCCATGTACTGCTTAGGTCATTATGCTGTATCCATGTATTGCTTAGGTCATTATGCTGTATCCATGTACTGCTTAGGTCATTATGCTGTATCCATGTACTGCTTAGGTCATTTTTCTGTATCCGTGTACTGCTTAGGCCATTTTACTGTATTTGTATGCTGCCTAGGTCATTATTCTGTATCCGTGTACTGCTTAGGTCATTATTCTGTATCTGTTTGCTGCTTAGGTCATTATTCTCTATCCGTGTACTGCTTAGGTCATTATTCTCTATCCGTGTACTGCTTAGGTCATTTTACTGTATCCGTGTACTGCTTAGGTCATTATACTGTATCCGTGTACTGCTTAGGTCATTATACTGTATCTGTGTGCTGCTAAGGTCATTATTCTGTATCCGTGTACTGCTTAGGTCATTATTCTGTATCCGTGTACTGCTTAGGTCATTATTCTGTATCCGTGTACTGCTTAGGTCATTATTCTGTGTCCGTGTACTGCTTAGGTCATTATTCTGTATCCATGTACTGCTTAGGTCATTATTCTGTACCTGTGTACTGCTTAGGTCATTATACTGTATCCGTGTACTGCTTAGGTCATTATTCTGTATCTGTGTGCTGCTTAGGTCATTATTCTGTATCCGTGTACTGCTTAGGTCATTATTCTGTATCCGTGTACTGCTTAGGTCATTATACTGTATCCGTGTGCTGCTTAGGTCATTATTCTCTATCCGTGTACTGCTTAGGTCATTATTCTGTATCCGTGTACTGCTTAGGTCATTATACTGTATGCGTGTACTGCTTAGGTCATTATACTGTATCCGTGTACTGCTTAGGTCATTATACTGTATCCGTGTGCTGCTTAGGTCATTATTCTCTATCCGTGTGCTGCTTAGGTCATTATTCTGTATCCGTGTACTGCTTAGGTCATTATACTGTATGCGTGTACTGCTTAGGTCATTATACTGTATCCGTGTACTGCTTAGGTCATTATACTGTATCCGTGTGCTGCTTAGGTCATTATTCTCTATCCGTGTACTGCTTAGGTCATTATTCTGTATCCGTGTACTGCTTAGGTCATTATACTGTATGCGTGTACTGCTTAGGTCATTATACTGTATCCGTGTACTGCTTAGGTCATTATACTGTATCCATGTACTGCTTATATACATGTCCGCTTGTTCCGCTTGCACTAACTGTATCCAGTCTCTGCGATCTCTGGTAACTGTGCTTTCTCTTCCTTTCTTCTTTCCTTCATTTTGCTTGTGCTAAATGGAACCTGCAGATGAATTTCCAGCAAGTAAGTTCCCATTTTCTGCACACTGAGTAGACGCTTGTGCATATGAAATTTACATTGCCAGCTTTAACCCTCTACCCCCCAACTCATAGGGTTCCATTATTAGAATTAAAACCTGAGTTTTGCCAGATTAATTAATTTGTACGTGGATGTGCTGCAATACCGGACACAGCCTGTGGACAAGAGGGGCACTGTTTTTGGAAAACATAAAATAACAGACCCTTTTTCCAAATTTAAGGCATTTTAGATATAAAAAATGTAAATAAAGAACTAAAATTGAGCCTGGGTTATGCATCCTCCCTCCTCATTTAGAGAAACCACACCCAGAGCATGCCAGGTAAATTTGGGCAAATAAAATGGTCCGTGGGGCTATTGCAAGCCACGGGTGGGATGTTATCCAAGGGGGACACCTGTCTTCTTACAAGCTGCACTCTTATTACCAGGAATGGAAATTGTTTCACTAAATTGTAAAATATTGATACAATTCTTCCTTATCTTTCCTTATTGTCCAAGGCGAGAGGTGAAAGATGACGTTTGGGGAAAAAAATATGATTTTACAGCACGCTGTCAGGAGATGTTTATGATATATGTGTCTGTGTGGCCACCCAGTGGCTGTGATGGGAATTGCAGCCTGTTTTTTTATGAAAATTTGCAATCCTTTAAGTCATTTTTATTTCCTTACTTAAATGCAATGTATGTTGGGCTAAACATTTTGGCTAATGTGTTTCATTAAAAATATTTGGTTTTCACAGGCTTTATTTATCTTGCACATTGAAGTTAACTGAGGATCAGATAGCGAGCTTGTTCTGAGGATGATTTTGTAGCTCTTTTGTGCTGATTATTATGACAGGGTCAAAGTTCTGCGCAACTTCGATGTCATTTATGCAAATAAGTACAGAAGAATTTTAAAAAAAAGACAGTTATAAGAGTTACAAGATCCCCATCAGAACACGCTCACTGACTGTTCTCAGTTATCTAATTTTACAATTAGCGATGTGCAGGCAAACAAAGTGTTACATATTTAATGGAACCCAATGGTAATAATTATTTTTAGCCCAAAATGGCATCCACATAGCCCTCCAAACAGTATAATGGTCTCCACATTGCCCTCCAAACAGTATAATGGCCTCCACATAGCCCTCTATATAGTATAACATACCTCAAATAGCCCTCCAAACAGTATAATGGCCTCCACAGAGCCCTCTATATAGTATAACAGACCTCAACATAGCCCTCTACATAGTATAACAGACCTCAAATAGCCCTCCAAACAGTATCATGGCCTCAAAATAGCCCTCCATATAGTATAACAGACCCCACATAGCCCTCCAAACAGTATAATGGCCTCCACATTGCCCTCCAAACAGTATAATGGCCTCCACATAGCCCTCTATATAGTATAAAAGACCTCAACATAGCCCTCTATATAGTATAACAGACCTCAAATAGCCCTCCAAACAGTATAATGGCCTCAAAATAGCCCTCCATATAGTATAACAGACCCCACATAGCCCTCCAAACAGTATAATGGTCCCCTCATTGCCCTCCAAACAGTATAATGGCCTCCACATAGCCCTCTATATAGTATAACTGACCTCAAATAGCCCTCCAAACAGTATAATGGCCTCCACATAGTCCTCCATATAGTATTACAGCCCCCACATAGTGCTCCAAACAGTATAATGGCCTCCACATAGCCCTCCAAACAGTATGATGGCCTCCAAATAGCCCTCCATATAGTATAGCAGACCCTACATAGCGCTCCATAGGCCCAAAATACAGGCCTTTAGGTAAAAATATAATGTCCACATTCTATAACAAGATTTGTATTAAGTAATAGGGGGCAAATATATATGGGATTGCCCCCCAAAATGCACAATAGTTATTTCCAATTTTATGCTTTTATTAGTACCAGTGATAGCTTCTTGGTAAAGTTGATTTTTTCCTCTGTAAATCTGTATGTTTTTCCTTCTTTCAGCACAATTATTCCCTCCATCTTTCATCGAGCAGCCCCCGAAACTTTACGTCATGGATCCAAGCGATATTATTACACTGAAATGCGAAGCGAAAGAAAACTCCAGAGCTACGTAAGAACTTCTTTTGAGGAACGGTTCCATAAAGGATGAATGTGACGTTCGACCATTGCTACATTCATGTTTTTGGATTTCTGAAATTTAAAAGGAATTTCCTCTAGTGGGGAAAAAAAATAAAAAATAGAAAAAATAATAATTCCCGTACCGGCGCCGCTCTTCCGTACTTGGAGCTATGTTCCCCATCTGTATCTTGGTATCCACATTAACTTCCATGGTGATTAAAGGGATTGTCCATTAATGGGTGACCCCTTAAAAATGGGCCTGGACAGGTGAACATTTTTCCTTAAAGAAATACTTCCTGCTCCGGCGCCACTCTTCCATGCTGTGTTTCCTACTGATGTCTTAGCATCAACGTTGTATGCCACGTTCATCTGACGTCCAGACATCAACATCTAGCAGGGACTTCAATAGAGTGCTGCAGACAGTCAGCAGCCATTGATTAGCTGCAGCGGTCATTTGATGCCTCCACTCAATGTCAATCCCAGCATTGAACACAGCTCTGTGTCTGGATAAGTGGTGTCAGTCAAGGAGGTATTTTTTTTTGTTTGTTTTTAACCTCCTTTGGCCCTTTAATAAGTGGTGGACAATCCCTTTAACCATCACATTGTCAAAGGAATCGTGAGAGACAGGGAAATTAGTTTTGGAGCCATTTGAGACCTGTACCCAACATTTTCTTTTGTTTTCAAGGTATATGTGGGAGAAGGACGGAGTGCCATTTGAGACAAACGACACCAGAGTCTTCCTAAAAAAGCACTCGGGGACTATGATTATTTCCCCTTCCAATGGGAACATGAGGGATTTCCAAGGCATATACCGCTGCTTTGCCAGTAATGAACTGGGCACAGCGGTGTCAAATGAGATGCGTGTTATCACAGAAGGTATGTTTGATGGGGTTTTTTGTATTTTTGAGAGTTCACAGAATTTCACCAGTTAGGGCAGCAGTTTGTCCTCCAGAGCTGCGTGCATGTCACAGGAAGTTCCAACGTTTGTGATAGCTATGGAGAATCATCTAGATGCCCAGTTAGTGACTCAATACAGGACTACACGGACTCTTCACAGGTGAAAACATTGCCAACCACATGATAGCCCACACACAGGGGCGTACACAGAAATCATGGGACCCCATAGTTAAAGTCCTTATTTGGGCCCACCACCTACACAAAAAAATATTCAGCAGATCACAGAAAAGAATATCTCACAACCTTGCAGCCCATACAAAGTAATTTCCTCCTAAGGAAGCCCCTAGATCCCCCTCTCATGGCACCCATAAAGTATAATGGCAACAAAATTGCCCCCCCAAATATAGTATAATACCCCCACAGTGGATTCCTACAAAGTACCCTCCACACACACAGTTTGATGACCCTATATTACCCACAAGCCCGCAAAGTGTGATACCCCCACAATGATCCCAACATAGTATGATAACCCCGACACATCCCTCCGTATAATATAACTGCCCTTACACCCGCTCACACAGTATGATGCCCCATACACAACTCTATACACATTATGATGGCCCCAACAACCCTCTACATTGTATATTGGCCCGCAGACAGTATAATGGCCTCCACATAGCCCTCCAAACAGTATAATGGTCTCCACATTGCCCTCCAAACAATATAATGGCCTCCAAATAGCCCTCCATATAGTATAACAGACCCCACATAGCCCTCCAAACAGTATAATGGTTTGCACATTGCCCTCCAAACAGTAAAATGGCCTCCACATAGCCCTCCATATAGTATAACAGACCCCACATAGCCCTCCAAACAGTATAATGGTCTCCACATTGCCCTCCAAACAGTATAATGGCCTCCAAATAGCCCTCCATATAGTATAACAGACCCTATATAGCCCTCCAAACAGTATAATGGTCTCCACATTGCCCTCCAAACAGTATAATGGCCTCCACATAGCCCTCCATATAGTGTAACAGCCCCTAAATAGCCCTCCAAACAGTATAATGGCCTCCACATAGTCCTCCATATAGTATTACAGCCGCCACATAGTGCTACAAACAGTATACTGGCCTCCACATAGCCCTCCAAACAGTATTATGGCCTCCAAATATCCCTCCGTGTAGTGTAACAGCCCCTAAATAGCCCTCCAAACAGTATAATGGCCTCCACATAACCATTCATATAGTAGAACAGCCCCCACATAGCACTCAAAACAGTATAATAGCCCCCCCCCCCCACATAATCCTTCAAACAGTATAATGACCTCCACATAGCCCTCCAAACTGTATAATGGCCCCTCATTACCCTCCAAAAAGGTATAATGGCCCTCACATAGCCCTCCAAGCAGTATAATAGCCCCCACAAAGCCCTCCAAACAATATAATGGCCCCCACATAGCCCTCCAAACAGTATAATGGACTCCACATAGCTCGCCAAACAGTATAATTGCCCCCACATAGCCCTCCAAACATAATAATGGACTCCGCATAGCCCTCCAAACACTACAATGGCCTCATATAGACCTCCAAACAGTATAATGGCCCCCACATAGCCCTCCAAACAGAATAATGGACTCCGCATAGCCCTCCAAACAGTATTATGGCCTCCAAATAGCCCTCCGTGTAGTGTAACAGCCCCTAAATAGCCCTCCAAACAGTATAATGGCCTCCACATAACCATTCATATAGTAGAACAGCCCACATATAGCACTCAAAACAATATAATAGCCCCCCCACATAATCCTTCAAACAGTATAATGACCCCAACATAGCCCTCCAAACTGTATAATGGCCCCTCATTACCCTCCAAACAGTATAATGGCCCTCACATAGCCCTCCAAGCAGTATAATAGCCCCCTCAAAGCCCTCCAAACAGTATAATGGCCCCCACATAGCCCTCCAAACAGTATAAAGGACTCCACATAGCTCGCCAAACAGTATAATTGCCCCCACATAGCCCTCCAAACAGAATAATGGACTCCGCATAGCCCTCCAAACACTGCAATGGCCCCATATAGACCTCCAAACAGTATAATGGCCCCATATAGCCCTCCAAACAGTATAATGGCCCCCACATAGCCCTCCAAACAGTATAATGGCCCCCACAGAGCACTGGTATCAGACCCTCCCAACTCATGGGCCCCATGGCGTCCAAGTTGTTTGCTGCTGTTAGCGGTACGTCACAGTCCACAGAGCTGGAATTTTTATTTTGATAGGTTACAAAAATTATAGCAAAATAGCATAATTCCTAGTTGCTAATGATAAGATCTGCAATACAAAGAAGCCTTAATTAACATTTCCTGGCAATAATGAGAGGCTGGCATTATTAAAGGGGAAAGAATTCTTATGAAAGTGATGAATGACCTTCACAGGATGAGTAAAAGCGCAGTCATCATTTGCTTCTACCTGCACTGGCTGTGCACTGTTGCTATGGAAACGGTTGCCACAGCAACTCTACTGCTGATGATGTAAGGTGGGGAATTAAAAATTGTATGCACCCCTGGTACTCCGCTGTCTAGGTGCACCAACGAAAGCCATCTTTATATCATTCCGTGAAGGGTATCGTCATTAAAGTCACTGTGAAGCAGTGCCCCAATAATGCCAGCCTATTTTTACTCTGTTGATGCCACGAAAAAGGCACTATTACTGTATAGGAGCAGTAGAGGAGCATTATTACTGGTAAGGCACTATTACTGTGTAGGGGCAGTAGAGGAGCATTATTACTGGTAAGGCACTATTACTGTGAAGGGGCAGTAGAGGAGCATTACTAGTAAGGCACTATTACTGTGTAGGGGCAGTAGAGGAGCATTATTACTGGTAAGGCACTATTACTGTGTAGGGGCAGTAGAGGAGCCTTATTACTGCTAAGGCACTATTACTGTGTAGGGGCAGTAGAGGAGCATTATTACTGGTAAGTCACTATTACTGTGTAGGGGCAGTAGAGGAGCATTATTAATGGTAAGGCACTATTACTGTGTAGGGGCAGTAGAGGAGCATTATTAATGGTAAGGCACTATTACTGTGTAGGGGCAGTAGAGGAGCATTATTACTGGTAAGGCACTATTACTGTGTAGGGGCAGTAGAGGAGCATTATTACTGGTAAGGCACTATTACTGTGTAGGGGCAGTAGAGGAGCATTATTACTAGTAAGGCACTTTTACTGTGTAGGGGCAGTAGAGGAGCATTATTACTGGTAAGGCACTATTACTGTGTAGAAGCAGTAGATGAGCATTATTACTGGTAAGGCACTGTTACTGTGTAGGGGCAGTAGAGGAGCATTATTACTGGTAAGGCACTATTACTGTGTAGGGGCAGTAGAGGAGCATTATTACTGGTAAGGCACTATTACTGTGTAGGGGCAGTAGAGGAGCATTATTACTGGTAAGGCACTATTATTGTGTAGGGGCAGTAGAGGAGCATTATTACTGGTAATGCACTGTTACTGTGTAGAGGCAATAGAGGAGCATTATTACTGGAAAAGCACTATTACTGTGTAGAGGCAGTAGAGGAGCATTATAACTGGTAAGGCACTATTACTGTGTAGGGGCAGTAGAGGAGCATTATTACTGGAAAGGCACTATTACTGTGTAGAGGCAGTAGAGGAGCATTATTACTGGTAAGGCACTATTACTGTGTAGGGGCAGTAGAGGAGCATTATTACTGGTAAGTCACTATTACTGTGTAGGGGCAGTAGATGAGCATTATTACTGGTAAGGCACTATTACTGTGTAGAGGCAGTAGAGGAGCATTATTACTGGTAAGGCACTATTACTGTGTAGGGGCAGTAGAGGAGCATTATTACTGGTAAGGCACTATTACTGTGTAGGGGCAGTAGAGGAGCATTATTACTGGTAAGGCACTATTACTGTGTAGGGGCAGTAGAGGAGCATTATTACTGGTAAGGCACTATTACTGTGTAGAGGCAGTAGAGGAGCATTATTACTGGTAAGGCACTATTACTGTGTAGAACCAGTAGAGGAGCATTATTACTGGTAAGGCACTATTACTGTGTAGGGGCAGTAGAGGAGCATTATTACTGGTAAGGCACTATTAGGCTAGGGTCACATTGCGTTAGTGCAATCCGTTTAGCGCTAGCGCTAGCGGATTGCGCTAATGCAATGTTTTCTATGGGGCTGCGGTCGGGGTCGCGGTAACGTCCCCGCTCTCGCAGATCCCCGATCTGCGAAAGCGGGGAACGGACCGCTGGCGCGCCTCGGACGCTGCAAGCAGCGTCCGCGGCACGCCAGGAATCACCGGCGCGTCGCTAGCGCGTGCCGAACATGGCACGTGCTAGTGAAGCGCGTTCCCATTAGCGTGAATGGGCGCGCTAACGGCCGCGTTGCACGGCATTAATTTCGCCGTGCAACGCTGTCCGTTTAACGCGGTCCCATAACGCAATGGGAACCCAGCCTTACGCAATGGGAACCCAGCCTTACTGTGTAGAGGCAGTAGAGGAGCATTATTACTGGTAAGGCACTATTACTGTGTAGAGGCAGTAGAGGAGCATTATTACTGGTAAGGCACTATTAGGCCGGCTTCACACTCAGCGTATGAAAATACGGTCCGTATATTACGGCCGTAATACGCTGAAATGTCCCGAAAATAGTGGTCCGTAGCTCCTCCGTAGGCAGGGTGTGTCAGCGTTTTTTGCGCATGGCATCCTCCGTATGTAATCCGTATGGCATCCGTACTGCGTGGTTTTCTCGCAGGCTTGCAAAACCAACATACCGCTATAGAAATGATCCATGTGTCCCAAAAAGAAAAAAAAAATATATATACTGTCTATATATATATATATATATATATATATATATATATATATATATATATATATGTCATTAGACACATATATGTATATATATTAATATTTATTCCAGCGCTATACAGCTTGAAAGCCGGTAATTGAATTACCGGTTTTTTCTTTCTCCTTCCTAAAACCCGACATGATTTGAGACATGGTTTACATACAGTAAACCATGTCTTCTCTCCATTTTTTTTGCAGATTCCACACTACTAATGTCAGTAGTGTGTATCTGCAAAATTTGGCCGTTCTAGCTCTTAAAATAAAGGGTTAAATGGCGGAAAAAATTGGCGTGGGCTCCCGCGCAATTTTCTCTGCCAGAGTAGTAAAGCCAGTGACTGAGGGCAGATATTAATAGCCTGGAGAGGGTCCATGGTTATTGGCCCCCCCTGGCTAAAAATATCTGCCCCCAGCCACCCCAGAAAAGGCACATCTGGAAGATGCGCCTATTCTGGCACTTCCCATTACCGTGTGGCAGTGGGATATGGGGTAATGAAGGGTTAATGCCACCTTGCTATTGTAAGGTGACATTAAGCCTAATTAATAATGGAGAGGCGTCAATTATGACACCTATCCATTATTAATCCAATTGAATGAAAGGGTTAAATAAAACACAAACACATTATTTAAAATTATTTTAATGAAATAAAAACAATGGTTGTTGGAGTATTTTATTCTACGCCCAATCCAGTCACTGAAGACCCTCGTTCTGTGAAAGAAAAAACATAATAAACCAACAATATACTTACCCTCCGCAGATCTGTAACGTCCAACGATGTAAATCCTTCTGAAGGGGTTAAAACATTTTGCAGCAAGGAGCTTTGCTAATGCAATGCTACTCCTCGCTGCAAAACCCCGGGGAATGAGTCTAAATATAGATCAATGAGCTATATTTAGCTTCATTTGCGATGAGGCGCCCTCTGCTGGATGTTCATAGATCGTGGGAAATTTCCTAGAAAGCCTGGGAGCTTCTAGGAAATTTCCCACGATCTATGAACATCCAGCAGAGGGCGCCTCACCGCAAATGAAGCTAAATATAGCTCATTGATCTATATTTAGACTCATTCCCCGGGGTTTTGCAGCGAGGAGTAGCATTGCATTAGCAAAGCTCCTTGCTGCAAAATGTTTTAACCCCTTCAGAAGGATTTACATCGTTGGACGTTACAGATCTGCGGAGGGTAAGTATATTGTTGGTTTATTATGTTTTTTCTTTCACAGAACGAGGGTCTTCAGTGACTGGATTGGGCGTAGAATAAAATACTCCAACAACCATTGTTTTTATTTCATTAAAATAATTTTAAATAATGTGTTTGTGTTTTATTTAACCCTTTCATTCAATTGGATTAATAATGGATAGGTGTCATAATTGACGCCTCTACATTATTAATTAGGCTTAATGTCACCTTACAATAGCAAAGTGGCATTAACCCTTCATTACCCCATATCCCACCGCTACACGGGAATGGGAAGAGAGTGGCCAAGTGCCAGAATAGGCGCATCTTCCAGATGTGCCTTTTCTGGGGTGGCTGGGGGCAGATATTTTTAGCCAGGGGGGGCCAATAACCATGGACCCTCTCCAGGCTATTAATATCTGCCCTCAGTCACTGGCCTTACTACTCTGGCGGAGAAAATTGCGCGGGAGCCCACGCCAATTTTTTCCGCCATTTAACCCTTTATTTTAAGAGCTAGAACGGCCAAATTTTGCAGATACACACTACTGACATTAGTAGTGTGGAATCTGCAAAAAAAATGGAGAGAAGACATGGTTTACTGTATGTAAACCATGTCTCAAATCATGTCGGGTTTTAGGAAGGAGAAAGAAAAAGCCGGTAATTCAATTACCGGCTTTCAAGCTGTATAGCGCTGGAATAAATATTAATATATATACATATATGTGTCTCACTGACATATATATATATATATACCTATTCTATGTGTACACATTTATTCTACCTATTCTACTGTAAGCTGTCAGTGTGATTTTACTGTACACCGCACTGAATTACCGGCTTTTCTCTCTAACAGCGCTGCGTATTTCTCGCAAGTCACACTGCTTGTCCGTGTGTAATCCGTATTTTTCACGCTTCCATAGACTTTCATTGGCGTATTTCTTGCGCAGTACGGTGACAAACGCAGCATGCTGCGATTTTGTACGGCCGTAGAAAGCCGTATAATACTGATCAGTAAAATACGGCAGATAGGAGCAGGGGCATAGAGAATAATTGTGCCGTATTTTTTGCGAGTTTTACGGACGTAGTTTCTGCGCTCTTACGTCCGTAAAACTCGCAAGTGTGAAGACGGCCTTACTGTGTAGAACCAGTAGAGGAGCATTATTACTGGTAAGGCACTATTACTGTGTAGGGGCAGTAGAGGAGCATTATTACTGGTAAGTCACTACTACTGTGTAGGGGCAGTAGAGGAGCATTATTACTGGTAAGGCACTATTACTGTGTAGGGGCAGTAGAGGAGCATTATTACTGGTAAGTCACTACTACTGTGTAGGGGCAGTAGAGGAGCATTATTACTGGTAAGGCACTATTACTGTGAAGGGGCAGTAGAGGAGCATTATTAGTAAGGCACTATTACTGTGTAGGGGCAGTAGAGGAGCCTTATTACTGCTAAGGCACTATTACTGTGTAGGGGCAGTAGAGGAGCATTATTACTGGTAAGGCACTATTACTGTGTAGGGGCAGTAGAGGAGCATTATTACTGGTAAGGCACTATTACTGTGTAGGGGCAGTAGAGGAGCATTATTAATGGTAAGGCACTATTACTGTGTAGGGGCAGTAGAGGAGCATTATTACTGGTAAGGCACTATTACTGTGTAGGGGCAGTAGAGGAGCATTATTACTGGTAAGGCACTATTACTGTGTAGGGGCAGTAGAGGAGCATTATTACTAGTAAGGCACTTTTACTGTGTAGGGGCAGTAGAGGAGCATTATTACTGGTAAGGCACTATTACTGTGTAGAAGCAGTAGATGAGCATTATTACTGGTAAGGCACTGTTACTGTGTAGGGGCAGTAGAGGAGCATTATTACTGGTAAGGCACTATTACTGTGTAGGGGCAGTAGAGGAGCATTATTACTGGTAAGGCACTATTACTGTGTAGGGGCAGTAGAGGAGCATTATTACTGGTAAGGCACTATTATTGTGTAGGGGCAGTAGAGGAGCATTATTACTGGTAATGCACTGTTACTGTGTAGAGGCAATAGAGGAGCATTATTACTGGAAAAGCACTATTACTGTGTAGAGGCAGTAGAGGAGCATTAAAACTGGTAAGGCACTATTACTGTGTAGGGGCAGTAGAGGAGCATTATTACTGGAAAGGCACTATTACTGTGTAGAGGCAGTAGAGGAGCATTATTACTGGTAAGGCACTATTACTGTGTAGGGGCAGTAGAGGAGCATTATTACTGGTAAGTCACTATTACTGTGTAGGGGCAGTAGATGAGCATTATTACTGGTAAGGCACTATTACTGTGTAGAGGCAGTAGAGGAGCATTATTACTGGTAAGGCACTATTACTGTGTAGGGGCAGTAGAGGAGCATTATTACTGGTAAGGCACTATTACTGTGTAGGGGCAGTAGAGGAGCATTATTACTGGTAAGGCACTATTACTGTGTAGGGGCAGTAGAGGAGCATAATTACTGGTAAGGCACTATTACTGTGTAGAGGCAGTAGAGGAGCATTATTACTGGTAAGGCACTATTACTGTGTAGAACCAGTAGAGGAGCATTATTACTGGTAAGGCACTATTACTGTGTAGGGGCAGTAGAGGAGCATTATTACTGGTAAGGCACTATTAGGCTAGGGTCACATTGCGTTAGTGCAATCCGTTTAGAGCTAGCGCTAGCGGATTGCGCTAACGCAATGTTTTCTATGGGGCTGCGGTCGGGGTCGCGGTAACGTCCCCGCTCTCGCAGATCCCCGATCTGCGAAAGCGGGGAACGGACCGCGGGCGCGCCTCGGACGCTGCAAGCAGCGTCCGCGGCACGCCAGGAATCACCGGCGCGTCGCTAGCGCGTGCCGAACATGGCACGCGCTAGTGAAGCGCGTTCCCATTAGCGTGAATGGGCGCGTTAACGGCCGCGTTGCACGGCGTTAATTTCGCCGTGCAACGCTGTCCGTTTAACGCGGTCCCATAACGCAATGGGAACCCAGCCTTACGCAATGGGAACCCAGCCTTACTGTGTAGAGGCAGTAGAGGAGCATTATTACTGGTAAGGCACTATTACTGTGTAGAGGCAGTAGAGGAGCATTATTACTGGTAAGGCACTATTACTGTGTAGAACCAGTAGAGGAGCATTATTACTGGTAAGGCACTATTACTGTGTAGGGGCAGTAGAGGAGCATTATTACTGGTAAGGCACTATTACTGTGTAGGGGCAGTAGAGGAGCATTATTACTGGTAAGTCACTACTACTGTGTAGGGGCAGTAGAGGAGCATTATTACTGGTAAGGCACTATTACTGTGTAGAGGCAGTAGAGGAGCATTAATACTGGTAAGGCACTATTACTGTGTAGGGGCAGTAGCGGAGCATTATTACTGGTAAGGCACTATTACTGTGTAGGGGCAGTAGAGGAGCATTATTACTGGTAAGGCACTGTTACTGTGTAGGGGCAGTAGAGGAGCATTATTACTGGTAAGGCACTATTACTGTGTAGGGGCAGTAGAGGAGCATTATTACTGGTAAGGCACTATTACTATGTAGAGGCAGTAGAGGAGCATTATTACTGGTAAGGCACTATTACTGTGTAGGGGCAGTAGAGGAGCATTATTACTGGTAAGGCACTATTACTGTGTAGAGGCAGTAGAGGAGCATTATTACTGGTAAGGCACTGTTACTGTGTAGAGGCAGTAGAGGAGCATTATTACTGGTAAGGCACTATTACTGTGTAGGGGCAGTAGAGGAGCATAATTACTGGTAAGGCACTATTATTGTGTAGGGGCAGTAGAGGAGCATTATTACTGGTAATGCACTGTTACTGAGTAGAGGCAGTAGAGGAGCATTATTACTTGAAAGGCACTATTACTGTGTAGAGGCAGTAGAGGAGCATTATTACTGGTAAGGCACTATTACTGTGTAGGGGCAGTAGAGGAGCATTATTACTGGAAAGGCACTATTACTGTGTAGAGGCAGTAGAGGAGCATTATTACTGGTAAGGCACTATTACTGTGTAGGGGCAGTAGAGGAGCATTATTACTGGTAAGGCACTGTTACTGTGTAGGGGCAGTAGAGGAGCATTATTACTGGTAAAGCACTATTACTGTGTAGGGGCAGTAGAGGAGCATTATTACTGGTAAGGCACTATTACTGTGTAAGGGTAGTAGGGGAGCATTATTACTGGTATAGCTCTATTACTGTGTAGAGGCAGTAGAGGAGCATTATTACTGGTAAGGCACTATTACTGTGTAGAGGCAATAGAGGAGCATTATTACTGGTAAAGCACTATTGCTGTGTAGGAGCCATAGAGGAGCATTATTACTGGTAAGGCACTATTACTGTGTAGAGGCAGTAGAGGAGCATTATTACTGGTAAGGCACTATTACTGTGTAGAGGCAGTAGAGGAGCATTACTACTGGTAAGGCACTATTACTGTGTAGGAGCAGTAGAGGAGCATTATTACTGGTAAGGCACTATTACTGTGTAGGGGCAGTAGAGGAGCATTATTACTGGTAAGGCACTATTACTGTGTAGAGGCAGTATAGGAGCATTATTACTGGTAAGGCACTATTACTGTGTAGAGGCAGTAGAGGAGCATTATTACTGGTAAGGCACTATTACTGTGTAGAGGCAGTAGAGGAGCATTACTACTGGTAAGGCACTATTACTGTGTAGGGGCAGTAGAGGAGCATTATTACTGGTAAGGCACTATTACTGTGTAGGGGCAGTAAAGGAGCATTATTACTGGTAAGGCACTATTACTGTGTAGAGGCAGTATAGGAGCATTACTACTGGTAAGGCACTATTACTTTGTTGAAGGCACAGTCCATCTATAGAGACACAACGAAAGACACTATTAATGTGTTGGAGAACTAAGGCAGGACTATTACTCTGTTGGTGTCACTGTAAAGTCTGTGTCACGTGAGCCTGTTTATGGGCCATTACGGACCACGATGCCGGGCCAATTGTGTGCCTCCTGACCCGAACGTACAGTCTCATAGACATATATAAGGCTATAAGTTTGGGTCAGCAGACCACCCAACAGAGAATGGCACTGTAGTCCATATACGAACTGTTCGTGTGACCCTGGCATTACATTGTGGGCCAGAAAGACAGACGATTTTATTTGCAAGGAATCGGTATAAGTATTGCTTTAGCACTATTAAATTGCAAGTAAGAACAGTTAGTGCACCATTATTTAAGAAGTACAGAATGCATTTAACTACAAAGAAGACACAGTAATGAGGGCACCTGGGGAAGCAGCAAGTACAGTAATGAGGGCACCTGGAATAGCAGCAGGCACAGTAATGAGAGCACCTGGGGCAGCAGCAAGTACAGTAATGAGGGCACCTGGAATAGCAGCAGGTACAGTAATGAGGGCACCTGGGGTAGCAGCAAGTACAGTAATGAGGGCACCTGGAATAGCAGCAGGTACAGTAATGAGGGCACCTGGGGTAGCAGCAGGTACAGTAGTGAGGGCACCTGGACTAGCAGCAGGTACAGTAATGAGGGCACCTGGGGTAGCAGCAGGTACAGTAATGAGGGCACCTGGGGTAGCAGCAGGTACAGTAATGAGGGCACCTGGGGTAGCAGCAGGTACAGTAATGAGGGCACATGGGGTAGCAGCAGGTACAGTAATGAGGGCACCTGGAGTAGCAGCAGGTACAGTAATGAGGGCACCTGGGGTAGCAGAAGGTACAGTAATGAGGGCACCTGGGGTAGCAACAGGTACAGTAATGAGGGCACCTGGGGTAGCAGAAGGTACAGTAATGAGGGCACCTGGGGTAGCAACAGGTACAGTAATGAGGACACCTGGGGTAGCAGCAGGTACAGTAATGAGGGCACCTGGGGTAGCAGCAGGTACAGTAATGAGGGCACCTGGGGTAGCAGCAGGTACAGTAATGAGGGCACCTGGGGTAGCCGCAGGTACAGTAATGTGGGCACCAGGAGTAGCAGCAGGTACAGTAATGAGGGCACCTGGAGTAGCAGCAGGTACAGTAATGAGGACACCAGGGGTAGCAGCAGGTACAGTAATGAGGGCACCTGGGGTAGCAGCAGGTACAGTAATGAGGGCACCTGGACTAGCATCAGGTACAGTAATGAGGACAGCTGGGGTAGCAGCATGTACAGTGATGAGGGCACCTGGGGTAGCAGCAGGTACAGTAATGAGGGCACCTGGGGTAGCAGAAGGTACAGTAATGAGGACACCTGGAGTAGCAGCAGGTACAGTAATGAGGGCACCTGGGGTAGCAGAAGGTACAGTAATGAGGGCACCTGGGGTAGCAACAGGTACAGTAATGAGGACACCTGGGGTAGCAGCAGGTACAGTAATGAGGGCACCTGGGGTAGCAGCAGGTACAGTAATGAGGGCACCTGGGGTAGCAGCAGGTACAGTAATGAGGGCACCTGGGGTAGCCGCAGGTACAGTAATGTGGGCACCAGGAGTAGCAGCAGGTACAGTAATGAGGGCACCTGGAGTAGCAGTAGGTACAGTAATGAGGACACCAGGGGTAGCAGCAGGTACAGTAATGAGGGCACCTGGGGTAGCAGCAGGTACAGTAATGAGGGCACCTGGACTAGCATCAGGTACAGTAATGAGGACAGCTGGGGTAGCAGCATGTACAGTGATGAGGGCACCTGGGGTAGCAGCAGGTACAGTAATGAGGGCACCAGGAGTAGCAGCAGGTACAGTAATGAGGGCACCTGGGGTAGCAGCAGGTACAGTAATGAGGGCACCTGGGGAAGCAGCAGGTACAGTAATGAGGGCACCTGGGGTAGCAGCAGGTACAGTAATGAGGGCACCTGGGGTAGCAGCAGGTACAGTAATGAGGGCACCTGGACTAGCATCAGGTACAGTAATGAGGGCACCTGGGGTAGCAGCAGGTACAGTAATGAGGGCACCTGGGGTAGCAGCAGGTACAGTAATGAGGGCACCTGGGGTAGCCGCAGGTACAGTAATGAGGGCACCTGGGGTAGCAACAGGTACAGTAATGAGGACACCTGGAGTAGCAGCAGGTACAGTAATGAGGGCACCTGGGGTAACAGAAGGTACAGTAATGAGGGCACCTGGGGTAGCAGCAGGTACAGTAATGAGGGCACCTGGGGCAGCAGCAGGTGAAGTAATGAGGACACCTGGGGTAGCAGCAGGTACAGTAATGAGGGCACCTGGGGTAGCAGCAGGTACAGTAATGAGGGCACCTGGGGTAGCAGCAGATACAGTAATGAGGGCACCTGGACTAGCATCAGGTACAGTAATGAGGGCACCTGGGGTAGCAGCAGGTACAGTAATGAGGACACCTGGGGTAGCAGCAGGTACAGTGATGAGGGCACCAGGATTAGCAGCAGGTACAGTAATGAGGGCACCTGGGGTAGCAGCAGGTACAGTAATGAGGGCACCAGGAGTAGCAGCAGGTACAGTACTGAGGGCACCTGGGGCAGCAGCAGATACAGTAATGAGGACACCAGGGGTAGCAGCAGGTACAGTAATGAGGGCACCTGGACTAGCATCAGGTACAGTAATGAGGGCACCTGAACTAGCATCAGGTACAGTAATGAGGACACCTGGGGTAGCAGCAGGTACAGTAATGAGGGCACCTGGGGAAGCAGCAGGTACAGTGATGAGGGCACCTGGGGAAGCAGCAGGTACAGTAATGAGGGCACCTGGGGTAGCAGCAGGTACAGTAATGAGGGCACCTGGGGTAGCAGCAGGTACAGTGATGAGGGCACCTGGACTAGCAGCAGGTACAGTAATGAGGGCACCAGGGGTAGCAGCAGGTACAGTAATGAGGGCACCTGGGGAAGCAGCAGGTACAGTGATGAGGGCACCTGGAGTAGCAGCAGGTACAGTAATGAGGACACCTGGGGTAGCAGCAGGTACAGTAATGAGGGCACCAGGGGCAGCAGCAGTTACAGTAATGAGGGCACCTGGGGAAGCAGCGGGTACAGTAATGAGGACACGTGGGGAAGCAGCAGGTACATTGATGAGGGCACCTGGGGAAGCAGCGGGTACAGTAATGAGGGCACCTGGGGAAGCAGCGGGTACAGTAATGTGGGCACCTGGGGCAGCAGCAGGTACAGTAATGAGGGCACCTGGGGTAGCAGCAGGTACAGTAATGAGGGCACCTGGAGTAGCAGCAGGTACAGTAATGAGGGCACCTGGGGTAGCAGCAGGCACAGTAATGAGGGCACCTGGGGCAGCAGCAGGTACAGTAATGAGGACACGTGGGGAAGCAGCAGGTACAGTAATGAGGGCACCTGGGGAAGCAGCGGGTACAGTAATGAGGGCACCTGGGGCAGCAGCAGGTACAGTAATGAGGGTACCTGGGGTAGCAGCAGGTACAGTAATGAGGGCACCTGGGGCAGCAGCAGATACAGTAATGAGGGCACCTGGGGTAACAGCAGGTACAGTAATGAGGGCACCTGGGGCAGCAGCAGGTACATTAATGAGGGCACCTGGGGTAGCAGCAGGCACAGTAATGAGGGCACCAGGGGTAGCAGCAGGTACAGTAATGAGGGCACCTGGGGTAGCAGCAGGTACAGTAATGGCACCAGGGGTAGCAGCAGGTACAGTAATGAGGTCACCTGGGGTAGCAGCAGGTACAGTAATGAGGGCACGTGGGGTAGCAGCAGGTACAGTAATGAGGGCACCTGGGGCAGCATCAGGTACATTAATGAGGGCACCTGGGGTACCAGCAGGCACAGTAATGAGGGCACCAGGGGTAGCAGCAGGTACAGTAATGAGGGCACCTGGGGTAACAGCAGGTACAGTAATGAGGGCACCTGGGGCAGCAGCAGGTACATTAATGAGGGCACCTGGGGTAGCAGCATGCACAGTAATGAGGGCACCAGGGGTAGCAGCAGGTACAGTAATGAGGGCACCTGGGGTAGCAGCAGGTACAGTAATGAGGGCACCAGGGGTAGCAGCAGGTACAGTAATGAGGGCACCTGGGGTAGCAGCAGGCACAGTAATGAGGGCACCAGGGGTAGCAGCAGGTACAGTAATGAGGGCACCTGGTTTAGCAGCAGGTACAGTAATGAGGGCACCTGGGGTAGCAGCAGGTACAGTAATGAGGGCACCTGGGGTAGCAGCAGGTACAGTAATGAGGGCACCTGGATTAGCAGCAGGTACAGTAATGAGGGCACCTGGGGTAGCAGCAGGTACAGTAATGAGGGCACCTGGGGTAGCAACAGGTACAGTAATGAGGAAACCTGGGGTAGCAGCAGGTACAGTAATGAGGGCACCTGGATTAGCAGCAGGTACAGTAATGAGGGCACCTGGGGTAGCAGCAGGTACAGTAATGAGGGCACCTGGGGTAGCAACAGGTACAGTAATGAGGGCACCTGGGGTAGCAGCAGGTACAGTGATGAGGGCACCAGGATTAGCAGCAGGTACAGTAATGAGGACACCAGGGGTAGCAGCAGGTACAGTAGTGAGGGCACCTGGACTAGCATCAGGTACAGTAATGAGGGCACCTGGACTAGCATCAGGTACAGTAATGAGGACACCTGGGGTAGCAGCAGGTACAGTAATGAGGGCACCTGGGGTAGCAGCAGGCACAGTAATGAGGGAACCTGGAGTAGCAGCAGGCACAGTAATGAGGGCACCTGGGGTAGCAGCAGGTACAGTAATGAGGGCACCTGGGGAAGCAGCAGGTACAGTGATGAGGGCACCTGGTGTAGCAGCAGGTACAGTAATGAGGGCACCTGGGGTAGCAGCAGGTACAGTGATGAGGGCACCTGGACTAGCAGCAGGTACAGTAATGAGGGCACCAGGGGTAGCAGCAGGTAAAGTAATGAGGGCACCTGGGGAAGCAGCAGGTACATTGATGAGGGCACCTGGAGTAGCAGCAGGTACAGTAATGAGGACACCTGGGGTAGCAGCAGATACAGTAATGAGGGCACCAGGGGCAGCAGCAGGTACAGTAATGAGGGCACCTGGGGTTGCAGCAGGCACAGTAATGAGGGCACCTGGGGAAGCAGCGAGTACAGTAATGTGGGCACCTGGGGCAGCAGCAGGTACAGTAATGAGGGCACCTGGAGTAGCAGCAGGTACAGTAATGAGGGCACCTGGGGTAGCAGCAGGCACAGTAATGAGGGCACCTGGGGCAGCAGCAGGTACAGTAATGAGGACACGTGGGGAAGCAGCAGGTACAGTAATGGGGGCACCTGGGGAAGCAGCGGGTACAGTAATGAGGGCACCTGGGGAAGCAGCGGGTACAGTAATGAGGGCACCTGGGATAGCAGCAGGTACAGTAATGAGGGCACCTGGGGCAGCAGCAGGTACAGTAATGAGGGCACCTGGGGTAGCAGCAGGTACAGTAATGAGGGCACCTGGGGCAGCAGCAGGTACAGTAATGAGGGCACCTGGTGTAACAGCAGGTACAGTAATGAGGGCACCTGGGGCAGCAGCAGGTACATTAATGAGGGCACCTGGGGTAGCAGCAGGCACAGTAATGAGGGCACCAGGGGTAGCAGCAGGTACAGTAATGAGGGCACCTGGGGTAGCAGCAGGTACAGTAATGAGGGCACCTGGGGTAGCAGCAGGTACAGTAATGAGGGCACCTGGGGTAGCAGCAGGTACAGTAATGAGGGCACCTGGGGTAGCAGCAGGTACAGTAATGAGGGCACCTGGGGCAGCAGCAGGTACATTAATGAGGGCACCTGGGGTAGCAGCAGGCACAGTAATGAGGGCACCAGGGGTAGCAGCAGGTACATTAATGAGGGCACCTGGGGTAGCAGCAGGCACAGTAATGAGGGCACCAGGGGTAGCAGCAGGTACAGTAATGAGGGCACCTGGGGCAGCAGCAGGTACATTAATGAGGGCACCTGGGGTAGCAGCATGCACAGTAATGAGGGCACCAGGGGTAGCAGCAGGTACAGTAATGAGGGCACCTGGGGTAGCAGCAGGTACAGTAATGAGGGCACCAGGGGTAGCAGCAGGTACAGTAATGAGGGCACCTGGGGTAGCAGCAGGCACAGTAATGAGGTCACCTGGTTTAGCAGCAGGTACAGTAATGAGGGCACCTGGGGAAGCAGCGGGTACAGTAATGAGGGCACCTGGGGTAGCAGCAGGTACAGTAATGAGAGCACCTTGGGCAGCAGCAGGTACAGTAATGAGAGCACCTGGGGTAGCAGCAGGTACAGTAATGAGGGCACCTGGGGCAGCAGCAGGTACAGTAATGAGGGCACCTGGGGTAGCAGCAGGAACAGTAATGAGGGCACCTGGGGTAGCAGCAGGTACAGTAATGAGGGCACCTGGGGCAGCAGCAGGTACAGTAATGAGGGCACCTGGACTAGCAGCAGGTACAGTAATGAGGGAACCTGGAGTAGCAGCAGGCACAGTAATGAGGGCACCTGGGGATGCAGCAGGTACAGTAATGAGGGCACCTGGGGTAGCAGCAGGTACAGTGATGAGGGCACCTGGGGTAGCAGCAGGTACAGCAATGAGGGCACCTGGGGTAGCAGCAGGTACAGTAATGAGGGAACCTGGAGTAGCAGCAGGCACAGTAATGAGGGCACCTGGGGAAGCAGCAGGTACAGTAATGAGGGCACCTGGGGTAGCAGCAGGTACAGTAATGAGGGCACCTGGGGTAGCAGCAGGTACAGTGATGAGGGCACCTGGACTAGCAGCAGGTACAGTAATGAGGGCACCTGGGGAAGCAGCAGGTACAGTAATGAGGGCACCTGTGGTTGCAACAGGCACAGTAATGAGGGCACCTGGGGCAGCAGCAGGTACATTAATGAGGGCACCTGGGGTAGCAGCAGGCACAGTAATGAGGGCACCTGGGGCAGCAGCAGGTACAGTAATGAGGGCACCTGGGGAAGCAGCGGGTACAGTAATGAGGGCACCTGGGGCAGCAGCAGGTACAGTAATGAGGGCACCTGGGGTAGCAGCAGGTACAGTAATGAGGGCACCTGGAGTAGCAGCAGGTACAGTAATGAGGGCACCTGGGGTAGCAGCAGGCACAGTAATGAGGGCACCTGGGGCAGCAGCAGGTACAGTAATGAGGGCACCTGGGGAAGCAGCGGGTACAGTAATGAGGGCACCTGGGGTTGCAGCAGGCACAGTAATGAGGGCACATGGGGCAGCAGCAGGTACATTAATGAGGGCACCTGGGGTAGCAGCAGGTACAGTAATGAGGGCACCTGGGGAAGCAGCAGGTACAGTAATGAGGGCACCTGGGGAAGCAGCGGGTACAGTAATGAGGGCACCTGGGGTTGCAGCAGGCACAGTAATGAGGGCACCTGGGGCAGCAGCAGATACATTAATGAGGGCACCTGGGGTAGCAGCAGGCACAGTAATGAGGGCACCTGGGGCAGCAGCAGGTACAGTAATGAGGGCACCTGGGGAAGCAGCGGGTACAGTAATGAGGGCACCTGGGGTAGCAGCAGGTACAGTAATGAGGGCACCTGGGGTAGCAGCAGGTACAGTAATGAGGGCACATGGGGTAGCAGCAGGTACAGTAATGAGGGCACCTGGAGTAGCAGCAGGTACAGTAATGAGGGCACCTGGACTAGCAGCAGGTACCGTAATGAGGGCACCTGGGGTAGCAGCAGGCACAGTAATGAGGGAACCTGGAGTAGCAGCAGGCACAGTAATGAGGGCACCTGGGGTAGCAGCAGGTACAGTAATGAGGGCACCTGGGGAAGCAGCAGGTACAGTGATGAGGGCACCTGGGGAAGCAGCAGGTACAGTAATGAGGGCACCTGGGGTAGCAGCAGGTACAGTAATGAGGGCACCTGGGGTAGCAGCAGGTACAGTGATGAGGGCACCTGGACTAGCAGCAGGTACAGTAATGAGGGCACCAGGGGTAGCAGCAGGTACAGTAATGAGGGCACCTGGGGAAGCAGCAGGTACAGTGATGAGGGCACCTGGAGTAGCAGCAGGTACAGTAATGAGGACACCTGGGGTAGCAGCAGGTACAGTAATGAGGGCACCTGGGGCAGCAGCAGGTACAGTAATGAGGGCACCTGGGGTTGTAGCAGGCACAGTAATGAGGGCACCTGGGGCAGCAGCAGGTACATTAATGAGGGCACCTGGGGTAGCAGCAGGCACAGTAATGAGGGCACCTGGGGCAGCAGCAGGTACAGTAATGAGGGCACCTGGGGTAGCAGCAGGTACAGTAATGAGGGCACCTGGGGTAGCAGCAGGTACAGTGATGAGGGCACCTGGACTAGCAGCAGGTACAGTAATGAGGGCACCAGGGGTAGCAGCAGGTACAGTAATGAGGGCACCTGGGGAAGCAGCAGGTACAGTGATGAGGGCACCTGGAGTAGCAGCAGGTACAGTAATGAGGACACCTGGGGTAGCAGCAGGTACAGTAATGAGGGCACCTGGGGCAGCAGCAGGTACAGTAATGAGGGCACCTGGGGTTGTAGCAGGCACAGTAATGAGGGCACCTGGGGCAGCAGCAGGTACATTAATGAGGGCACCTGGGGTAGCAGCAGGCACAGTAATGAGGGCACCTGGGGCAGCAGCAGGTACAGTAATGAGGGCACCTGGGGAAGCAGCGGGTACAGTAATGAGGGCACCTGGGGCAGCAGCAGGTACAGTAATGAGGGCACCTGGAGTAGCAGCAGGTACAGTAATGAGGGCACCTGGGGTAGCAGCAGGCACAGTAATGAGGGCACCTGGGGCAGCAGCAGGTACAGTAATGAGGACACCTGGGGAAGCAGCAGGTACAGTAATGAGGGCACCTGGGGAAGCAGCGGGTACAGTAATGAGGGCACCTGGGGAAGCAGCGGGTACAGTAATGAGGGCACCTGGGATAGCAGCGGGTACAGTAATGAGGACACCTGGGGAAGCAGCAGGTACAGTATTGGTGACCTGTTAGAGGGTGTAGCATAGCGCCTATTACGTGTGTTGGGGGACACTCGCTTGACACGGGATTAACGCACTCAGGCACGGATTTCTTATAAAACAGTCTTTTAGGTTTATTTCACACGACATAAAGCACGTCCTCAGGAACTTGGCAACAGCTTGAACACCATCTGGACATATTCAACTTCACCACAGTTTGTCTCTGACCCCGGTCAGCATAAGACACGAACCTCGTCCGTTACCTGCTGGCGACCTTCACAGGTTCCTGGACACCTCTTGGCCTCAGAAGTGCCCCATACACAATGTCGATCTCTTCTAACCCCGGTTAGCATAACACGGATCCCTTTCCGTTACCTGTTTGTGCCGCACAGGTTTCTCAGATACCTCTCCTCCACAGAGGTATCCTTCAGACGTTTCTCACTCTGACCCCGGTCAGTACAACACGGATCTCCATCCGTTCCACACACTGGCATGTGCTAGGTCCAGAGCCCTGCCATGTGCTCTTCAGGAATCCTATTCTCCAGGACTTCCAACACAGGCTTCCAGGAGCTTCCGGCATAGACCATTCAGGTCCACACTCCAAGACCAAAACATGAACATGTAACCCACACCCTGGTCACATTATATACCCTTAACCACTCCCCTGGATGGGAGTGTGTGGATGTGTGGCTAGTTTGTCCCGCCCATCTCACACAACTAGCCTAATAAGTCTCCCTTACAACTACACCATACATAAACACACTCTTGAGGGTCTACAGGTCCCAGAACAACAATATTGCATCAGACTTACCACGCAGACTCCCTCTGCGACACATATTGGCCATTCACACCACTGCCGGACTTTGTCTCATCAGAATTATGCCTCCAAGTGCATCTTGCAGCGCACACACAGCACCCCCTGGCTGTACCATTGGTCACTAAACCACAAGGGGTAGTAGATTTGAACACTTGTGTGACGATGTCTTCTCCTCATTTTCCAAGATGATAAACATGCATTGCCCATGTGTCTGCTACCTTCTATAATTACTATGATGCTCAAATCAGATTGCACCTAAAGTGATGGTTTTCCACCTCCACCAAATAATTATACAATGCTCTCATCCCCAGCTACCCCTAAATGGCAGAAAGATAACATACAGCCTGTAGAAGCCGAAGAAGGAGACTCAGTTGAGCTGCCATGCAATCCCCCCAAGAGTGCTGTACCTCCACGGATCTTCTGGATGAACAGAGGTGAGCGATAATCAACCATTAGCATACTACTTGAACCCCTTATCACTGCTGCACTTCCACTCTGGTGGTCACCGGCAGGACTGTGGAGTCAGATTTGGAGTCGTGGAGTTGGTGACCATTTTGGTGGAGTCGGTATAAAATGAACCGACTCTGACTTCTAAAATATATAATAAATTGGGGCAGGGAGATTGAGAAGTTGGAAGTTTGTCTTGCCCTGTCCACAGCCCTGGTCACCGCCGGTAGTCCCAAATGGCATCCCTTTCAACTTTGTTAAGGCTGCTGCTGTGATTCATGCAAACATCAATGCTGAGTCCAGTCATTGGCTGCAGTGGTCACGTGAATGATGGATAGGTTGTCATTAGGTCCAATGTCAGCAAGGACCAACGGCATCGGAGTGGTGGGGTTTCAAGAAGTAAGCCTGCACTTAGATAAAGTATGATGGCATCCCTACTCATCGCCGTCCTCATTATTTATGCCGATAAAACAGCATGGTCTTTAGTATTGACCAGACGTAAGCATTGCCTATTTTGTCATCTTATATCACTCCCTACTCTTTGCAACAGTCTGGAAAAAAATTGTACTACACACTGAGACTAAAACTGTACATTGCCCAATTCCCCTCGTCTCATAAATGTATTTCTGTCTCGTGTTCCTTTCTTTCGCCTCAGCTCTGTTACATATAATTCAGGATAGTCGTGTCTCTATGGGCATGAATGGAAACCTCTACATCTCCAACGTGAAGGAAACAGATCAGCATCCGGACTACATGTGCCATGTCCAGTTTGTCGGAACCCGAACCATTATGCAAAAGGAACCCATCGAACTCAAAGTCTCTCGCTGTAAGATTCCCCTTAATGGATTTTCCCCATTTGGGATTTGTCATAAATTTGTGATCAATGAGGACCAACAGTTGGGACCCCCCTCAATCCCCACATCTTCTTTTAAGCTTTCTCTGCACAGATTAAATGGGACAGTGACACAGCTCCATACAGGTTGGGTGGCTGCATCCCCTTCTCAAAATCATTGGGTATCCTAGAGGTCACCCCAAAAAATCTGCACATTGTAGCCAATATGCCATCACTTACCAATATGGCATTTAAGTATATAAATTCTATGTAAGCGACCCGTCGTTCACTTTTTAGGCTTTTGAGTAGATCTTGAAGGAACTTGGAATTAGTAAAAATGATTTTGATCCAATGATCTGTCTGATCAGTAGGAGGTCGGGAAGAATTGTTCTCTGTATGTTGTACCTGAAATAATTAATTTAATATTTTCTTCCGGCAGCTAATTCTGTGAAGTTCCGGAAGCCCAGAATGATGATGCCATCAGGTAGCATAAGTCATCACTTGGCCTTACGAGGCGATCCTCTACAGCTTGAGTGCATCTCTGAAGGACTGTGAGTTTGCTGATTTGTTCCTTCGTATATTGCGACTTTATTTGTTATTTTATTACCTTGCAATCATAGAAAGGAAACTCCAATGGAGACACAATGGTTTCTTCCAAGATGTCCCTACTACCAAGGGCCGATATAGAGGAGAGTGGGCTCTTATGGCAAGAGCAAAAAAAGAAATTGGTAGATGGTGTCTCCATCCCATACTGGTATCAGCACTGTCTGGTACTTGTTGATCCTTTGACCAATTTCTTTGAGAACAAGAACACCTTGTGGCCTTCCGGCTACTTTTAGCCTCCATTATCTGCTAATGGGGCCCCATAAATGTTAGCTGAACCCTCCATTATCAGAGGAATTGGTCAATAGTCTTATGTGTATTGGGTCCCCCATCTCTGGCTCCAACAGATGGTGTCGGGAGAGAGAAGGAACTGTTTACTCTCCAGGACATAAGCCAATGCTAGAGGAGTCTCTCTCGTAGAAAACATGAGTACTCGGCCGAGCTGAGCAGTTTTGTGCACGGGGGGGATCGCTTATCTGTGTGTATGGTATCCTTACGATAACTTACTTGCCATCAATTCCAGGACAATCCAACAAACCAGATCACAAAAGGTTTAGCAGATTCCCATCCAAGACCTTTTTCGTGGTGTTCTTCTACTTCCTTTCATGGTCTTAGTCCATATTATGATGTGCCATATTGGCAATGTTTAGCCAAGGCCCCTATTTTGTTTTGTTTTTCTATACCCTCCATTTTTGTGGGTTTTTAATTAAAATAATATTTCTCAAAATGGGACGTACAACAATTCCAAACACAACCAATGGACCAGAGTGGCACTGTTCCTAGGAAGAAAAGATATATATCTATTTTTTTTTTGTTTTGACAAGATTAGGTTTGGGTGTGCTATCTTATGATCGTAATCGTTTGATCTGTATTTCTTGACTTCATATTGCTCACTTTGAACAGCCCAACACCAGAAAATAGATGGATAGCTAATACTGGAAATACGGGTCTAGAACGTTTCCGTGTCGACGACTTTAAGAAGACTCTTTATATTGAAAGCGTCCTAGAAGAGGATGATGGAGAATATGAATGCATTTCCAATAACACGGAAGGCGAAGTGAGACATAAATACATTGTCCGAGTGGAGTGTGAGTACGGTCACTCATTTAGTTATAAAGTCATTTGTTTTCCCTACAGCTCCTCCACAGGTCAAATGAAGTATTACACATTGCCCATTAGAGAGAATCAGACAGGAGGTTTTTGCTATGTAATCTGACATTAGCATTATGTAAAGGCAGAGACCCTGATTCCAGCAATGTGTCACTTACTAGGCCTTGTTGTGCAGTTTTAATAAAATCAGTGTTTTATCAGCAGGAGAATATCACTACAGGACTAGGTGTGACGCACAGTGTGGGAAGACTAAGTGCAACACGAAGGGATGAGTGGAAGAGAGCCCAACACTAGGGAAGAGGGAAGTGGGGACCCATAGGCAGATCTAAAGTCACCCTGTCTGTCCTAAACCTCCCTATATAGGTTCTGTACCTAATCCAGTGTTGCCCAACTCGGTCCTCAAGAGCCACCAACAGGTCATCTTTTCAGGATTTCCTTCGTATTGCACAGGTAATAATTGCATCACCTGCACAGGCAGGAATTAAATCACCTGTGCAATGCTAAGGAAATTCTGAAAACATGACCTGTTGGTGGCTCTTGAGGACCGGAGTTGGGAAACACCTAATAATCCCTGCCTGACCCTGGCAATAAGCCCTACTTAGAGAAAGACAGGGTGGGCAGTAGTCAGTCCCCACTACCACTAAAGACAGCTGGGGTAGACAAACAAGGGGAACACTTATCTTCAGTAGACTCAGAGAGATAACACAGACATCATCCAGCAACACCAAAGAGGAAGATAGCCAACTGCTATAGCTCCAAGCCTCAATAAGGGAAAATGGAAATATCACCCGCAATTCCCAGAAGTAGACAGGAAGTCTATAACACCCAGGCCATTTGTGTCAATTAGAGCTGGGGGAAGGTTGCCACTGGGTCCAATAGTCAGAAGGATTGGGAAGGCGTCTGCAAAGCCAAACGCAGAGACATTCTGCAGCCAGATGCAGTGTGACTGTCTGCAGCCTCTGACACACCTGTGACACTAGGTGTCTGGTGCCTCCTGATCCGACCCCGCCCCCATCACTGATTGGCAGCTTTCAGCCCATTTACAGTGTACACATAATGCTGACAATTAATAGTGTGGGTGGGGTTATACAATGCTCAGCATTCCGAGCTCTGCAGAGAAAACAGGGATTCTATCACAAATGCTGCACCAAGTAAACTAAGTGACACATCGCTGGACTCAGGGTCTCGGTCTCTACATCATGCTGCTGACAGGTTCCCTTTAAAAGGAATGGATTGTTGGACATGCTGAGTCCTCTTTAGTGCGAGACTCTCTTCATAGCAGCAGTCAATTATGGATAACAGGTGATCATGACTTGGGACTCCATCTATTAATTTAGGTCCACCTCTGGATTGTGCTTGGCACAGTAGAGCATTTCCCGTGTCGCCAACTGTGTGAGACGGGGGCTGGCTTGATCATTTCAATAGCCAATGATGGGGGATGTCCTGCCAAAATGAGCCAGGAAGACCTATGTTGTGCACAAACTAAATGTGGACCTGCCACGACCCTAGATTGGAGCAATTTCCTGAGATCGTGTCACCTTTGATTATTGATGTGTAGTAGTATGTTGTATCATTTGCTACTAGTTATCTAGTCATTGGGTATAAGCCGTTTACACCCTAGCAGTTTCAAGTTTAATAATTATCCAATTGTCCTTTTTAGCTGCTCCGTTCTGGATCAACAGGCCGAAAGATGAAATCCGAGGTCCAGGAGAGCACGTTAAATTTACCTGTGAGGTTGAAGGAAAACCCAAGCCTAAAGTCAGCTGGAAAATAAATGGAGAACCCCTAACGGGTATGTAGAAGGCTGCCGTCTACCTTCTTGTAGTTTGGCAAATGTTGGCGGTACACACCATAGATGTTAGATGGTGATCGGACTTAGGAAATACTTATTGATCTCTCATCCACCAGAGACTTTTGGATCTTCCACGCGTTTTGGTGGAGGTAGGTGTGATGGTAGACCAGTTGACTAGTATGGACCAGGATGGAAAACCAGAAAAGTAGACTGAAAGAGGCATTTTTGAATGCCCATGTATAAAGTCACAAGAAATGTATTGATTTCTTGCGTTTTCATTGAAAAATTTCTTTCCTTTTTACAGCCGCAGATTTGGGTCCAAATCGTAAAATGGAAGGTGGAAATTTAATATTACAGAACCTGAAGACAAGTGACACCGCTGTGGTCCAGTGCGAGGCGAGGAATAAACATGGACACATACTAGAGAACGCTTATATCTATGTCGTCGGTAAGTCTTCTGGAGTCAGGACCACATATTCAGATATGGCACTAGTGAGCCCGGTTCTCAGATGGCGGTCCAGGCTTTGGATAGGTGACAAATTGCCTTATTCAGAAACATGGTGGGGAAGGGACTTTCATAGATGACGTTTCTAATTCCTTACCTTCTTTACTCCTTATCTAGCGCATAGGTATGGTGGCTCCAAGGATGTAGCAATGTTTTTGGGGGTTTCGGTAGGGACTTTTTCCACATAACTGGGTTTTCCCATGGCTTGTGGTGTTATGGTGCTATGCTATGTGTATCTTTAATGGTCATACTTTTCTTCCTACAGAACTGGCCCCAGTTATCCTGACTCCAGATAGAATGAATTACTCGTCCGTGGAGAATACTAATGTTTTCCTACATTGCAAATTTTTTGGTTCTCCTACTCCAGTCACTCACTGGTACGTATGTGTTTGTAAACAGCTACAGCCACTAAACTACAGTTTAGCTTCTTCCAACCGTTGGGCCAAGTCCAACATTCACAGTCCGAGCACAGCCCACGACGTCCAGACTTGACATTGTCTCCTGACCTGAGATCAACAGCTTCATATATGCCTAGAAGTTTGGGTCAGGAGAACCGTGGCCGGACTGGACTTTACTATCTACACTCTGACATTCAATATTGGACGTGTGATAGTAGCTTTGCCCATTCACCTAGAAAGAATGTTTGTATACAGGGTATCACTATAAAAACAAAGGTAGGATAATTAGATTTTAAGGTCTGTCAACTATTTCCTAACCAATCCCATCATCTTTCCGAGACATCTAAATATTTGCAATAATTTTATTTTTTCTAATTGTGCGTTAAAAAGGAAAATGAAAAAAAAAGCGTTTGCATGACAGCCGTAAACTCAAAGATTGTAGGATTTTATTTTTAAAGCAAAGGTCATTTGTATAATTTCATCGGGATAATCAAAATGGTTGTAAATAGGGACTTAGCCTTAAATTGACATTATAGTTATGGGCTCACCTATTTGCAGGTACGACAGAGATATGAGGTCAGTGGTGATGAGGGATAGTTTCAACATCCTCACGAATGGCAGCATGGAAATTTCAGACGTGACCAGTGAAGACGAAGGACTCTACTACTGCACGGCCTCCAATAGCCAGGGCAACATGACCATCTCTGCGTATTTAGATGTCAGAAGTAAGTTCTTATGGTTAGAAAGTTCTCTGCAGCCCATGGTCGGATCTGAGAGTCATGTATACACAAAGTGTTCTTATGTCAGCCATCATTTTCTTCCAAGGGTGTCTGAAGAACGAGACATCGCCAGTAGAGATGGGCTGATATAATAATATTGTCTGCAAATTGGATGTCTTAGATTATGCTCTACGGTCGCCCCAGACCACAAAGAATAATAAACGGAAGATGTAAAAAAGCAAAAAAGAAACTTGTACTCATCTCACCGCACATCTGTTCGGTCTTCTGCTCACCGGTTGCCGTCTGGTCCTCAAAGCCGCCTCTTCTTTCTCTCATCACTACCTGCTTCTCCCTGCCTGTTCACTCTAGCTTAGACTTGTTTTTGCGTCAAGGCCACGAGGGTCACCATTACGTCAAGGACGTGTGACACGCAGTGACTTCTGAGGCGTGGTTATAGTCAGAAGTGTCTAGCTAGAGTGAACAGGCCGAAACTAGGACGGCAGAAAGAAGAGCCTCTGAGGAACATAGGGTGAGCAACAAGCTTCTTTGACCTGTTTACTCTAGGCTGGGATTTCTGGCTGCAACCAGGCCTCAAAAGTCACTATGTGTTGCCCATCTCTGACATCACAACCTCTGAGGCCTAGTCGCAACCCGAAGTCCTGGCCTACAGTGAATAGGCCAGAAGATGAAGCTTGCCACGGAATTAAAAATAAGTGGCTCAGAGTATAGGAAGGAAAGCAGCAGGCCGCAGAAGGTCTTATTGCAGAGTTTTCGGAGGAAAAACTCGGCAGAACCTGCAAGGTTTTGAAAAGTTTTAAGTTTTTCAGGAAGATTTGGAAAGTTTCTACTCCAAATACCCCTAGAAAAGCTCTATTTGCACATAGCTATGGAGTGGAAACCAGTTTTGAGTTTTGTAGAAGGATTTGGAATGTTTCTGCTCCAAAAACTCAGCCTAGGAACTAAGGAGATTTTCAAGGAATTTTTTTAAAGCAGAAACGTAAGCGTAAATTGACAGAGTTTTTAAAGGAGTTTTTGGAGCAGAAACTCTCTAAATCCTCCTTTAAATTTCAAAACACAAAAACTTGGAGTTTCTGCTCAATTTCTGGTTCAGAAGCTCAGCAAAAATACTTTTTGTGTACTTACCCTTGCTCAAGAGGAGGACACATTTTTTGGGGGAACTCCTCCACCTTTATTGGGCTCCAAAAAAACATTAAATTAGAAGTTCTAGAGCCCCCATATCCCAAATTTTACCAGATTACATTATGATTGTCTCATTCTACAGATGCCACTCAGATAATCACTCCTCCGGAGACCCAGCGGGTGAGAAAGGGCGGAAAAGCCACTTTTGAGTGTATTCCTGTATTTGACCCCAGGATGGAGAATAAAGGCGTGGAATGGAAGAAGGATGGCATGGACATTATAGAAGATGCTGCAGATGACAAGTAAGAGGGACTCTGATGTGGGGGGGTCAGGTTTTTATCGCTATTGTGATATTATATTTGCCAACTCTTGTACAGTAATCACTATTTTGGGTGAGAATAGAACATTAAAGGGAACCTGTCCCATTTTACAAGCAGTGTTATCAGCACACTGATAATATGGCTCATGGGAGAAGATTTTGGATAAGTTGTATTTTATTTCATTTAATCCCTGCTCTTTCAATGGTTAGGAGTCCAGTGAGCGGTCATACAAGAAATCCTGTTAATAGGACCGCCCACTGGACTCCTCTAAGTGTAGAAAAAACATGATTTTTAGAGCTTGTTCTCCTAACAGGTTAACAATTAATTTTATTTTGTCTTTACAGGTATTATATTGAGGACTATTCTCTGAGTATAGCAAACGTACAAGAAGATGACCAGGGGGTGTACACCTGTGTGGCTCGTAGTGAACTGGACGCGGTAGAGAAAACTGCGGTTCTTGTGATGATTGGTCAGTATATAGAAGGGATTTAAGATGAAATCCAACTTGTCATGTAAGAAATGCTTTCTGGTGGGAATACCTGTTCCGCACTTGGAAAATGTGTCGCCATACGAGCTCAATCAGAGCAGATAGCGCCGCTGAGAAGGTGGTGCCCACCTTTTAGCCTAATGACACTTCCAGATGTGATGCTTTTTTCAAGGTTTTGAAACTATTATATATTACCACTATTTTTGTACTTTAATTAAAATATAAAAAATTGAACGTACAAAAATAAAATATTTATATTTTTCAATTATTTTTCCCAGATCTTCCAGAACCTGCCTATGACTTGGAGCTTTCAGATCGTCAGGACACAAGTGTCGTCCTCACCTGGACCCCAGGAGAAGACAATAATAGCCCCATTGATGGTAAAAATTCTCCAGTAGAACTTGCTTTCAAGTTCACCCGTTTATTATTTATTCTCTTGATTTACAGACTCGTTCTTATTGTAGTTAAAGGGAATCTGTCGGTAGGATCCACTTTCCTGAGAGGTCTACATGGGCATGTAGGTCATGGAAAGTTGATTAAAATGACACCTTGATATCTGCGATCCGATGTCTTATTCCAGAGAAATAGACATTTTTCTTAATATGTAAATGAGCTGTTAAGATCTAAGGGCCGGACATAGATCTCCCTGGGAATCTGCCTCCAGATATTATTGTAAATAACAGGGAGTTACCATTGTGAGACATGTAATAACTGACAGTCCGCTTTCCTGATCTCACACTGGTAACTCCTCCTTTCATTTACAATAACCTCTGGAGGCAGATTCTCGGGAAGGTTTATGTCCGGCCCATAGATTTTAACAGATCATTTACATATAAGAAAAATGTGGATTTCTCTGGAATAAAACATCAGATCACAGATAGCAAGGTGTCATTTTATTCAGCTGCCTATGACCTACATGCCGGTATAGACGGCTTAGGAGGGTTGATCCTACTGACAGATTCCCTTTAATAGTACAGAACTTTGATCCCCTTGATACATTTTGTTCCCCTCACGTAGTCCTTTACGCTCTTTTTTGTCATCTAGAGTTCATCATAGAGTTTGAAGAAGACAACTTTGAGCCCGGGATATGGCATGAGCTAACGCGAGTGGATGGAGATGAGAACAGAGCCCGCCTGAACCTCTCTCCCTACGTCAACTACCAGTTCCGAGTTATTGCTGTAAATGAGCTAGGACCCAGCAATGGAAGTACATCGTCCGATCGTGTCAAGACACCCGAAGCAGGTGATACAGAAGAGAGAGCAATAAGGAAAATGAACAAATAATACATCTTTATTTTACATTTTCTGCATTAACTTACATTTCCTGTGTTCATTTTTTTAATCATAGCGCCCACGAGGAATCCCGTCGATGTCCGAGGCGAGGGCACAGAACCGCACAATATGAGGATCACTTGGAAGGTAAATCGGTATCACAGAGGTTGAACATGGTAATACTGGATGACCCCCCCCCCACCCCCCCAAAAAAAAAAGAAATGAAAAAAAAATAGAATTTGCATGTTTTTGCAGAAACAGCCCCACCTATGAGTGGTGCAAAACGTCCATACCAGAGATAGCCTGTAAACAAGAGTGGCGCTGTTTCTAAAGATAATCAAGCATTTTAATTAAATCTTTATTTCAAGGGTGCTAGTCTATTGGGATTATTTGGATTTCCAACTTACTTAGAGGTATATATATATAATTTTTTTTTTTTACCGCGTTTCATCAGACTTCGGTTAGAGTTTTATTAGTGTTTTTCCCTGATGAGAAAAAAAGAAGATTCTCCACCTTCTCCCATCAATCAGCCTGCGGAAAAAGGATCCCACACAAATGGCATCTAAATCCCTGACCCGTGGACTTGATATGAAACTTAGATAAATATCGAACATGTCTACGAGATTTTGGACGGACTACATGACCCCATAGATTGTCATAGGTACTATCAAAAAAAATAGATAGCACTCGTACATGAAAAACTGACGCCAAAATAAGGCTTTATTCAGACGTCTGATGTTCTCGTACCAGTACTTTGCTTTTCCTGAATAGTACTCGTTCCTATGATAGTCTATGGGGCTATTTTCCATGGAGATTTTTCACGTTCCATGGAAAATGGCAGAGACATGTCCGATTTTGATTAGACACTTCAAATTAGTAAATATTAAGTAGTAATTATCTCACTAAGGATATGGCCAGATGTGAGGTGGTGCAGCTTTGACAGCTTTAAGCCCACCGTGGGCTGATGCTTTCCCGCAAGTGGTCAGAAATCGACACAAGATTAGGAAACATCATTGTACGGCAATTGGCCACGACGGTGGGTTGAGTTTTGGCTACATGCGACTGGCTGCATCTTCTGGCCCTAAGTCACTTACCCGTAGCTAATTGACTTGAGGTTGGAGGTAGAGAGGTGGGTACTGACTCTCTTTATGGAGACCAACTATTTAGGGCGTCTTATTGCTAATGTTTCTTGGGGGAAAAAAAACATGCAAATTCCTTGAAGAAATGTATTTTTTTCTGTAGCCTATGAAAGGAATTGATTGGAACGGGCCTGGATTTGCATACATTGTAAAGTGGAGGCGGCAGAATCAGAATGAACATTGGAATGTAAAGACGGTCACGGAAAATTTTCTCTTTGTGGAGGACACCAATACATTTGTACCCTATGACATTAAAGTCCAGTCCGTAAATGACCTCGGCGAGGGTCCAGAGCCTAAACTCATCACTGGCTACTCAGGAGAAGACCGTAAGTGTCAGTCATCTGCCATAGGAATATGAAATACACATGCAACATGCTGTGCAAAATGGGGGAAAACAAAACAGACATATCATCGATACCCCAGGGAGTCGTGATCAAGGAGCCTAGAACATGGACTCTAGAGGAGGATAGTGTGAGCAGAGTAAGAGGACACAGAAGTGGTGGTGAAGTGCAGCTTAGGGCGGATTATAAGATTGTCTGAACAGGTTGGTTTTCTAGGTCATTCTTCACTTTTTGAAGAGTAAAGATAAAGCGGTGTCTATTTTGAGAAGTGCATTCCAAATAAGCGGAGAAGCGCAGGAGAAGTTTTAGAAGCAAGATGGAGTACAGCAAGGGGAAAGAGGAAAAGAATAGGGAATAAAAAAATCTATTAAAATAATTGGCTTTTCTGAGGAAGTGAATTCCAGAAAAGTGGAGAAGCACAGGAGAAGTCTTAAATACACTATTAAGGTGGAGAGTTGTAGGATATGAGAATAGGGAAGGAGAATAAAGTGGGGGCATAAAGCGAAGATGTCCGGGAGGGTCCAACCTGTAGAGGTGTTTCTTTAATATTACAGTAATCTGGGACATGATGAAGACAAGTACAAAATATTCACTAGTGGTCGACCCCTGCACTACCTGCAGATGACCTTACTGAATATTCCACCCCAGCCAATGCCTACATTTCACCCTTCCATGTTTTCATTAGAAAAGCAGTAAGGTCCCACCACCATGGTGAGAGGTAACCAAAGTAAGGAGAACAGTCGTAGGTCACAAGTATACACCTATTCTTCTTTACTCCGGTCTCCTCCACACTCCGTCTTGTGCATCTTACCCAAATTGTAACTCATGTTCTCCTCTCCTATGCCTTTTAGAGATAACACGGAAAATAGAACATACTTAGTAGTCCAAACACTTAGGGAATCAGCAGCACACATTGTGTCCATTATAATAGGGGTCACAGTCTTGGCAAATGAGAAGTAAGTGCATGTTAAGTGGCTAACTAATACTATTCATTCTCTTTGTAGTTCCCACCATTATCCCTGAAAATATAGGATTAGAGGCTATTAATGACAGCACAATCAAAGTGGCATGGCTGCCGGTGCAGAAGGAAGGGTTAAATGGCAGACTAAAGGGGTTTCTGGTAAGTAAAACTATTTCAAGAATCTCTATACTTTCAAATTTGATCTCATTTGATAGATATTGTAATAAACATAGAATCTGCAAATTACATAATTTAATAATTATGTAGGTTAAATGGGTGTCTTCCTTCTATCTAACTTTGTTGTTCACTGCCGCCTGCTGTCAGATGTAATCTGTTTCTAGTACCAGAGATGTAGAGACAGATTTCATGAAGTGGGGAGGGGGTGGTCTTTGTCTCTATACAGATAGTAGGGGCGGGTGTTTGTGTCTATACAGTAAGTAGGGGTGGGTGTTTGTGTCTATACAGTAAGTAAGGGCGGGTGTTTGTGTCTATACAGTAAGTAGGGGCGGGTGTTTGTCTATACACTAAGTAGGGGCAGGTGTTTGTGTCTATACAGTAAGTAGGGGTGGGTGTTTGTGTCTATACAGTAAGTAGGGGCGGGTGTTTGTGTCTATACAGTAAGTGGGGGCGGGTGTTTGTGTCTATACAGTAAGTAGGGGCAGGTGTTTGTGTTTATACAGTAAGCGGGGGCGGGTGTTTGTATCTATAAAGTAAGCGGGGGCGGGTGTTTGTGTCTATACAGTAAGTAGGGGCGGGTGTTTGTGTCTATACAGTAAGTAGGGGCGGGTGTTTGTGTCTATACAGTAAGTAGGGGCGGGTGTTTGTGTCTATACAGTAAGTGGGGGCGGGTGTTTGTGTCTATACAGTAAGTGGGGGCGGGTGTTTGTGTCTATACAGTAAGTAGGGGTGGGTGTTTGTGTCTACAGTAAGTAGGGGTGGGTGTTTGTGTCTATACAGTAAGTGGGGGTGGGTGTTTGTGTCTATACAATAAGTGGGGCAGGTGTTTGTGTCTATACAGTAAGTGGGGGCGGGTGTTTGTATCTATAAAGTAAGCGGGGGTGGGTGTTTGTGTCTATACAGTAAGTGGGGGCGGGTGTTTGTATCTATAAAGTAAGCGGGGGTGGGTGTTTGTGTCTATACAGTAAGTGGGGGCGGGTGTTTGTGTCTATACAGTAAATAGGGGCGGATGTTTGTGTCTATACAGTAAGTGGGGGCGGGTGTTTGTGTCTATACAGTAAGTGGGGGTGGGTGTTTGTGTCTATACAGTAAGTGGGGCAGGTGTTTGTGTCTATACAGTAAGTGGTGGCGGGTGTTTGTATCTATAAAGTAAGCGGGGGTGGGTGTTTTTGTCTATACAGTAAGTGGTGGCGGGTGTTTGTATCTATAAAGTAAGCGGGGGTGGGTGTTTTTGTCTATACAGTAAGCGGGGGCGGGTGTTTGTGTCTATACAGTAAGTAGGGGCGGGTGTTTGTGTCTATACAGTAAGTGGGGGCTGGTGTTTGTGTCTATAAAGTAAGTGGGGGTGGGTGTTTGTGTCTATACAGTAAGTAAGGGCGGGTGTTTGTGTCTATACAGTAAGTGGGGGTGGGTGTTTGTGTCTATACAGTAAGTGGGGGTGGGTGTTTGTATCTATAAAGTAAGTGGGGGTGGGTGTTTGTGTCTATACAGTAAGTGGGGCAGGTGTTTGTGTCTATACAGTAAGTAGGGGAGGGTGTTTGTGTCTATACAGTAAGTGGGGGCGGGTGTTTGTGTCTATACAGTAAGTAGGGGCAGGTGTTTGTGTCTATACAGTAAGTGGGGCAGGTGTTTGTGTCTATACAGTAAGTGGGGGCGGTTGTTTGTCTATACAGTAAGTGGGGGTGGGTGTTTGTGTCTATACAGTAAGTGGGGGCGGGTGTTTGTGTCTATACAGTAAGTAGGGGCAGGTGTTTGTGTCTATACAGTAAGTGGGGGCGGGTGTTTGTGTCTATAAAGTAAGTGGGAGTGGGTGTTTGTGTCTATACAGTAAGTGGGAGTGGGTGTTTGTGTCTATACAGTAAGTGGGGGCGGGTGTTTGTGTCTATAAAGTAAGTGGGGGTGGGTGTTTGTGTCTATACAGTAAGTGGGGGCGGGTGTTTGTGTCTATACAGTAAGTAGGGGCGGGTGTTTGTGTCTATACAGTAAGTGGGGGTGGGTGTTTGTGTCTATACAGTAAGTGGTAACGGATGTAGCGTGCACTCTGTCAGAGAATTGGGGTGCAGGTGTAACGGACCAAATGGTCTCGTAGATAACTAAATATATAAGTTTCACCGCACTCTCACAGGGAATGTGATGCCAAAATATTAACAAATTTATTCAATGTGTTCAGGGAGCATAACAGAATATTTCAAAAAAGCGATAAGAGACGTTTCGGCACCACCAGAGCCTTCATCATACTCGCTTGATCACTGCAGCTAGGCACGGGAGCGCCGCTACCTCCTTCCTCTGCCCAGAATAAAAGTTGTCCCAACATTGCGCAGATACGCCTTGGCATTACGCAAACTTAGCATCACCAGGATCCTTATCCCTACTCTCCCTATACGCTCTAAAACTCTCTAAACAAGTGAGTATGATGAAGGCTCTGGTGGTGCCGAAACGTCTCTTATCGCTTTTTTGAAATATTCTGTTATGCTCCCTGAACACATTGAATAAATTTCTTAATATTTTGGCATCACATTCCCTGTGAGAGTGCGGTGAAATTTATATTTAGTTATACAGTAAGTGGGGCAGGTATTTGTGTCTATACAGTAAGTGGGGGCGGGTGTTTGTGTCTATACAGTAAGTGGGGGCGGGTGTTTGTGTCTATAAAGTAAGTGGGGGTGGGTGTTTGTGTCTATACAGTCAGTGGGGGCGGGTGTTTGTGTCTATACAGTAAGTAGGGGCGGGTGTTTGTGTCTATACAGTAAGTAGGGGTGGGTGTTTGTGTCTATACAGTAAGTGGGGGCGGGTGTTTGTGTCTATAAAGTAAGTGGGGGTGGGAGTTTGTGTCTATACAGTAAGTAGGGGCGGGTGTTTATGTCTATACAGTAAGTAGGGGTGGGTGTTTGTGTCTATACAGTAAGTGGGGGTGGGTGTTTGTGTCTATACAGTAAGTAGGGGCGGGTGTTTGTGTCTATACAGTAAGTGGGGGCGGGTGCTTGTGTCTATACAGTAAGTGGGGGCGGGTGTTTGTGTCTATACAGTAAGTGGGGGCGGGTGTTTGTGTCTATACAGTAAGTGGGGGCGGGTGTTTGTGTCTATACAGTAAGTAGGGGTGGGTGTTTGTGTCTATACAGTAAGTGGGGGTGGGTGTTTGTGTCTATACAGTAAGTAGGGGTGGGTGTTTGTGTCTATACAGTAAGTGGGGGCGGGTGCTTGTGTCTATACAGTAAGTGGGGGCGGGTGTTTGTGTCTATACAGTAAGTGGGGGCGGGTGTTTGTGTCTATACAGTAAGTGGGGGCGGGTGTTTGTGTCTATACAGTAAGTGGGGGCGGGTGTTTGTGTCTATACAGTAAGTGGGGGCGGGTGTTTGTGTCTATACAGTAAGTGGGGGCGGGTTTTTGTGTCCATACAGTAAGTGCGGGCATGCCTATGTCTCTCTATAAGAAGTGGGGGGGGGGCGTGTGTTTGTCTCTACAGGAAATGCGGGAGTGTTTATATCTCTCTACAGGAAGTGAGGGCATGTCTGTCTCGCTATAGGAAGTGGGGGTGTCTGTGTCTCTCTACACAAAGTGCGGGGCGTGTTTCTTATAACACTAGTAGAAAAAACGCGGCAACACTCACCGGACCTGTGATCAAGTCTTGTCTTTATTAGAAAGCATGTAGAACCATCTTCACGGCACGGGGGAGTGGAGTATCTATGTTTCTCTACAGGAAGTGGCGGCGTGTCTCTGTCTCGCTACAGGAAGTGGAGCCTGTTCTTTGTCTCTCTGTAAGAAGTGGTGGCGTGTCTATGTATCTCTACAGGAAGTGGGGACAAGTCTCTGTATCTCTACAGGAAGTGGGGGTGTGTCTATGTATCTGTACAGGAAGTGGTGGTGTGTCTGTCTACAGGAAGTGGGAGGGAGTGTCTATATATATCTACAGGAAGTGGTGGCGTGTCTATGTGTCTGTACAGGAAGTGGTGGTGTGTCTGTCTACAGGAAGTGGGAGGGAATGTCTATATATCTCTACAGGAAGTGGTGGCGTGTCTATGTATCTCTACAGGAAGTGGGGACAAGTCTCTGTATCTCTACAGGAAGTGGGGGGTGTCTATGTATCTGTACAGGAAGTGGTGGTGTGTCTGTCTACAGGAAGTGGGAGGGAATGTCTATATATCTCTACAGGAAGTGGTGGCGTGTCTATGTATCTCTACAGGAAGTGGGGACAAGTCTCTGTATCTCTACAGGAAGTGGGGGGTGTCTATGTATCTGTACAGGAAGTGGTGGTGTGTCTGTCTACAGGAAATGGGAGGGAGTGTCTATATATCTCTACAGGAAGTGGGGGCGTGTCTGTGTATCTCTACAGGAAGTGGGGGCGTGTCTGTGTATCTCTACAGGAAGTGGGGGCATGTCTATGTCTTTCTACAGGAAGTGGAAGCGGTTCTTTGTCTCTCTGCAAGAAGTGGGGATGGGTCTTTTTCTCTATGCTCTCCCTCTACTGTTTGTCCTACGATATACAGGCATATGAAAGAGGCGGGTTTTCAGTTTAGAACAGACAAACTATTAATTACAATTGGATAAGAAATTCTGGTGGGAAGAAAGGTTTAGGAAATTCTAGTGCCTATCGTGCTGGCAGCAGGCTAATCAAAAAGAACTGACCACTCAAAAAGAGTGGATTTAAAGTCTATTAAACTGGTAAGAAAAAAACCTAGTTTGGGCAATGAATAACTCGTAATGAGGGCAGGAAAATGTTTTCCACATATATTGTGTGTAAAGACAGGTCCAATTTAAAGGGGAACATCAACTATATCATTTGTAAAACCATGATATACTACAGTGGTATCCTTTGGTTTACATGGTTTATAATAATCATAATCATGTAGTGAAAACTAGAACTCCATGTCTGGCTTTGGTAAGTCATTGAATAGTTTTTACATGCTGTCATCAATGTAAAGAATCAGTGCTGCAGCGTACAGCATGGATGGAGTAACAGAAAAAAAAGAGCAAAAGGCAGCAGTGAGCGGAGATTATATTGTCCCACTATCATGTTTGCCAATATCTGCTTATCTCACACAATTGCAACCTCATAGATCCGATACGTCGCTCAAAATGAAAGGCACAAAAACAAGCTGACCGTGCACGGAAATGTCACCCATACGTCCATCTATGGCCTGAAGCCTTTCACCAACTATTCAGTGACCGTCCATGTACTAAACGGGAAAGGAGAGGGCATCGGAAGTGAGATGCAGACCATCCGAACAGAGGAGGGCGGTGAGTTCACAGACACAGAATATAAAATGTATATAAATGTATATACATACAATACTAACGATGGCAGCACAGTAAGGAGCTAATATGGCTTGTATCAGTCCTGATGGTAGCAGTCTTACAGATGACACAACAGTATGACCACTGCTTTGGCCTCTGGGGTCTTCATGGACCCTATCGAATGTGTGATTTATGGGCATCACATTTTTGTGTGCATCTGGTTATGACTGCCATTTTTCAATGGGATTGATGGTATGGACATCATATATTATTGGCACACATATATGTTCATCCATGCTTGCATGTTATGTACCTATTAGTATTGTGTCGGTGCCCGTTCTGGTGGAGGGTATCTATACATTGCGGCATTCCAATATTTTTGGCCACTGGTCTATTTTTCAGCTCAGAAGGGGCTTGGGTACATGAAATGTATTTTTATCATTATCCTTTTTTTTGTCACTTTTAGGCTAGATTCACATGACCGTGTATTCTCTCATCCGACAAAAATCGGGCCGATTATGCTAATCACGTTCTGCTCCGAGTCTACTCCGAGTTTGATCTGAGTTTGATCCGATTTTAGCGGATGAGGCGAAGATGGAAAAAAATAATGTCTCCTTCTCCATCAGTTTGCGAAAATGCGACTGTATTCAGATGTCATCCGAGTGTGGTCCAATTCTTTTCCATGGACTCATCGTCATGCATGGCTCTGCTTGATACTACTTACAAATGCAAATTTTGCGTGCTGCAATTTCGCCATGTGCTCGGCCCCATAGAATAACATTGGTCCCAGTGCGACATGACGTTTTGGCAGATTGCACTTGTGCCGAAATACGGTCATGTACACATACTCTTACTAATTGGAATCGTTTTCTTGCAGTTCCATCACCACCCACCGCTTTGCGAGTTGAACGTCTTTCCGACAGCTCTTTGGCACTATATTGGGGGCCACCTGAACATCCGAATGGGATCATAACAGGATATAAAATTTCTCATCATTTAGGCAAGTTTTTTCTATTTTGATACTCTGTGTTTCATTGATAAAATTAATACTTCATGCCTACTTATAGAAAATTTCCATAACAGGTCATATTAAAATAAATGGACTCTGTTCCCTCAGAGGCAACTCTACTAAATGTCAAAAGTTCACGGGGGTCCGATCTCTTTCTTTCTGGCGAAAAGTGAATGCAATTTTTTTCTGGCTCCCATTGAGTAGTAGGGGCTGGGGTAGTTTTAACTCCTGGTAGAGTGGCCTCTCAGGGAACCAGAGGAGATCAGAGTGAGGATTTTTTGCTCTCAGAATAGTTTCTCCTGTAGCTTTCTCCCGTCGTCCTCTGCAGGTTTAAAATTGATAAGAAACCTATTTCATATTTTATTTTACCTATAATGATTTACACAAATGGAATATTTCATCCCATTAATTATGCTCTGATTTTGTCATGTCATGTCCCAGCAAAACGTCATCGTCATCTTCATCTTATAAAGTAGTGATGTCTAGTGATGGGAGAACCCGAACAGTAAAGTGTGGGTTCCGTACCGAACACTCATTGTTCAGGCACAGATCTCGCACACAGATGTCTCCAGGAAGTCCGTGTTACTGTTCGGGTTCGGTCCCACTGAACATCGGGTGTTTCCCACGCTGTCATCTGCATGACTGCGCAAAAACACCGGCGTCTTTGATCGGCAGTAAGATTATTCTTGCTGTGTGTTTATTTACAATATAACTATAGGATTAGTAATGGATAGGTGTCTTATAGATGCCTCTCTATTACTAAGTCATGGACTTGATGTCACCAGACAATACAAAGGTGACATCAACTCCACAAATATTACCCCACTACAGGGCAAGTGGAAAGAGCCAGGCAAAGCACCAGCATTGGCACATCTAATAGATGTCCCCTCACAAGCCTGTGAATACCAGCCCCCAGCTATCTGCTTTAGCTTGGCTGGTTGTCAAAATTTTTGGGTGTATCCCATGCCTTTTTTTTATATTATTTAATTAAATCATTAATAAAAAGCATGGGGACCCCTCTATTCCTGATAAACAGCCAAGCTAAAGCTGACAGCTGGGGGCTGCAGCCCGCAGCTGTCAGTTTTGCCATGCTGGTTATCAAAAATAGAAAGACCCCACTTCATTTTTGTATTTATTTATAGCGCAGGTGCAGGCTGATGACTACTCCCATCAGTGGCTCCTGCTCTCACTGTTATTAGCGTCAGAATGCGTAGGCTGATTGGAGTATTACTAACACCTCTTTGATCAGTGGTAAACTTTTTAACACTGGTCAAAGCTGCTGGCTGTTATCTGACAGCATCTGAACCGCAGCTCTCTGACGGGCGGTAATGATCTTACTGCCGATTACAGGCAGTGTTTGCCACGCTGTCAGGCAGATGGCAGCGTGGAAGCCAACAGATGTTCGGGTCCCCCATTCATCTGAATGGGGTTCAGGTTCAGGTACGGTTCTGGTACTCGAATCAACCTTTTTTTAAATGTTCGGACAAACTCGTTGGACCCAAACATCCAGAGGTTGCCCTATCACTAGTGATGTTGTCAACATGTTGAAATGGGATTTTGTTCCTGACCCTTCTTCCATCTGTGCACAGTGAGTAAGGATCACGCCGACTCATTCTTGCTGCAAACGATCAATGACCCTGCTCAGCAAAATTGGACATTCCACAACATGAGCACCAAAGATACCTACAAGTTCTACGTTTACGTCAAAAACTCTGCAAGAGAAAGTCTACCTGCCGAGATAGAAGGCAGCACCATGAAGGAGCTAGGTGAGAAAGATGGTTAGTGGATTAGAGGTGCATTTCATTCAATAGTAATTGCTGTTGTATTTTCTGAAGCAATCTGGTTAGCCAGTCTATAGACCACTACAGAATGCACAGAGACCCCAGAGACTCTCACTCCTTCACCCATTCCACCTGCTTTCTTCTCATCCCTTCTCTATTCTCCTTTATTCTGCTCTCTTGTCACCTCTGCAACTTTCATCTGTCTTCTGTTCTCCTTTCCTGTCTTGTCAATTTTACCTTTTCTTCTTTCCTTTAATTTGATTCTCTATTGTCGTTACTGCTTTTCTTATCCTTTTTCTTTTTTCCCTTTCTTCTCATCTACCCTCCTCTTTTCTTTATTCCTCACATCTCTCTTCTCTTCTGACCAACTTTCTTCTCGTCTCCCTTATTTGTGCTTCTATTGTCATCTACAGTTAGGTCCATATATATTTGAACAGAGACAACATTTTTCTCATTTTGGTTACAGACATTACCACAATGAATTTTAAACAAAACAATTCAGATGCAGTTGAAGTTCAGACTTTCAGCTTTCATTTGAGGGTATCCACATTAAAATTGGATGAAGGGTTTAGGAGTTTCAGCTCCTTAACATGTGCCACCCTGTTTTTAAAGGGACCAAAAGTAATTGGACAATTGACTCCAGGGCTATTTCATGGACAGGTGTGGGCAATCCCTTCGTTATGTCATTCTCAATTAAGCAGATAAAAGGCCTGGAGTTGATTTGAGGTGTGGTGCTTGCATTTGGAAGGTTTTGCTGTGAAGTAAACATGCGGTTAAAGGAGCTATCCATGCAGGTGAAACAAGCCATCCTTAAGCTGCGAAAACAGAAAAAACCCATCCGAGAAATTGCTACAATATTAGGAGTGACAAAATCTACAGTTTGGTACATCCTAAGAAAGAAAGAAAGCACTGGTGAACTCATCAATGCAAAAAGACCTGGGCGCCCACGGAAGACAACAGTGGTGGATGATCGCAGAATAATCTCCATGGTGAAGAGAAACCCCTTCACAACAGCCAACCAAGTGAACAACACTCTCCAGGAGGTCGGCGTATCAATATCCAAATCTACCATAAAGAGAAGACTGCAGAAAAGTAAATACAGAGGGTTCACTGCACGGTGCAAGCCACTCATAAGCATCAAGAGTAAAAAGGCTCGACTGGACTTTGCTAAAAAACATCTAAAAAAGCCAGCACAGTTCTGGAAGAACATTCTTTGGACAGATGAAACCAAGAACAACCTCTACCAGAATGATGGAAAGAGAAAAGTATGGCGAAGGCGTGGTACAGCTCATGATCCAAAGTATACCACATCATCTGTAAAACACAGCGGAGGCAGTGTGATGGCTTGGGCATGCATGGCTGCCAGTGGCACTGGGTCACTAGTGTTTATTGATGATGTGACACAGGACAGAAGCAGCCAAATGAATTCTGAGGTATTCAGAGCCATACTATGTGCTCAGATCCAGCCAAATGCAGCAAAACTGATTGGTCGCCGTTTCATACTTCAGATGGACAATGACCCAAAACATAAAACCAAAGCAACCCAGGAGTTTATTAAAGCAAAGAAGTGGAATATTCTTGAATGGCCAAGTCAGTCACCTGATCTCAACCCAATTGAGCATGCATTTCACTTGTTAAAGACTAAACTTCAGACAGAAAGGCCCACAAACAAACAGCAACTGAAAACCACCGCAGTGGAGGCCTGGCAGAGCATCAAAAAGGAGGAAACACTGTGTCTGGTGATGTCCATGAGTTCAAGACTTCAGGTAGTCATTGCCAACAAAGGGTTTTCAACCAAGTACTAGAAATGAACATTTTATTTAAAATTATTTAATCTGTCCAATTACTTTTGGTCCCTTTAAAAACAGGGTGGCACATGTTAAGGAGCTGAAACTCCTAAACCCTTCATCCAATTTTAATGTGGATACCCTCAAATGAAAGCTGAAAGTCTGAACTTCAACTGCATCTGAATTGTTTTGCTTAAAATTCATTGTGGTAATGTCTATAACAAAAATTAGAAAAATGTTGTCTCTGTCCAAATATATATGGACCTAACTGTATTATCTCTTCTCCTCTATCTCTCATCTCCCTCCCTTTCTTTCCCTATTTCTCCCTCTCCCTCTGTCTGTATCTTCCTCTTTTACTCCTTTCCTTCCGTCCCTCTCCCTCCCATCTCTCTCCTATCTCTCCCAATCTTTCTGGCCTCTCTTTCCTTCCTCCGTCTCGCTCTCTCCTTTCCCTCCCTTTCTCCCTCCCTCTCTCTTCTCTCTGCCCCTCCCTTTCTTTCTTTTCTCCTCTCCCCTGCTCTTTTCTTTATTCCTCACATCTCTCTTTTCTCCTGACCAATTCTTTTCTCCTCTCCTTTATTTGAGCATTTGTGCTTCTTTTGTCATCAATTATCTTCTCTATCTGTCTCTCATCTCCCTACCTCTCTCTTCCTCCCTCTGTCTCCCTCTCTCTCTCCTCTCTTTCCTTCCTTCCCTCTTTCTCTCTCCTCTCCCTCTCAATCTCCTCTCTTCCTCCTTCTCTCTTTCCACTTTCCCTCCCTTTCTCCCTCCCACTCTCTCTTCTTTCTCCCTCCCACCCTCTCATCTTCACTCCCCTCCTCATTTCTTTACTCCTCACATCTCTTCTCTCTTCTGACCAACTCTCTTCTCTTTTTATATCTCTTATCTTCTCCTTTATTTGCTCTTCTAATGTTATCTGTTATCTCTTCTCTCTTTTATTCTTTCCAGATTGCTGGCAGCGGTTTAAATAGGCACAGGCAGCATGTTCTTATGTGCAAATAGCGAGTGGTGTATTAAAACTTCATAAACCATCCCTGTTCACAAAACAAAACAGCCTTGTCTTGTCACAAAGAGAAAAAAAAACAAACAAAATAGTCCATACATACATACTGTACATACATACATCACAGGCTCAATATCAGTCCTGCACTCAGATCTGAGTGATACAAACACACATAAATGAAGCAGCTGAGCTGCCTTATATAGCTTGTTCCAAGTTCTGAAAATGAAAGTAAGGGAACGGCCAGTCCCTCCCAGCTGTATGGCCATTCCTAAAACCTGGACCCGAAATCCAGGTCCGTTAAAAACACCTCCCAGCACTATACATGGTGGAGCCTACTCCTCCGGGTCCTACATTACCAAGGCTTGGCACCTCGGTGACACATACCTCCCGTCCAAGATCTGTCAAGGATACCAACTTACAATATATATTTATTATGTTATCTTCCCATCTTCTCCTGTCTCTTCTGATCTGATATTTTTCCACCCCTTTTTTTTTCTTTTTCATTGGATTTTGGATGCCTTATATTTATACTGGATACTGTGGTCTGTCGCGATACTTATGGCCTCGTTGAATAGATTCTCTACCAACTCCCATAACAATGACATAGATATTAGCTTTAGATTTAGCTCTGATTTACTGTATTATTTATTTTGTTTTTGTCTTTAGAATTTCCACCAGTTCTGAATATTTCAGTTTCGAGAACGTCCAAATGTATCACCATAAAATGGAGGCCACTGGATGGACAGAGAAATGTTGAACTCAAAGTACAGATGAAAAACAAGAGCAGTAAGTGATAAAAGGAGACAAGTAACTTGTCTCCTCTGTTATTGTTAAGTTCTTGGGCGTTATTGGGTGTTATCTGCAAGGTTCTAGCGGCATATGTGGCAATGGGCTGGAAAATAGCTTTTGTCAATCAGTTTCTATCTTGGAATCATAAAAAGCCTCTTAAAAATAACCTGATGAAGTTAAAAGGTAACTATATTTTCAAGTCACTTTTCAGATTAAGCTATCCTTCTCCTTATTATGTGACTGTCATCCAGCATTTTCCCCAGTTTTATCTTCTGCGGTCTATTTTTCTGATTTGCAATTCTCTCTGAGCTGGTGGGAGGAAATCGTCTGCTATGATCTCTGCCCAACAAAGTAGAAAGAAAGAGGGATTCATGTGTTTCATTCTTTAGGTAACACAATAAAAAAAAAAAACTATAACAGCAGCAACATCAAGAAAATTAAGACAGCAGTACTGAGCAGTGTAAACGTGAATCCAGCTCTGAGGTGGGCTAAACGACGTGTTAGCATTATCTTAACACTGTCTTTCTGTCTCTGCTTGTGCCTGTTTTCTCACTCTGCTCCTCTATTCATAGAGTGTTCTAGGAGGTGTAACCAGACTCCTCACTGTGGTCTTGGCCAAGACAGAGTTAGGCTGTAATTTTTCAGAGTGTAAGAAAAGTTCAGGATCAGGGGGAAGAAATAAAAGTCTTTCATATGGGAGGAAGAATGTAGAATTTTCTGCTAAGATTCATCGCAAAGACTTCTGATTATGCAAAGCTTGTGGAAAGTAAAGCTCCCATATAAAAACTGGTCGTAGAATTCACACTTCTCTTTCCCATTTCCAGGTAGTTCGTGGCAGCAGTACGATGTGAACGCTTCCGAAGCAGAATTCAAAATTGTCGAACTACAACCCGGTGAAAATTATTTTGTTCGTCTGTTGGCATTAAATCATTCTCATTATGAGGAAATTTGGGGAGTGGAAACTCTCACTCTGCCATCAGGTAGGAGCAAATGCAAACTAAGTTCTAATTCAATTACCTATTATCATGAGAAGGCGCAATAGCGACAAGAGCGAGAAAAGTGGAAGGAAAGGGTGTCAGGATGTTTAACCCCTCCAAACCACTGACTAGCAACACGGAAACCAGTTTAGACATGAGGCCCCATTCCCACCTCCAGTATTTGGTCAGTATTTTACATCAGTATTAATAGCCAAAACCAGGATAAATACGGGAGTGGTGATGTTTTTCTATTATACTTTTCCTCTATTTGTTCCACTCCTGGTTTTGGCTACAAATACTGATGTAAAATACTGACCAAATACTGATGGCCTATGATAGTCTTAGGGCGGGTTAGGGAATTGAAGTTGAGATGCTTTATGTTTTATACTATGGCATTATTATGTCATTTATGTTATTTTAAAGATGGAAAATTTGTATTTGGAGTTTATCAATAAAAATGATTTGATTTTTAAAAAAATGAGAAAAGTTAGATTATTATGGCAGCGCAGAGGCCATAATGGAGATAGCGGGTAATGACAGTGTGTGTATGAGCAAAATAACAGAGGGACATAGATAGATAGATAGATAGATAGATAGATAGATAGATAGATAGATAGATAGATAGATAGATACAGTAGATAGATAGATAGATAGATAGATAGATAGATAAATAGATAGATAGATAGATAAATAGATAGATAGATAGATAGATAGATAATAGATAGATAGAGATATAGATAGATAGATAGATAGAGACAGATAGATAGATAATAGATAGATTGATAATAGATAGATAGAGATAGATAGATAGATAGATAGATAGATAGATAGATAGATAATAGATAGATAGATATGGGATAGATAGATAGATAGATAGATAGATAGATATATAGATAAATAGATAGATAGATAGATAAATAGATGATAGATAGATAATAGATAGATAGAGATATAGATAGATAGAGACAGATAGATAGATAATAGATAGATTGATAATAGATAGATAGAGATAGATAGATAGATAGATAGATAGATAGATAGATAGATAGATAGATAGATAGATAGATAGATAGATAATAGATAGATAGATAATGGATAGATAGATAGATAATAGATAGATAGATAATAGATAGATAGATAATAGATAGATAGATAGATAGATAGATAGATAGATAATAGATACTGTAGATAGAGATAGATAGATAGACAGATAGATAGATATGGGATAGATAATAGATAGATGATAGATAAATAATAGATAGATAGATAGATAGATAGATAGATAGAAAGATAGATAATAGATAGATAGATAGGTAATAGATAGATGAGTAAATGATTACTCAGGTCTCTTCTTCCCTTTTCTTTCCAGCTCTTCCTGATGAGAAGGGATTTGCGAGTCAGGGCTGGTTTATCGGGTTGATAAGCGCCATTGTCCTGCTGCTTCTCATCCTGCTTATCCTGTGCTTCATCAAACGTAGCAAAGGTGGAAAATATTCAGGTAAGTTATCAGCCTTCCAGAGTTAAGAAAAAGATTTATAGACAGGGATGTAACAAATTATCTCCTCCCCCAGCTATGGGGGAGCTATGCGGGAAGTAGGAAGATCTATTCCACTAAAATCAAACTCCCTGCAGCTTCTCCTCCGCGGCTCCGTGCTTTGATTCTGTCAATGGAAACGGCCTGTAGGTTTGCAGCTAGGCTTTCCTTCACCTGGGGCAGTTCCTTACCATGGGGTATATTTATATATCTATTCTAAGGTAGAAATACTTGCTGGCACCCTCTGGCGTGCCACAGCCGAAGAAGAAGTCTCCTATTACCAGGGTTCTACGAGTTTACATTAATTGGGGCAATGCTTCAGCTTTGTTAATGGAAATATTCAGCATAATTGAATTTATGATTCTCCTCACCTGGTGGAACTTCACTTACTTAGGGTGTTTTATCGAAATAAGACACCCTACCTCGTTGGCCCGACTTGGCACCCATCACAGAGGGCAGAAAGTACCACCCCTCTCCTTTACGGTGCAGTCACACATAAAATGTTCAAGTGTTCTCCAATTTTCTTTTTTTTATTGGACCGCATTCGTCTCGGACCCATCAAGTCTCACAGATCCATTCACACATTTGTAAATATGATGGATCCTAGAATGAGACCCAATGACAAGGATCAGAATAGGACGTAGCTCAGTGGTGCCCGATAAAGAAATCCCAATGTCTCTCTTGATGCACCAGCGGTAGAGATTGTACAATGTGGCAGGTACCAGATTTTACAAAAGTTTTATGCAAGAGGAGAAGTTTTGAGGGAACTTCCTTGAAGCTTCCAAGTTCTATAACTACTTTCAGGGGGAAGAAACAGGATAACATGTATTTTGGAAAGTTTCTCACCAGGGTTGAAGCTAAAGGTGAAACGAAGGCGACAACCATAGGTTCTCTGACCAGTTCTGGAACTTCTATCGGTTCCATATTCCAACTTTTTATGGCACTTTTCATGTTTAGACTTTTTGACTTTTTGTTTTATTCAGTGAAAGATAAAGAAGACACCCAAGTGGATTCTGAAGCTCGTCCGATGAAAGATGAAACATTTGGAGAGTACAGGTACCAAAAAAAAGACTAGTGATTGTAGTGCAAGCAAGTTAATATAAGGATGACTCTGGCCTATGGTCTTCTCCGGTCATGGACATTCCAGTAGATGCCTTCTACTACAGGGGTGTCAAACTGCATTCCTTGAGGGCTGCAAACAGGTCATGTTTTCAGGATTTCCTTGTACTGCACAGGTGATAATTTAATCACCAACTCATTATTTGTGTAGGTGATTAAATTATCACCTGTGCAGTACACGGAAATCCTGAAAACATGACCTATTTGCAGCCCTCGAGGAATGCAGTTTGACACCCTTGTTCTACTAAGTGTAAAGGGTCTACATGTTCTGTATTATGGTATGCTAAAATCTATTGAGGATTGCATGAGTTTTATTGATATTTTAGATTTATATTTTAGGGTTCTGCACTCTATTAAGCCCAGTATTTTGGCCCTAGGACTTTGGATCTTCATTGATATAATCTTTCTAGGTTGAATTCTTTTTTTATTAATTGATAGGCTTACATAACATTTTTTTCTTATGGGTACATCGATGATTTTCTTTCCTGTATTTTCTGTTTTTATTTCTACAATCTGTATCAATTTATAGCAACTATCCAAATTACAAAGAAAATACTGCATTTTATAAGCCAGAAATTATATTTCCATTTTCACATTTTCTTATAAGGCCAAGACTATAAATGTAATAGAAAACCAGCAGGAATCTTTGTTAAATCTGTAACAGTTATTTATAAACAGCAGTTGGGTTTTGCACAAATATAATTTTATGACACGCGTCAAGAAGGAAAACGACACCAGGTTTTGCTTCTTTGCGTTACACAATGGGGAACAGACTTTTCTGTCATCTGCTGCAAATTATTATGCAAATACTATTTGTGTTTTCAGATTTGGCAATTTTTATGCAACTAAAAGTCAGGAGGGAAACAGAAGAAGATTAATTCAGAATTGTTTCCAGGCAATTCTAAAATCAGCAACAATCAGTTCATCATCCAAATGATAAATTGATGCAAATGAGAATATCACAAGTCCTTCAATCATTAACATCTCAAAACACTATCAACCTGCGGATATCGGGTTAATCTTTAGCTTTCCAAAGCTGCCCGGCCGTTGAACTAAAAATCCGACTGTTAGGAGGAATAAAGTCAATTTCCTTCCGACAGCCTCCGGCTTTCAGTCATAGAGGCGTGGCTTCAGTCACTGCTCAGTGCATCATGAGTGGTGGCTGTAACGACGTCGCAACACTGACTGAAGGCCGGCTCAGCAGTGCATCTGTACGGAGTCGGCTGTCAGTCAGTGCCACGGGCATGGTTACTGCTGCCGCTCACTAGGTACTGAGCAGTGACTGAACCCGTGCCGCCGCGCCTCTATGACTGAAAGCCGGAGGCTGCCGAGAGGAATAAAGTTAATTTCCTCCCACCAGGCGACCGGGCAGCTTTGGAACGCTAATAACCTGCAGAATGACCCCATATCTGCAGATTAATAGCGTTTTGGAATGTGACAGGTTCCCTTTAAGCAAAATTCTTTACAAGTCATTATATTTTCATTGATGGTGTCTCATTATTGCATCCAATATATAACTACATACACGTCTTTTTCCAAGATCTGAATTTTTTCTCGAAGGGCATGTTCACATGCATCTTTTAGATGCCGACATACCCGCTGAGTTTTGCCTGCAAAAGATGCTAAAGGAAAATGGCGGTGTTTTTACTGAAACCTCTTTTTTATGTCTTTTCTGACATCTTTTGTTGAAGTTTTGCCGACAGTTTTTTTTTTTTTTCAAATTACATGTACTAAAAATGAGCGGCTTCCAAGCAGAAGAACGGACCGGACACTTCTTTTAGCCGCCTTGGAAGCCTGAAGAGTTTAAAAGATGATTAAAATTACTGAACATATGAACAGCAAATCGTTTTGACATTGCAGTGAAGTGCCCCACTATCTACGGGGCTGAATATTCACTTAGGCCGAATTCACACAGTGATTCACAGACCGTCCGCGGGTCTCCTAACCTGAACTCAACAGCCTCAAGCATATATGAGGATGTCATTTTTTTCCTTACTAGATGCATGTATTTTCACTTAAAATTTTGACTTGTTTAACATGTGCAGCCTCTGTATATCACTGTACATAGCTGGCTGCACAAAAAATGAGTTAATCAGTGACTCAATCAGCGAGCTCATTCTGACGACAGGATATGCAGCACTTATATCTGATATGCTGAACTTCTAAACTGGTTTCTAACCACATCAAAGTTCCAAAGTTGCAGTCAGCTATGTACCGGGATACATAGAGGCTGTAGAAGCAAAATGATAACACATTTTTTTATTAAACCTTATTGCAAAATTTTTTTTTAACCTTAAAAAGGCATGCATTGAGGTGAAAAATGGTGTCTATATGCTTTTACATTTACACTGGTCTCTTGTTCATGGACAGTGCTGGTATTGCTGGTTCACTTGAATAGCACGTGGCTGCAATACCAGGTGCAACCCATAGATAAGAGAGGTGCTGTTTTATTAAAAAAAAAGTAGACTCTTCTTTCTAATCTTATTAAACCTCAACAGAACAAACATGATTAATAATCCTTCTTGAAGGAATTTTTTTTAGAAAAAACGGTGCAGTAGATCACAGCACAGGCCACATTGAGGTGTTAAATTAATTTCCAGATATTAGATGAGTCGATTTTAATTATGTAGCAGAGTTCAGTTTATTAATTGGTCATAGCTTCTCGTCTTACGTGTGGTCTCCTGCTGCATTCTCATTTATCATGTTTGACAAATTCAGCTCTGTTTCATCTTTATATATTCATCTCAACACCTGCTTATATTCTCCAGCACATCAATGATGGTATAAATGCTACAAAAACCAAACCATTACAGATTAACACTAATACCCACCCTGCAGAGAGGCTAAAACAATGATGCCGCCAAGTGTAAGCACTGGATACATCGATGACATCTGCACATATTCAGTACCAATGGATAAGCCATAAATATAAAAAATTAATGCCTCTCCCCACTACGGTTATTGCACCATTTTCGAATGGAAGACATACCCCTTTAAAAGATTTTTTTGGTGAATAAAGTTTTTCTTTTTTGAAGGGCTTGGACTGGTTAAAAACAAATAGTGTAAAACTTCGTCAATCCCAGCAGCGCCAGTTCTGATGCTTACTTGCTCAATGTCATTTATACTTCCTGTTCCCACCTGTACACAGCATAAAGACCAGTTTATCCAGTCACTGACCACATTAGAGACAGATGTAAGCCAGCCATTGGTTGAGTGTTAATTTCTGGCCAATTCTGGTGTGTCAAGATGGAACCAGAAAGTAAAGTCCAAAAGGGGCTACCGTAAACAAGTATCATAAAGAAAGCTACAAGGTATTGATGAAGATGAATATTATTTTTTTTTATTCTTTTAATCAATCTGAGACCTTTAAAAAATGCTTCTAATTCCCTGGACACTCCCTTTAAGGAGGACCTGTCACATATTATAAATATGTGATTTTTTATATGGTGTAAATGCTGCTGTTCTCCTGAATCCGGTGCGGTTTTTCTTTTCTTCCTCCGCCTCTCCATTCCTGAGATATGACCCCTTCTTCCCTGTATGCTACTCTATCAAACTGGGTGTGGTCACCAACTCCTCTCTCCATGAGCGGCGCCACACCCAGTTGGGTAAAAAGACAACATTGTATACCAGGATTTGAGGGCCATATCTTCGGAAAAGAGAGGCGCAGGAACAAAAGTAAAACATCGCCGAATTCAGGAGAACAGCGGCATTTACACCAGGAAAAGCATATATTTATGGAAAGTTACAGGTAATCTTTAAATGGAAAATTTCATCAGATTTTTGCTGCAGCATCTGAGAACAGGGTGATGTACGGGGCAGAGATTCCAGCAACATGTCACTTACTGGGCTGCAATTTTGAAAAATCAGAGTAATATTTCAATGTTTTATGGTTTGGAAACACTTGAGAGACAGATTCCAATACATTATTCGATATTTAGAACCGACTGCCGGGCGTCTGCCCACATACACTGTTTGCACATGTGTGATTGGCATGCCTGACCTTATGCATTCGTTCTCCACTCTCTTGTCCATGCTGCCATCAGATCTCTGGAGAGGTAAGCTGCTCTCACACGGTAAAGTTCCTTCTTACAGATGGGGGATGCGCTTTCTTGCACATTGGGTGTTCATTGAATCAAGTTTATTTTCACCCTTTTGTGCCTCCTTCTTTAAAATCAATTTTTCCTTGACTACATCATTTGGTTATACAATTATGCCTCCAGCCTTGGCTAAATTCGATTTTCAGAAGGGTCTACCAGCAGCTGGCTGGCTAGTAACTGTCTGGTAAGACTATGATGGCTGGATGTAAGAAAGTCAATCATTCTTAAAGCTAACTGGCCAACTAAATTAAAGGCAATCTGTCTATATTGGCAGGATACAATCCATGTAGCGTAGCATTCACATATATTGCTCATCCTTTTTAGAAGTCAGCCTGGAGTTTCTTAGGTACAGTTGTCCATACTTTTTCTTTTCGAACCTCTCGACAGATCATTGATAGATGTATGGCATTCGCCAACATTGCCACCCAAGTTTTATCCTTCAGAACGAATAGTGAGGCCCTGAACCTACTTTCTGCTGCTTCTTTGGGCAGTAGAGATTGGAGATGTGATTGCTGACATATTCCAGTAGACATAAGAAGTTCGTCAGGTACTGGGTCATCATTGATAGCCAAACGTCTGGTGGACCGCCATATGTCTGGTCCTATGTTATCACAGAAAGCCACATTAAGACACAGTTTAGTGATATTTCATGGATTCACAACCATATTAGTGTCCAGTATTGTACACAAATGTCTACTATACCATCCATAGGGCCACTGGCCATACTGTTCTTTTGGGTTAATCTAATTTAGTACATTGGCTTATTGATCTTTTTTTACCCCCATATTCTTGAGGAATCCATGAGTAAAAGAAAAAAATGGTAGCACCAGCATGTTCAGCTAGGAAAGTTGGGAATACCTAATGACGGACAGGGTCCATAATGAATGCCAATGGAAAGAAAGTCATGCAGCCCCCATAAGAAACTCTATCCTTTGAACTCATTATTTTTTATCTGCCCGAGCCTTGCCAAATTACAGGGGAAATTATATGTGAATGCTATGAATATCTTATCCATAAAAACTAGCGTGGTCAAAGAGTTGGGCAGAAGTCCATAGAAGCCAATCAGCCTGGCAATATCTGGTGACCATGGACCCCTGGCCTGCTATGTGCTCACACGAGTTTTCTATCCGAAATCGTCACTTGCAATCCTCTGATCGATCCTAAGCAATGACAAGACGCTGCTAGTGTGGCGGTGTCACCTGCACATCCCTAGCACGATGGGAACTTGCCATATACTTCAGTATAGAGAGCAGCGTGCCATATGTAGACATGGCTTATCTCTGTGTATCACTTCATTGCAGTTCATAGACTGTTATAGGGGATATCAATGTGAACCGCGGAGCTGAAATCTCCAAAAATGCATCTAGTTCGATTTTTCTTGCTACATTAAAAGTCGCCATTTGCAAATACGGATCTATAGTATACATGTGCATGTTCTAGGCGTGTGTGATGTGGGTCATAGTAATGTCCGGTCTTCTAGGTCTATCTACATGTTCTGTGCATGCCTGTGAAAATTCTGACTTTGCATTTGTAGTGCTTCACGACAGCAAGGCGTCACCCACCAAATTATGGGATTACCAAGTCCGTGTTACAACCCTATTAATTCCCTAGGGAATAATAGGCAGGTTTTTTTTGGGAAACACTTTTTTTCTAGGGAAACGTGATATTCCCATGATGTTAGCAGAGCTCACTGGACCTGGCAGGGTGTCACTTTGGAGCACTCATTTTGAGACCACCATGAGAAATCCTACACCTATAGCATATACAGGGAAAGGTCATACGCAAAAATTCCTAATAAGTTCACATTGGCTGAATCATGCAATTAATGTCGGAGAGTGGCTATAATGGGGCAAGGCAAACATTCCCAGCACTTCTGCTTATACAGGTAGTGTCTCCTATAATAGTAGTATAATAGTAGGGAATCGATAACGGGTTTATCTCGTAAAGTCAGCACCTTTTGCAAATGAAATAATTCAGCTATAAGTCATTTTCCACCTCTCTGCTGTGACTTATATCAGGGCTCCATAAGACCGAATCCCCTTTATGGCGGCTATATGGCCTAATAGGACAGATAGGACGTAGGTGTCTCACAGGGGGGCTGCAGTAACGTACAACAGGCTCCAACAGTAGGCTTGTCACCAAGGGTACTGCATCCCCAAGATCTTCGGTAATTACTGGGATTTCTACTTTCTATACCGGCTGCCCATTCTGGTTATTAAAGGGGTGTCCCAAGTTATGAATTCCCTACTACTATATAACTGGGCTTTTATCTGAACTATGGGGCTGGATAATACAGTGTATTTTAGGGATACATTCTCACTTATGAGCTTGACCACAATCCATTTGTAAACTGGAAGTCATTGTTACAACAGCATAAACAGGCCTCCATAAAATAGCCACCAACGCCTAGTGGTCTCCTTGTTCCATACAGGACTCCCAAATTCCTATAAGACAGATTTCTGTGTAAGATCATAAACCATATCCTACAAAGAACACTCACTGGTAACCAGCTCGTTTCTTCATCCAGCCTCATCAGATGGACCTTGCATGCTCACGTTTTATATTTTTCGAAAAGTCTAATGTCTGTGATTGTGATTGTCTCGTGACTGTCATTCTGTCATTTGTCTCCTCCAACAGCAGTACCTTCTTTAGAAATAGGTAAAACACGTGCACCAGTAACACTATTCTGCACCCTCTGCATGTGCCCAAATGCCAGATCCTGCTTCTCCCACTCCTACTTGGTCATTTGGATAGAGATTTATTGAGGCGCTAAGCAAATGATGGGGTTCTTCACGTAGGAGTGTAGAAATCTGCTCAAATTGACTGAAATAGAGTCAAGGGAAATAGGGCACAGTTCCAATCATACATCCATGTCTTCACTTGGTTGACCTTTCATCTCCATTATGTTATCCCAATGCTATTCTATGTGAAGCTAAAATTGAGCATTACATAGGACATATATCGATGTCGTATGACTGAGGCATTCTCCTGAAGAAGCATTGCCTAGAGGGCTGTGCAGATACGTGATATGGAAGATTCCTCAGAACCTATGACTCCATGATACTTAATTGTGTTGGTGGTCAACGACTTTTCCATGGTCTGAAAAATAAGTTCGAAAGTTAGAAGAGTCACTGTCTCCATACAGACCTAAAAATATAGGATGTAACCTTGAACATTATAATTTGGAACATATATGGTCTGAGATGTTCCAACAACCTTCCTCGATGACTGTCCATCAAAGCAAAACTCCACCCTACCCCTAAAAAGTATAATCACTTTCTCTGCCCATCTCTGTTCCTTTCCTCAAATTCTGACATTCTAGATCTTTTCAATCCTACTTGGCATGGGGAAAGTCTTTCGTGTGTCCATCACCCAGAAAACGAAAAGCAGTGGCTCTCCCCATGCCACTCCACCAGCTACGTTGGATTGAAGAGGACTTTAAGTGGAGGAGGGGAACTGAGGTCAACAAGGAAAGTGACTGCACATTCAAAATGTATAGTCATCTTTTTAGGTATAAGCTGAAGGGTTGTTTTAAGTGAACTACTTTCTCATGAATTTTTAATGCTTCATAGAATAATATTGAACACCTTGTCACCATTTGATAATTGATATGTCTCCATGCATGGTTCAATATTCTAGACTATTACTTACACTATCCACTATGTCTCTGCATACATTTATAAGCCATTCATTATGACCCATGGGATGCTTACATCCTTCTGCATCTTATACATAGTAGATTTCTCCTTTCTTGTGTTTTTTTTTTGTTATTTGGACCCTCATGCACTAAGCATTGAGTGTTGTCCAGAATTTTGGCAATGTCCTCACCTCCCATAACTCATCGAATTTGAATGTTCGATTATGAAATGCATGATGAAGCTTATCTGACGGTGATCACTTTGGCACGGTGCCTCTCTCATTGATGCTTGGGAAGTCATACATTCCTTGTGTTGAATAGTGTCCTTTTGTCCCACTTTTCAAGAATGAGGCCATACACTTTAAATAGCTGTCTTGGCCAATAGCTTTCTCTCCCAAAACCCTCATACGCAAGAACACTTGGTTATGCAGAAGGATTGGAAGTTCAAAGAGGCTAACTTTTGTGATGTTGGGTTAAAAGTGCCTGACCTTCATGATTTTGGAAGAGAGTTGGGAGGCCCCAATTATAGTGCATGGTTGGCCAGTCCCTCCAGATTTGTCCAACATTAATCTGATGTCCCTACGGGCTTAGATGCATTAAATGCAACTGCTACTGGACCCCTGGATAGAGAGAGCCCAGCTGTAACCCTTATTTCAAAAGGTGATAAGACCTGGTGGTAAGACCTTTCCATATTCAATATTATGATGGTGTGAGCAATGAATCTCACAATCAGGGAAAGGAGATAGGATGATCATGGGCAGATACCATGTATTCTACACTAAGCAGATAGGGATGCAATGGTGTTTGCCAGTCTTAAAAGAGCTTAAAGGGGGTTATTCAGAATTGAACAAACATGGCTATTTCTTTCTTAATCAATGGTACACCTTTCTCCAATTTGTGTATAGCTCATCCCTATTCACATCAAAGGCCATTCCATTCACAATGGGTAGAATTTGTTTTTGAAAGAAAGCAACCATTTTTTTTCTAATTCTGGATGACTGTGTTAACATATATGAGCAAGATTTGTGCCAATTTCAAAGAACTATGTCCAGCAGTAGACTTGTCAGCGTCAGGTTAGCCTTTCATATCACAGGAACAGTAATGGTTTATGGGGTGAGAGACGTGCCCATCACTGTCCAAACCTTTTTTTTTTTTTTTTTACTTTTTTTCTGAAATATTTCTCTTAGATTTCATGTCTTGCCTGAATTCTGCATTCCTTTCCTTATTTTGCAATCCTCCCATGCAATCATATATATCAAACTTTCTATCGATCTTCCTTCTGTGCCTTCCATCAGACTTCTTTTTATACCATCTGGCCACATTGCTTAGTTACCCAAAAAGAAAAACTTACACTTTTCTACTGTTCCCAATGGGTAAGATGGGAGGTTCTGAATCAGAACAACATTCATTTCATGCAACTGCATACAGTTACCCACAGAATGAAGGCTGAAAGATAGAAGGGTGTGTTTAGAAAATTTGCAGTTGGGCGTCCCTAAAGTTAAAGTTATATATACTTCTAAATGTAAAATAAATTATGTGGCAGTGCTAACCAAATTTGCTTTTCATTTTTATCCAGTGATAATGACGAGAAACCATTCAATAGCAGCCAACCTTCCCTCAATGGTGACGTCAAGCCCCTAGGAAGTGATGACAGCTTGGCTGACTATGGCGGAAGTGTGGATGTCCAGTTCAATGAGGATGGCTCCTTCATTGGTCAATACAGTGGCAAAAAAGAAAAGGAGGCTCCTGGGGGTAATGACAGCTCTGGTGCAACCTCTCCGGTTGTCCCTAATATTGCTATAGAGTAAAAAAGAAAAAGAAAAAACACATTTTTGATGGAGGATGGTTTTAGGGGAAATAATCAAGAAAGAACACTTAGGGGGGGGGCAATGGAAAGAACTGGATGGATCTGGAGAATTTATTTTCTGCTTGCAAATCTAATAACCATTTTGGTGCTAGAGTAGCAAGTCGTATATTATGTGGTGAGTCTCTCTTGCACCAAATGGATCGAACTGCTGTACTATTTTTGGGCTGCAACTCCATGACTTGTACTAAGCAAATGTATAGGTGCCAACAGATTCTGCAAAGGATGGGTACCAGTGTTCTCATTTTATTTAATAAAAATGAACAAAAAGTGGTGAAAAAAACCAACAACAAAGGATAAAAGGAGAAGAACACTCATCGATAAATGTGAAAAAAAAAAAAAAAAAAATGAAAAACCAAAGGAAGAAAAAAGTAAAAAAAAAAAAAAAAAGCATTTCTCGTTCACGCCAAGTTTCGCATTCACACGAAAACTGTGTTACTTTTCTATGGTGTCTTTTCTTTGTAATGGTCTCTTTCAGTGTGTTTAAAATTCACAAAGGACCCAGAAGCTCTGTGGGTCTCATTATCTGAGCGCAGCTTGCCAAAAAAAACAAAATAGAGATAAAAAAAAAATACATGAAATCTGAACAATGTATGCATATGTGTGCTTTTCCCAACATGGCAAAATCTTCTGTACGTCTCGTCATCATCATATACCTTCAGCACTCCCATCTGTCAATCAATGAGCCAGATTTCGGGGCGATCATCTTAGCTCCTTCCCTTGTTGTAATCACAGTGAGTTCCCCTTGAAGTAGAAAGAAGTAATGAAAAAGTATTATTTTTTTATGCTGTTTAGTTCACGGCCTCTTATCTGGAAGAGAGGAGGCAATTACTTGTTAGACATTTGCGCGAAACGCGTGTCTGACATTCTCATGGCCTCTCTTTTGGCAATAGCTAATGTATCATATCACAATTTTCCAGTGGATTGTTGGATTGCCATGGTAAGTACCGTAGCTTTTTTTTTTTGTTTATACAAGATAGGTTTATTCACTGCAGTGGGGCATATAGTAAGACCATGAAGTAGCCAATGGCAATCATGCAGGTACCCTCCATTCATGCAACTTGGGGGTCTATTGGCTAATATTTGACTATTGGTTACGGTGCATATGTACTTTATGCTCCAGGCTATTACATACGCTTTATTCAGCAACCTCCATGCACTCAGTTCTGCATGGTGTGCATCTCAGGAGCAATGAAGGCAAAAAACCGATTAGACCCCTCTTTTACTGGTTGTGGGGCCTTGAAATTAAGGGGTCTGCCATTGATTACAGGGTTTATTGCATGCTCAGTGCAGAACTGGTCAGCAAATGATAAGCAGTCAGGCTAGCCTTTCACAAGGTTCTTCGTTTCTTTAGGATGTCAGGACCAAAGGAGAACAAATTTCCTTGTATCCCAGTGTCTTTCTCAGGGGGCAGGTGCAGCATTATGGCTATTGTGCTTACTTGGGGGGATCCATGCCAACCACCTTATCTCCTTGTGCCTCAGTGTCCGCCCTGTGACTATTATTATCCATCGCCCCCATGTTTTTGCAGGAACATGCAGCAGTGTTTCCACCCCGGAGGTGGCTGCCTGGAAACCTCAGCAGAATATTTTCAGACAGAATCATTGTGTATATATAAAGGGTATCATTTGTTTCGGCTGAGTAACCACCACCACCACCACCACCCCTGTCTGTTATCACATCTCACTGTAGATGTTAAATTTGTTTGATTTTTATTTTTTTGGAGTATTGATCAGGAGAGCGAGGATATGTGAAGGAGAAGAATATACTAACCTACAGTGCCAGGAAAAATATGGTCATTTATGTTTCATTATGGGAGAGGCTGCGTCTTGGAGTTGTCCTATGTTCACGTCAAACAGTCATGAGTTCAATGATGGACCTAAATCAAAATTTACATTGGTTTCTAGCTGCATATGATCTACTCATCACAACTGCCTTGTCAGACACTGTGGCTAACATGTTGATGCCTATCCTATGCCTATCCTATCCTATGTCCTTGTAGGTCCAGGATCTTTGACCATAATGGTCCCTAAAGATTAGGCAGAAGTCAACCCAACTTGGAGCTGACTTTGGAGTCAATTATTTGTCATTAGGGTCTATTTCTTATACGTTAGGGCACAAAAATAAATGGGTACTCTTTAATTCTTAGCAAATGGATAAACTATTGCTGGAAATATTTTCTAAGACATCTAAACTAGCTCAATGGCTTACTAGTGGCCATACAGCTTGGTCAGTAGAAGCTAGATAGAGAAGGCTTTCATCAAGAATCATTGGAGGGTCTTGTATGTCCAGGATCTTTGACCATAATGGTCCCCAAAGATTAGGCAGAAGTCAACCCAATTTAGATGTTCTTGTAGGTCCAGAACCTTTGAACACTGTAATCCCCAAAGGTCAAGTAGTAGACAATCCTATTCGGAGGTGACTTTTGGAGCCACTCTCTTGCCATTAGGGTCAATGTCTTATTGGTGGGCTCACAAATACAGTAACCCATTAGTGCTTACTGTTATGTCTTGTGTGTCCAATGATAATGCTTACTATTATAAGTGGACATAAAGATGGAAGCTAGGCCCTCAAGATCGTTTTCTCTGGTAACTCCTACAACAATGGATTCCATGGTTTAAAATCTGCATGGTCCATGGATCACATCGTAAATATTTATGAAATAGCAAAAAGATTTGCCATAAATGTCTGATAGATGGGAACCCATTACTATATTTTAGAACAGGACCCTACCATGTGCTGCCATTCTCTAAAGAAGTCTTAAAAATATCTGACATGTCTGCCATATTTTTAATGATGATTTATATGTAAGGAATGGGATTACCCATTTAATACCCATTTAGATGGAAAGACACATACATGTGGCCAACTGTCTCTTTTTACTCCATTTTAGGTGGGGGCCCTTGAGTTGGAACCTGCACCTACCACAACATTTCGGCATAGTCTATGGATATGCTATAAACGTCGGTGACCTCCCATAATGATAACAAATGACTGATTAAATCATGAATTTTCTCCATCGTTCACCATCTCAACACATGCGACTGTTTACTTGATTATTTTTTACCTTTGCATAAGCCACCATTATATCAATTTGCCAATGTTCTTTGTAGCACTGTACACATTTATTTCCTTGCAATTATATATAATGCCATTACTACAAATAGAGGAATTTGGAGGTATATCTGATGAAAAGGTGAAAAAAACCTCATTAGAGGTCATGTTCAAGTAAAGAATAATGTTTGTATAGGCTTAAGCTGAAAACTATGGTAATGAAGTACAAGAGGGTTGTAGACCGTCCATCCAAGCTTATACCACAACTGCCATTTCTTACATGTTATACATGGTGGTACTATTGTTCCTTTGTAGTCTCCATTAGTCGGCCAATGGTTACCCAACAACGGATGCCAAAAGGCTGTTGGCTGATGATGCCATCTTGGACCACAGATTGTGCAAGGTCTCTGTAACCCATGCACTGTAGAAGCTGAACGGCATGACTGCCACTTCATATCCACCTCTTTGGTTATTAACTCAGCTTAGAAGTAACAGCAACCCCGCGGAGTGATGTTTTTTCCTGGCATTGTCCTTTATTGACAGTGCACATGAATGCTCACACTTGGTGTTTATCCTCCAACTCCAAATGAAGAGAATTAACACTTTTGCGGTCTGGGGTGGAGGCTGCAGGCACCCCTGGAAGTGAAGGGGTTAAAGGGAAATGAAGAAGCACCGGGTAGGGGGAGCAGGTGCGCGATGTAACTTTTTGAATGTAAATAGTGTTTCTGAAGTTTGTATCTGCCGGTAGTGTATAGGCCTCTGTAAGTCCCTGTCTATAGCTTGGTATTGTTAAAGAAGAATACAAACTATATCATGATACAAATGTGTTGCGTGTTTTATTCCGATTCTTGTGTCAAGTTATTACATTGACCCAAAACTGTATGTAAGTTTTCCTTTGCCTTAGGACAGTGGTCCCCAACCTTTATGACCTTGAGAGCCACATTCAGCTTGGAGAGAGGGTCGCGAGCCACATTCAGTACTGAGAGAGGGTCGCGAGCCACATCCAGCTCCCACCCCCTTCAAAAGTAGTGTCAACCAAAGCCCCCATTACAGATATAATGGTAACCAAAGCTTTTCCACAGAAATCACTCCAGAGCAGTAAACTGAGATCCAGGGGTTCCCACAATACCCCCATTCAGTATTCTCCCAACACACTGTCACATCCAGCTTTGAGAACCTCCTCTAACAGGTAGTACAAACCTCCAGCATATCATACCTAAAACATCTCTAAACCCCTAAGACCAGTAAATGTGCATCCATATCTGCAATTCTGTGCAGGGCTACTCACAAAATTCACCATTTTGAGATGCGGTCTTCATACCGGTTTGCTAGACTTGGACCTAATGCATCAAGCCTGCAGTCGCGAGCCGCAATTCATGGGGCCGCGAGCCACATGTGGCTCCTGAGCTACAGATTGGGGAGCCCTGCCTTAGGATATAAGATTCAAAGTACAGCCCTCACCCTGTGTCTAATTATCCTCCCCCAGACAAAGTGGCTAAGAGCTCAAATGTCTCATTACCCCTCTTTATTGACTCAAACATTAACAATGTGTCAAATACTAGGCACATTTCCACCTCATTTACATCTAATTTCCTACTTCCTATACAGAGACAAAGCCCTGCCTCCACTTCCGGTAAAGAGATAAAGACCCACCCTACTTCCTGTAGAGTCAAAGCTCCGCCTCCACTTCCTGTAAAGAGATAAAGACCCACCCCACTTCCTGTAGAGACAAAGCTCTGCCCCCACTTCCGGTAAAGAGATAAAGACCCACCCTAATTCCTGCAGAGACAAAGCTCTGCCCCCACTTCCGGTAAAAAGATAAAGACCCACCCTACTTCCTGTAGAGACAAAGCTCTGCCCCCACTCCCGGTAAAGAGATAAAGACCCACCCTACTTCCTGCAGAGACAAAGCTCTGCCCCCACTTCCGGTAAAAAGATAAAGACACACCCTACTTCCTGCAGAGACAAAGCTCTGCCCCCACTTCCGGTAAAGAGATAAAGACACACCCTACTTCCTGTAGAGACAAAGCTCTGCTCCCACTTACAGTAAAGAGATAAAGACCCACCCTACTTCCTGCAGAGACAAAGCTCTGCCCCCACTTCCGGTAAAAAGATAAAAACCCACCCTACTTCCTGTAGAGACAAAGCTCTGCCTCCACTTGCGGTAAAGAGATAAAGACCCACCCTACTTCATGCAGAGACAAAGCTCTGCCTCCACTTCCTGTAAAGAGATAAAGACACACCCTACTTCCTGCAGAGACAAAGCTCTACCTTCACTTCCTGTAAAGAGATAAAGACCCACCCTACTTCCTGTAGAGACAAAACTCTGCCCCCACTTCCGGTAAAGAGATAAAGACCCACCCTAGTTCCTGTAGAGACAAAGCTCTGCCCCCACTTCCTGTAAAGAGATAAAGACCCACCCTACTTCCTGTAGAGACAAAGCTCTACCCCCACTTCCTATACTGAGACAAAACCCTGCACCACTTCTTGTAAAGAGATAAAGACCCACCCTACTTACTGTATAGACAAATATGTGCCCCTACTTTCTGTACAGAGAGAACGTCCTGCCTTCACTTCCTGTAAAGAGATAAAGACCCACCCTACTTACTGTAGAGACAAAGCTGTGCTGCCACTTCTGGTGAAGAGATAAAGAACCCACCCTACTTCTTGTAGAGACAAAGGTCTGCTCCCACTTCTGGTAAAGAGATAAAGACCCACCCTCCTTCCTGTAGAGATTAAGCACTGCTTTCACTACTTGTAAAGAGATAAAGACCCACCCTACTTCCTATAGACAAAACCTTGCCTCCACATCCTTTAAAGAGATAAACACGCACCCTATTTCCTGCAGAGACAAAGCTCTGCCCCCACTTCCGGTAAAAAGATAAAGACCCACCCTACTTCCTGTAGAGACAAAGCTCTGCCCCCACTCCCGGTAAAGAGATAAAGACCCACCCTACTTCCTGCAGAGACAAAGCTCTGTCCCCACTTCCGGTAAAAAGATAAAGACACACCCTACTTCCTGCAGAGACAAAGCTCTGCCCCCACTTCCGGTAAAGAGATAAAGACACACCCTACTTCCTGTAGAGACAAAGCTCTGCTCCCACTTGCAGTAAAGAGATAAAGACCCACCCTACTTCCTGCAGAGACAAAGCTCTGCCCCCACTTCCGGTAAAAAGATAAAAACCCACCCTACTTCCTGTAGAGACAAAGCTCTGCCTCCACTTGCGGTAAAGAGATAAAGACCCACCCTACTTCATGCAGAGACAAAGCTCTGCCTCCACTTCCTGTAAAGAGATAAAGACACACCCTACTTCCTGCAGAGACAAAGCTCTACCTTCACTTCCTGTAAAGAGATAAAGACCCACCCTACTTCCTGTAGAGACAAAACTCTGCCCCCACTTCCGGTAAAGAGATAAAGACCCACCCTAGTTCCTGTAGAGACAAAGCTCTGCCCCCACTTCCTGTAAAGAGATAAAGACCCACCCTACTTCCTGTAGAGACAAAGCTCTACCCCCACTTCCTATACTGAGACAAAACCCTGCACCACTTCTTGTAAAGAGATAAAGACCCACCCTACTTACTGTATAGACAAATATGTGCCCCTACTTTCTGTACAGAGAGAACGTCCTGCCTTCACTTCCTGTAAAGAGATAAAGACCCACCCTACTTACTGTAGAGACAAAGCTGTGCTGCCACTTCTGGTGAAGAGATAAAGAACCCACCCTACTTCTTGTAGAGACAAAGGTCTGCTCCCACTTCTGGTAAAGAGATAAAGACCCACCCTCCTTCCTGTAGAGATTAAGCACTGCTTTCACTACTTGTAAAGAGATAAAGACCCACCCTACTTCCTATAGACAAAACCTTGCCTCCACATCCTTTAAAGAGATAAACACGCACCCTATTTCCTGTAGAGACAAAGCCCTGCTTCCACTTCCTGCAGAGAGCTAAAGACCCACCCTACTTACTGTAGCGACAAAGATGTGCCCCTACTTCCTTTACAGAGACAACGGCCTGCCACTATGTTAGAGTTGGCGGATTGCACCAAATAAAAATAAATAAGGTGCAATCGCATGCTGAGGTCCATGGTGCAGTAAACTGCTGCTATTATGAACAAAGACAGATAAAAAACTAGAAAACGTTCCTCCTTAAACACGCTGAGTTAACTCCACACAGTGTGAATGGAATGCTGAAAACCAAACCCAGAAACTACTCAGAGGTGCACAGAGAGAGGAGTACCAACTCAGCTAATCACAGAGGGGTACAGGGAAGGTAAGTACCAGCTCAGCTAACCACCGAGGTGTACAGGGAAGGTAAGTACCAGCTCAGCAAACCTCCGAGGGGTACAGAGAGGGTAAGTACCAGCTTAGCTAACCACCGAGGGGCACAGGGAAAATAGGAAGTGTGCGCGAAAGAACACGCGGGTTGAACTTGCTCTGTGGTGCAATACCCTGTTAACCCCACAGGGAAGTATAGCATACACTCGGGACGGAAACAGATAGCAAATACTCACAGTCAGTGAGAACACGCAGCAAATCACCTCTGAGGAGGAGCCAGAATTCTAATGGCTTGATGCCAGCCCTGAACTCACACAGACAATCTCCTCTCCGGAGGTGCCGGAATTCTAATGGCACAGGGCCAGCCCTGAACACATGCTGACACAAAACAGTGACATCCCACTGGTAGCTGATACGCACAGACAGAGCGGTAGCATATCCACTCACACATACACCAAACACAAGTGATGCCCGTGTGCTTAGCTGAAAGCCCTTTATGCGCCAGGCTCCACCCCAAACACTCATACACAGTCGGACAGGGCATCACCCGTGGGCCAATCCGGAGCTGCCACATCACCAGAGCAGAAAGCATCCGAGCACCAATGACAAGGCGCCATCAGTAAGGTGATTTCTGGACTTAGAATCCAGAGAGTGGGGCTGCCTCTGTATACCACTTGTTACCATAGACTTTAGCTGGAGAGCAGGCAGTAACCACACATATAACAGGAGCCTGAGCAAAATGCTGGGACCAACCTCCGCACTAACCAGCAGACCCAGCAGATGGACCTGAATGGGAGGCCAGAGTAACAAACAGTGCCTGCGGTACATCCCACACCCCATAGTATTGGTGATGGCATTGATAAGCCAAATGCTTGTATACATAAAAAAGATATCATCCAGCCGCGCTGTGTCAGAGAGGAAGTGCCGGGCAGCGGACAGGAAGCAGGACAGCATTGGATCTCTGCAGCTCCGCTTCGCTTCCGAGCTGGAGAGGATAGCCGCCCTGCAGGGGTCCACCTCCGTGGCCCCAATGCAGCCGCTCTGGATTTGCATGCGGGCATTGTTAGCCGCAGGCTGATGCTAACACTGCCCGCTATTTGAAATGAATACTCACTCCTCTCCATGCCCGTGGGGGCGTGGGGAAGTGTGAATATTCATTTCTCTTTAGCAGCAGGGACAGGCTTCTGTCTCCAGCTGCTGCTCAGCTGACATCGGGCGGGTCCCCTTGACTCAGGGACCCATAGCTCCTTGGTGTGCCGCTATTAGCGACACAACACTGGCTGGGGGCTCCTGGAGCAGTGGGGGCCCTAGGCAGCTGGTGGCCAGTATGCCAGCTGGTGTCCTCTGGTTCTCCGGTGGGCCAGTCCGACCCTGGGTGATATTATACCAGGTTGGAGGATACCAGGATGGGAGACATTATATTAAGATGGGGGGCATTATACCAGAATGAGGACATTATACCAGAATGGGGAACATTATATTAAGATTGGGAACATTATACTAGAATGGGAGACCTTACACCCGAATGGTGACATTATACCAGGATGGGAGACACTATATTAAGATGGGGGGCATTATACTAGGATGGGGGACATTATACCAGAATGAGGAAATAATATCAGAATGAGGTTATTATACCAGGATGGGGAGCATTATACCAGGATGGGGGATATTATACCAGAATGTAGACATTATACCAGAATGAGGTTATTATACCAGGATGGGGAGCATTACACCAGGATGGGGGGCATTATACCAGGATGAGGTCATTATACCAGGATGGGGACATTATAACAGAAAGGGAAATTGTACCAAGATGGGGAACATTATACCAAGATAGGGGACATTATAAAAGGATCGGGAACATTATACCAGAATGGGAGACATTATAGCAGAATGAGTACATTATACCAGGATGGGTACATTACAGTTGTTGGACCATCACTGATCTGGTATTGCTGACCTAATCTCTGGTATTGGTGAGTTAACCTCTACTATGGATAGGTCTTTAGTATCACAGGCCTGGCCAAGCCCATAGATATTAGATAAAACCCCTTTAAGACAGACAAAACATTGTTAATGAAAAGTTTATTCTGCTAATGAATACATAAACACATGCACTGAACAAGATTTTGGCAGTTATCATTATCCTGGGGAAAATATACATTTTTCTCACTTATACTTAGTAAAAACAGTATTGAATGTGAGTACCTGACCACCACCGGGGAAATGGGCCATTCCAGCTCCTACCGGGGCCACAAACTATTCCAGCTTTTACCGGTGACGCGTGCTACTCCACCTTCTACTGGGGACACGTGCTATTCCTGATTCTTCGAGGACGCGTGCCATTCCAGCTTCTGCTGGGGGCACTGGTCATTCCAGCTTCTACCGTGGACACATGCCATTCAAGCTTCTACTGGGGACACTTGTAAAGTGCTGCAGAGCAATAATCTTGACCAAGCTGCTGTCTGGTTTCGCTCTGGCACTTTACAGACAAGGGGTGTTGTGGGAAAATGGAGTGTCGACGGGCACTCAAGTCTGTTAGCCGAAACCACATGGACAAGGGATCGTCCCGCTTAACGCCCCTTCTCCCGTTAAACATGGGAAGAATACTACTCAGACAACACAGGATTAGTGTAAAACAGTGTGGCAATACTTTATTGAACCACAACACACAATAGCAAACAGAACAGTTCCAGCAATTACCCCCAAGATGGTGCACATTACAGGGTCCCACGCTTCTGCTGACTCGGTGGGATAATGGTAGATGTTACGTCAGAGCTCCCAGGGTCGCTATTTCAATTGTGATACACACACAGAGAAGAGATATCGACAAGCGTAGGGAGATTACCGAGAACAGTCCATAAAGTCTGTCCAAAGTCCAAAGCCAGTCAGAGCTGCCAGGGTCGCTATTCCACCTGTGATACACACACACACAGAAGAGGTAATGACAAACATAGGGAGATGACAGACAACAGTCCATAGTGTCCGAACAAGGTCCAAAGACACGAGAGTCACCACCTGGCTTATCTGACCATCTCCATGGAACCAGGCAACCAGCAGGTCCCAAACCTGGCTTTCTCCAAACATATCCATGGTTCAGAGATGGTCATTGGATCAGATCTGTGTCCCAACCGGAGCCGAAAACCCTTAAATTGTTTCCTATAGAATCATAGATCTATGTGCCTCATGATGGTGCCATGATGAATTGGCTGCAGTCCTGTCTCTTGTTACAGGATACCATAGGTTACTGTGCCTTCGGGTGTTAATGGTGGACAGGAGACTTGCAATCTGCTTTCCACTGGTTTCTGCTGTGGAGCATGAAGTTACCCCCGCAACCTCAATCTTCCTGCTACCGGTATCGGCGCTTCAGCAGCTTCCCTCCAGCTCTTCACTTCGCCTTTGCTCCTTCCTCCTTCACGCTCTCTACAACCTATTCTGTTCCATTCTTTCCTTTCCAGGAGCTGCAGCACTACTCATCTGCACGGCCCCCACTTTCCTTTCTCAGACTCTCTCTGTCTGCTTCCTCTCTTCTCTGTCCCTCTGACAGACTGAACCCTTACAGTCCCTCCAGCCAGAATATATACATAGGGGAGCCATCCACAAACCGGATCCAGGCCCCCTTCTGGCCTGGAGTAAGAACATGTTGCATGTTTGTGATACCTGTTAAAGGGATCATTCCTTGCTTCCAAGTAATGGCATCACCCTCCCCATGAGGAAGGCAATACCACTGTAATGACCAGGAACCTGGGGTGTTACAGATACACACACAGAGAAAAGATATGGACAAGCATAGGAAGATGACCGAGAACAGTCCATAGAGTCTATACAAGGTCCAAAGCCAGTTGACACAATGTCAGAGCTGCCAAGATCACTATTCCACCTGTGATACACACACAGAGAAGAGGTAATGACAAGCATAGGGAGATGACAGACAACAGTCCATTGTGTCCGAACAAGGTCCAAAGCCAGTTGACACGAGACTCACCACCTGGCTTATCTGACCATCTCCATGGAACCAGGCGACCAGCGGGTCCCAAACCTGGCTTTCTCCAAACATATCCATGGTTCAGAGATGGTCACTGGATCAGATCTGTGTCCCAACCGGAGCCGAAAACCCCTAAATTGTTTCCTATAGAATCATAGATCTATGTCTCTCATGATGGTGCCATGATGAATTAGCTGCAGTCCTGTCTCTCGTCCGTTGGGTGGTTTGTAGAATGTCACTATAAAAAGTCAGTTTTTCTTGGTTTGCAAAAACATAGTCGTCAGGGTAATTAAGATATACTCTGGTTTCTTCACATGTGTCCTAGTCCCAGTGTGCTGTAAGTTGTGGGGTGCATCACACTCACTTGTAGGCCACAGGTCTCTGCTGACTCTAGGCTTTTGTCCTCAGGAGCCGCCATGCACAATGCTTTGGACATCAGGTTCTTTGTAACAGGCACACATTTACTAGACAGTTCAAGTTCATCATGTGGGATAGGGCACAGCGATTCACATTTTCTTTCTCCTTAGCATAACTCTTCTTCAGTCTGGTCGATCGTTCGTCCTGGACCACCCCCAAGCCCACTGATTCTGTCAGTCTCAGGAATTTCTCATCCACCTCGGCAGTGCATGCGAGTTCAGCCATTACCTTGTAATGTGTATAATATAATATGTTATTAAAATGTTTTTCTTAGTATCTGGCATTAAATAGTGCTGCATTATTCTTATTTCTCTTCTCCTCTGATTCACTGTGAATCTGGAGCCTGTCGAATCGAAAATTATTATTGTAATGCTACATAATCCACACTAGATGGTGCTATTCCAGATAATAAGATGCACAGAAATTTGCAGAGATCAGATGTGTGGCAACTGTGGCAATCAAAGGCATAGATGCCGTGTAGTTTGGTGACATGTGAGTGCACTGATGACGGCAGCTCGGTGGATAAAATACAATGTCGCCTTCCTGCTGAAAGAAGGAGCTTTAGATTAAGATTGTGAAATTGGATTGGGGACTAAGAAGACATTTGGCAAGCTAAATAATAGAAACAGCTGACACCTGCAAAATGTGCAGTTACTGAATATTATACATTTAAAGGGAATGTGAATCTCAGTCCTGTATGTGCATGTTGTTTGCCTCTATAATAACTACTTTACATGTGTCCAATTCTGATGGGATCCAGGATCATTCCCATGTAATAATGGAAATAGTTTTTTTAGACTTTCTTCCAATTTGCAAGGTTCTCCCTACATGAATGACGCCCTATGAGATATCTCCTCCTCCCATATGATTTATGGACGATACAAATATTTCGCATTTACATCAGCTTCATACATCTCTTTTATACACGTACAACCTCACTGTCGGCCTTAAATTTTGCCCTGTTCGCTGCCTGCGTGAAAACAATGATGGCATGTAGTGTTATATACATATATGACTCCTGATCCAGTACACCAGAGGGACTCTCCAGGCCTACGTTATTGATGACCTCTACTTTGGGATACGTCTAATTCTCAGCTCCCCCTTCAAAAGGAATCTGTCAGCAGGTTTTTCTATTTAATATGAGAGCAGCATAATATAGGACAAGTGAGCCTCATTCTAGCGATGTGTCACTTACCAGGTGTCTCGATTCACTATAGCAGGGGCTTATTTTAGTTATCCCACTGCTCTACAATATACCACGAACTGCAGGGATTTATGTATATCCCGCTTTACAGTTCCACTTGAAAACTTGCAGCTCTCTGGTGCCCCCTTACCCTCAGGTCAGATTAGGTACTGCACCTAGGGTAATTAGTCACCAGAAAGGCTGCCTGCTATGTACTGGCTATTGGGCACACTGCAGCGAGGCGATATAACTACTCCCACTCAGGCAGGAACAATAATTATCAATGCCGCCGTCGCTACAACGACTCCCAAAGGCACAGAACAAGGTATGCTGCCACCAGCTTCGATTACCAGGTCCGAAGCTAACCCAAAACAGTAGCGTAATTCCCTTCAGAAGACTTAGGGTACGTTTTAGAGCAGGAAGAACGAAACTAGTAATTTAGATATTTTACTCCGTAAAAGAATAGGCAGTGTTTATACAATATTACAAAGATGTTACAATAAGAGACAATTGAAAATATGTACAAGGGTAATTATAAAAATAACAGGGATTAAATGAGAAGTTAACACTTACATGTGGTCAGGTCATTTCAGGCAAAACCATGCTGGTAGGCGGAACCCCAAATGTCCCAGTGCATCAGGAGGTCTGGATAGGAACAGCTCCTCAGGTAAGACTCACTGCTGGGTGCCTGGCAGAAAGCTTATAAGCTGCAGTCCTGTGACATCACTAACAGGGCTGGTTTCCCCAGCCCCTCCACTCTCCTCAGACTTACGAAATTTAACACAAATTTGTATAATGCTCGTATCTCCGCTCCAGAACATGTCAGAATCCCAGCACACCCCTCATTCTTCTTATTTTACAATTGGCTTTCTATTGGTACCAAGTTCAGGCTAGTTGGGAACACAGTTCCGGAGAAATCCAGACTTTTTTACATTTTGGCATTAGATGCTCGCGCTTACAGTGGCTAATAGATCCGCCGATGGAGATTTGCAAAATGGACTTATTATTTTCCTAGCCTAAATCGTTGGCCCAATATCTCACTATAACAGGACAAAGAATCGCATGTCTTGAGAGGGATATCAGACCAGTTTTAGCTGGTACAATTGTCTATTGCAACTATAGCGGTCGTATAAATTCTTTAGGTGGGAGGGAATAAGTAAGTTGCCCAGAGTCAGGAATTTGCAGCTACAAGCAATAAAAACCTCATCTACACACAGCAGAAACACACAGAGGTTTTTTTTAGCCCACAGCATGGCTGCTCACAGGCAAAGCTACAAAATCATATTACATTTCATACAATATCGTGACACCGGGCTGTGTGCTTTCAGTACAATCAGTATTTTATCAACAGGAGATTATTATCATTATAGGACTAGATATCATGTGCAGGCCAGTCCTGCTTAAGCTGCCAATCAGTGTTCGGGGTGGAGTTACAGATTAGGTGGACTGCCTGGCACACAACACCTAGTCTTGTGGTGATAATCTCCTACTGATAAAATACTTATTGTATTGAAACCACAGCAAACTGCTGAGCAAGTGATGCATCCCTGGAATCAGAATTTCTGCCCCTACGTCATGCTGCTTTCAGATTAAATAGCAAAATTTGATGATATAGTTCCCTTAATAACTGACATGAAGCAGAGAAGTTAAAATGCTGAGGAAATAAAAAAACAAAGTAACTTTAAAAGTTGTATTAGTTTTCAATGTGAAATGATTAACCTTCAATTTTTACATACAACAAAACATCATCCTTAAAGGGTAATTCACATCTTTATAGATAGTTTTTAATACAAGCACTTTTGCAATTTACTGACTATTAAAATTTGCAGCCGTTCTTGAGATATTAATACTTTTGTTTACAGCTTGTTGCCGAGGAGACCGACCACTGCTATTATCTACCTTGTAAGCACTGTGCTGAAACTGGCTGGGATTAGGAGGTAACAGCGTGCTCAAGCGATCCTGGACAGCTTCAAAAGAGTGCTACATGCTCAACAAAAGAGAGCTTGTTGTAAGCACTGAGCATGTTCTGTCTAGCAGCAGTGGTCAGTCTCCAAGGCAATGAGCTGTAAACAATAGAAAAGTGGCAATACCTCAAGAATGGATGAAAATTTTAACAAGCTGTAAATTGCAAAATTCCTTGAATTTGCAAGCTCTATCCAACAATAGCCAGAAGTGGGAATAACCATTTAAAGAGGTTTTCCTAAATAATCTCTTGAGCAGCTCAGGGCTATGCAGTCTCCTTACGTCCTAATTTCTGGGGTCTGGACACTCGTCTCTTAGTGACAGTTCTGGTGAGCAGCAGAGCTGTAGTATTAGTTGAGATGTAAAGATTACCAGACCTGAACTGTAAGATGCTGATGATGGGGGCTGGTGATTTTCCTGTAGCTGAGGGAGATGAGCAGATAAATGCTATATACAAATTAATAGGATGGAGAGAGGTGGTTGGTGATATAAGTTCAACTTTCTCCTGGAATGCTGCTACTACGCATGGTCAACCAGGATCTGGGCTGGCACTTGTGGTCGAACTCCCTGAAAAACAGCTGTACACTATGAAAGATAAAAGCTCTCATTGCAGATAGAAAAAAGTAAGTCAATTGCCAACTTGCTTACTTTGATTTAATAACTTGAGAATGCCCCTTTAATTCATGATGTCCATTATATTACATTAGCCTATTCAGAAGGAATACTGTACAATGGTTATGGCAGATGCCATTCTTAGGTTTGCATTGTGCCCACCTCCTAATCTCAGTGATGACAAGAGTTATAGGAACTTTTGCCACAGTGGCCTCGCTAGTTTTTACTACTTCACCAGGTAATCAATGGCCTGAGAGTATGTCCACTTATAAATCACTGAGGGAAGTGGCTGCTTGCTCTTGTAGTGAACCTTTGTTTTAGAAATCCACTTCTCTGTTTTATAGAAATCCATCGCCAAAATGTACTCAAATAAGTGAGCTTGGTCCTGCACTCACAGCTCTCCGGTCTCTCTTTTTCCCTGCTTGTCCTCGGACTCCTCCCGGTGACTGACAGGTCACTCTTCTCCGTGATCTGCCTCCTCACCCAAAATCTGGCACAGGCGCTATCATGCCCAGGGAGTCCTGATCGTTGCAGTAATGTTATTCTTCCACCAGGGGGAGTGATATTACGTCTGATGGTGCTAAAGGAGTTTACCCTGCCAGGTATCACAAACCATACACTACACTTCACACTCCAGTCCACCAGGGGGAGCCTTGCTCCTATCTACTAGGGCACTCCTCACATTTGGGTAAAACTGGTGGGTTGGATATAAAGTGAGTCAGAAGCTGACTGGGCTTGGCCCAGGTAACACCTGTCAGGCAGACAGCGAGAAAGGAGGAACACTACAAAGCTGCAGACAGAGGGCCCCAGACAGGGGTGGGATCCTGTCAGAGGCCTAGCACGAGACAGAAAGACACGGAGCTGCGCCTGCCCCACGTGCGGCAGCATCCTAAGGACAAGAAAGGAATTGTATTGTAGAGAGTGAGACACGAAGTCATAGCACAAGGAGAAAACCAGAAGGAGTTCTGCCCTGAGAGAGGCTGCCTCCTTCTGAGGCGCCTAGCCGGTGGCCGGAACACCTAGAGAGTAATAGACTCTACGCTTTACTTCAGAGACCAGCAGGACAGTCAATTCCAAGTTGGCTGCCCGACCTTAATACCTAAGAAGACACGGTGGCAAATTGTGGGGGTCGGGGCGTCTCTAGGGTCCCTATAAACAAGCCTCAGGCCATCAGTCATATGGGTTTGTCCTATCCACACCATCTGGGGGACAGAGAGGAAGAAATAACATCTATAACATCTTCTACAGTTGTGAGGACCTTACCGAGTTGCTCAGCAGGGAGGTACTACAACACCCAGGCGCTAGTAGGAAGGCTACTGAATTCCACCTGGATAGGGGACTCTGGATGTGCCTTCAGACTGGTTGGACTCTGCCTGCCCTGTGGTCTGGTGCCCTGGACTGTGGATGTTGAAGCCTTCAGTAAAGGTAAAGAGTCTGCAACCTTGTGTCCTCGTTATTCCCTGCGCCTTACATCATCCACCAATTACACACTGGGAAGCCCTGGGGACAGACTTCACCTGTGGGAAGGTATACCATCTAGCTGCCATAACATCACCCCAGCGGACCCCTAAGCAGGGTCGGTCACCCTGACCGAATACCACAGGTGGCGTCACGAACATTATCCTATAAACTGTTGTCCTTTTATTGGACGCCCCTCAAAGGGCCACGTACCGGGTCAAGCCAACGTGACATCTCCCGAACTGCAGGACCCAGTGCCGAGTACCCCATTACCCTACACGTGGGTGTGATCCACATGTGCAGATCAATAGTCCAGCTCTCGCAACGTTGTCAGGACCTTACCGCACATTTGCTGCCCCTCTGAACGACAGCGCTTGCCCGATATCTTGAGATACATAAATATACTACAGGCGGACTTCTATGCTTTGGTGACTATAATACTGATTCTTGACACAAGGTACAAAATCCATGTCAATGTCGACCAGTTTGGACGTGTGAGAAAGTCCACATGATTAAAAAAAGCAATAAAAATTAAAAAATGATAAAAAATAATAATAAAAAAGACCAGTTTTTTTATTTTTTTAATTCACTTTTTTTGTTTTAAATCTGCCATATGGATCCAGAGACACGAACCTTTATATTTAGTTCTAATTTTAATGGCCTGCACCAAGGGGGTGGTGCTCAGAGAGTAATAATGTACAGCAGCCTAAAGACACGCCCCAGAGGATCCTGTGAGCCACGCCCCTCCGTAAAAATGTGCCCCAAATATAAAAGCCCATATTTCTGGATCTGTATGGAGGATTTCAAATAAAAATCACACAAATGGAAAACTCAGTGGCAGCAGGTGTAAAATGAAAGCAATTTCTAGTCTTTTGACTCCGTGATTTTTCCGGGAACTTTTCAGCTCGTCTGAGCTACTTACTTTGGTAAATCTTCATAAAGGATCAATTCTGAAGCATCTTTTCAGAATTCCACCTTAACGACTTCCTCTGCTATTCTTCCAAAGTGTATGAATAAATTGACAACTGGGCGTTACTATTCTTTTTTTTTATCAATGAAACGTGTTCCCACATAGTTCGCACTGACTGGACCAAGTAGGATACACCCAGTTGTCTATTTATTTATACATTTCTGGAAGTAATTTCAGAGGAACAGCACAACATAGAGTTTCAAGAAGAGAGGCTCCGTCATTATTATTTTATGACGAATGCACTTATATAAGAGAAGTGATAGGTCACCAAGTTACTTGCTGGTTAATGCATGGTTGGTCCAGGAGAATTCACGCTATTCGTTTATTGATAGTGGTGCAGAATATGTATATTGGTTTACACACTGCCCAATGTGCGGGACCTGGGGATACAACCAGAGTTGCATTTCCTGTGTTTCAATATGTGAATGCCTATATTTCTGCCCGTGAGTCATCCAGGGAATTACAGGAATCTGCTATGGGGTCTCTGGAGAATCGCCGCTGTCCGGAGTGATAAACGGAATGAGAATTCATTCAGCGAGCTAATATAATAGCATGGCGCAAGTGACTGCATAATTCTGCACGGCACATCTGTTACTTTCCATTAGCAGCGGTAAGCCTCCATTCACATACAGCAGATTTATGAAATAAAAGTCATTCAGCCGTTGTGGTACTGTCATTTCTAGGTTTCTTGTGGCTACAGTTTCTAGAACCAAAGTATTCAGCGTCTACAATGTGTTTCTTATATCAATCTGTGATTTCATTGAAATATTTTATAGATGGAATTCGATAAAATATTTGGTTTCATATGCACTCCCCTACGTGATACCATCCCTCCATCCATGTCGTGCTTTGCCCCCTTCAGTGCACTTTGGTGGGCAATGTGTGTCCACCATACATTTTCAAACCATCCAACAATCGAAAGTGGAAAAATGAAAAAAAAAAAAAAAAAAAAAGAATCACCCGCTAGTGACATAGTATAATGTTTTCATTTTACGTTTTTGGCCCCAAAGTGTGCACCAGACATGGATGCCGAAAAAGTTCTTAACACTCAGATGGCTCGCTTTCATCACCAGACTTAAAAGGGGTTGTCCAGTTATGAAAACCCCTGTTCCCCTGCTGTAGTTTGTTTTTAAAAAAGATAAACAACTGAGTTTTACTCACCCTCCCCAGGTCTGGTGGAGGGCCCCCAGACACAGGGCCACAGGTTACTCGGTACCGGTCCTCTCTGTCTCAGTTCTGGGGTTGTCACAGTGGCTGGACCCGGTCCGTGACCCTGCTAAGGGGCGTCCAATGAAAAGGTTGATAGTAGTTTGTCAAGGGTTCGTGACGCCACCTGTGGTGTTCGGTCAGGGCGACCGACGCTGCTTCAGGGTCCGCTGGGGTGATGGAATGGCAACTAGATGGTATACCTTCCCACAGGTGAAGTGTGTCCCCAGGGCTTCCCGATAATGTAGATGGTGATGGTGTGAGGTGCAGTCAATAACGAGGACACAAGATTGCATTCTCTTTACCTCTTTACTGAAGGCTTCAGGACCCTCAATCCAGAGCACGGTTAACAGGGCTGTGTGAGACCGGCTGGTCCGAAGGCACATCCAGAGTTCCCTTTGCAGGTGGAAATCGTTGCCTACCACTAGCGCCTGTGTGTTGTAGTGCTTCCCTGCTGAGCATTCGGGATAGTCCACACAACTTCTATTCTCGTTCTTTCCAGTTCTTTCTAGTTCTTTCTATTCTCCGTCCCCCAGGTTTGTTATGGCTAGGACGCACCCGTTTGACGGGAAGGCTCGGAGCTCTTCCGGGACCCTAGAGATGCCCCTCTCCACGCGTTGCACCCTATGTCTGCTTAGGTGATGTAAGGTAGACAGCCAACCTATAATTAACTGTCCTGCGGTATTTGAAGTAAGGCATAAAGTCAGTTACTTCCTCTGTGTTCCGGGCACCGGCTACGCGCCTCAGTAGGATGTTGCCGTTTTCCAGGCATGACTCCTACTGGCTCTCCTTTGTGCTTGATCTCGTTTCTCACTGTCCACAATATCCTTCGCTTCGTGTCCTTTCTTTAGATGCCGCCGCAGGTAGTGCAGGTGCGGCTCTGTAACGTTCTATCCTTGTCGCTAGGTGCCTGCCAGGTTCCCACGCCTGACGGGGACCCCCCTGAATCTTCCCCCCGCAACACCCCCTGCCACGGGATGTTGCCTGGACAAAACCCAGTCAGCTTCTGACTAACTTCCTATCCAACCCCTAGTTTTACGAGTGTGAGGAGTGGCCTAATAAATAAAACCTTTTGCTCCCCCTAGTGGCCGGAGTGTGAAGTGTACTGTGTGCTGGTGATACCTGGTCAGATGAACTCCTTTAGTGCCATCAGACGTACCATCACTCCCCTTAGTGGCAGAGCGATACTACTGCAATGACCAGGTCTCTGGGGCGCTGCACTCCCCCCCCAGTTAAATCCAGTACTCCTGGACTGGGAAGAAGAACAACAATACATGTTAGCAAAAGTCATGCAAATTTTTGAAATGCAAGGAACAAATAAATATAACAATGCTTCCCTTTATGGGAGGTGAGAACACTTGAACGTTACAAATGAAAACAAGGTTAAATATTTTAAATAACACTCTGACTATAAATAACTTCTATAAAGGCACAGATGATTGGCCTCGGGGAGACCAAAACATCCAACACCACGAAGACAGCATCACGTGTTTCTCAACGCAGTGATTCCAGAACACTGCCCCCATCCCTTATGGGAAATATGCAGATGCATGTAAAGAAGCTGCGGAGACACCATCACGTGTTTCTCGACGCAAGCAGTGAATAGCCAGGCCTTTCCCCGGGAAGGAACAACCACGGGAAGGGCAGCATCCTATGAAGGAAAGCCACCTATGCCAAGCATGGTATCCATCCACAGACAGCTGTTTCGGGGTTTTTGCCCCTCATCAGTGTGGAGTAGGAATCTGGCTATTAGGAGCAGTGCCTAGTAAAAGGCTATAAAGGCACAGATGATTGGCCTCGGGGAGACCAAAACATCCAACACCGCGGAGACACCATCACGTGTTTCTCAACGCAGTGATTCCAGAACACTGCCCCCATCCCTTATGGGAAATATGCAGATTCATATAAAGAAGCTGCGGAGACACCATCACGTGTTTCTCGACGCAGGCAGTGAATAGCCAGGCCTTTCCCCGGGAAGGAACAACCACGGGAAGGGCAGCATCCTATGAAGGAAAGCCACCTATGCCAAGCATGGTATCCATCCACAGACAGCTGTTTCGGGTTTTTTGCCCCTCATCAGTGTGGAGTAGGAATCTGGCTATTAAGGAGCAGCGCCTAGTAAAAGGCTATAAAGGCACAGATGATTGGCCTCGGGGAGACCAAAACATCCAACACCGCGGAGACACCATCACGTGTTTCTCGACGCAAGCAGTGAATAGCCAGGCCTTTCCCCGGGAAGGAACAACCACGGGAAGGGCAGAAACACGTGATGGTGTCTCCGCAGCTTCTTTACATGCATCTGCATATTTCCCAAAAGGGATGGGGGCAGTGTTCTGGAATCACTGCATTGAGAAACACGTGATGGTGTCTCCGCGGTGTTGGATGTTTTGGTCTCCCCGAGGCCAATCATCTGTGCCTTTATAGCCTTTTACTAGGCACTGCTCCTAATAGCCAGATTCCTACTCCACACTGATGAGGGGCAAAAACCCTGAAACAGCTGTCTGTGGATGGATACCATGCTTGGCATAGGTGGCTTTCCTTCATAGGATGCTGCCCTTCCCGTGGTTGTTCCTTCCCGGGGAAAGGCCTGGCTATTCACTGCTTGCGTCGAGAAACACGTGATGGTGTCTCCGCAGCTTCTTTACATGCATCTGCATATTTCCCATAAGGGATGGGGGCAGTGTTCTGGAATCACTGCGTTGAGAAACACGTGATGGTGTCTCCGCGGTGTTGGATGTTTTGGTCTCCCCGAGGCCAATCATCTGTGCCTTTATATAAATAACTTCTGGTACCCTGCCGGGTATTCTACTAAGTGCAAATGCTGAACAATAATTTAACTTCTCCTTTAAGGGCGTATAGGCTGAACCCACTAAGGGCTTACTATAAAATACTATGAGGCAAACTTAACTTTTTCTTTACTTTTCTAACTTCACAAATGCAGGACCGCCTAGCTCCTTGTCTGGGCCTACTGCCATCTGTTCTTCTATCAGTGCAACTAACTATCTTTCTATGGTTCTCAGGAGGACTCTCTAACCCCTAGGGGTTCACTATGTTGAAATTCGGCTTCCAACTTTTCCTGTCCTCAATCCCTAGTAACATTATTAACATTTCCTAAATCTCAACATTATTAAAATTTTAACTTTCTTAAGTCAACATTATACTTTAGTGCAACACGTAAACATTCCCTTTAAGAGGTAACTAAGTCTCTTTGAGGTAGTGCAGATTCTCTCTATCTGCAAGTCCTTTGGAAAGCAAGACCTTCTATGCGGTATTCAAAAACAGTCTCTTCCCAAAGTCTTCTTTCTTTTGTAAAACCAGGAGAGGCCACCTTTAAGAAGGTGCGAACTATTGACAACACAGTTTGTGAATCATTCACCGTCCATGATTCGGCAGTCTTTTAACAATGATGAACTTGTACAAGGTAGAAAAATGTAAAACAATAGGGATCCCGGGTCAACAAAGGGATCCCTTTAAGAAATAACCCTAGATGGGTTTAAAGCAGCAAAAACAGGAAACAGTTATATAACTATATACAATTTCAGGTTTCCGAGGTTTACTTTGATTCTGGTGGTTGTAGCTCCGCAGGCAGCAGTGGGCGGGGCCATCCACCCGGATACCTGCGACTACCAGGTGTGGTTCCAGGGGCTCCTTCACTCCAGGCAGGGGTCTGGGTGGCTACAGTTCCGGATCCCGAAACGGCCTGGGTACTAGCCATCACTGAGGCCAATCCTTCGGCTACCACGGTGGTAGTGGTATCAACGGTGCAAGTTGTGGTCTTAACAATGGTGCACGTCGGGGTAACCACTGTAGTCTTGGTAGTGATGGTAGACCGGTCACAAGGGAGCACCTTTGCTACGGGGGACAGCTTCACCGGCACTTTAGGCGGGTATGTCACGGGGCCTCTGTTGTGAATTCTGTGGCAGAGCTCCCTCCTGTGGTCACAAGTGGTACTTCGGCTGGTTCTCTCTGTGAGCTTCCGTTGGTGGAGGAAAGTGGTACTGCGGCTTCTGAGTTTCCTTCCTCAGGTGATGTGGTGAAGTCGTTAGGTGCGGCTCTATTTAACTCCACCTAGTGCTTTGATCCTGGCCTCCAGTCAATGTTCTAGTATTGGACCTGTTTCCTCCTGGATCATTCCAGTGGCCTGCTGCTCTGCATAGCTAAGTTCCTCTTTGCTATTTGTTTGCTGTTTTTTTCTGTCCAGCTTGTCAATTTGTTTTTTCTGCTTGCTGGAAGCTCTGGGACGCAGAGGGTGTACCTCCGTGCCGTTAGTTCGGTCCGGAGGGTCTTTTTGCCCCTTTGCGTGGTTTTTGTAGGGTTTTGTGTTGACCGCAAAGTTACCTTTCCTATCCTCGCTCTGTTCAGAAAGTTGGGCCTCACTTTGCTAAATCTATTTCATCTCTACGTTTGTCTTTTCATCTTAACTCACAGTCATTATATGTGGGGGCTGCCTTTTCCTTTGGGGTATTTCTCTGAGGCAAGGTAGGCTTATTTTCTATCTTCAGGCTAGCTAGTTTCTCAGGCCGTGCCGAGTTGCATAGGGAGCGTTAGGCACAATCCACGGCTGCCTTTAGTGTGGTTGGAGAGGATTAGGGATTGCGGTCAACAGAGTTCCACGTCTCAGAGCTCGTTCTTGTTTTTTGGGTTATTGCCAGGTCACTGTATGTGCGCTGACCTCTATGTCCATTGTGGTACTGAATTACCTTTCATAACAGTACTGGAGGCCAAAAGTACTAATGATTCCCAATAGAGGGAAAAAAGAAGTTCTGAGACCATTTTTTTTTCTTTGCACTGTGTTTTGCCTTTTTTTTTTCCCCTAGACATTTGGGTGGTTCAGGACACAGGTGTAGCAATGGACATTAAAGGTCTGTCTTCATGTGTGGATCAGCTCACGGCAAGAGTACAAAGTATTCAAGACTTTGTGGTTCAGAATTCTATGTTAGAACCGAGAATTCCTATTCCTGATTTGTTTTTTGGAGATAGAACTAAATTTCTGAGTTTCAAAAATAATTGTAAACTATTTCTGGCTTTGAAACCTCGCTCCTCTGGTGACCCAGTTCAACAAGTTAGGATCGTTATTTCTTTTTTGCGTGGCGACCCTCAGGACTGGGCATTTTCTCTTGCGTCAGGAGATCCTGCATTAAGTAATATCGATGCATTTTTCCTGGCGCTCGGATTGCTGTACGATGAGCCAAATTCTGTGGATCAGGCAGAGAAGAATTTGCTGGCTCTGTGTCAGGGTCAGGATGAAATAGAGGTATATTGTCAGAAATTTAGAAAGTGGTCCGTACTCACTCAGTGGAATGAAGGTGCGCTCTCAGCTATTTTCAGAAAAGGTCTCTCTGAAGCCCTTAAGGATGTCATGGTGGGATTTCCTATGCCTGCTGGTCTGAATGAGTCTATGTCTTTGGCCATTCAGATCGGTCGACGCATGCGTGAGCGTAAATCTGTGCACCATTTGGCGGTATTACCTGAGCTTAAACCTGAGCCTATGCAGTGCGATAGGACTTTGACCAGAGTTGAACGGCAAGAACACAGACGTCTGAATGGGCTGTGTTTCTACTGTGGTGATTCCACTCATGCTATCTCTGATTGTCCTAAGCGCACTAAGCGGTTCGCTAGGTCTGCCACCATTGGTACGGTACAGTCAAAATTTCTTCTGTCTGTTACCTTGATCTGCTCTTTGTCATCGTATTCTGTCATGGCATTTGTGGACTCAGGCGCTGCTCTGAATTTGATGGACTTGGAGTATGCTAGGCGTTGTGGGTTTTTCTTGGAGCCCTTGCAGTGTCCTATTCCATTGAGAGGAATTGATGCTACGCCTTTGGCCAAGAATAAGCCTCAGTACTGGACCGAGCTGACCATGTGCATGGCTCCTGCACATCAGGAGGTTATTCGCTTTCTGGTGTTGCATAATCTGCATGATGTGGTCGTGTTGGGGTTGCCATGGCTACAAGTCCATAATCCAGTATTAGATTGGAAATCCATGTCTGTGTCCAGCTGGGGTTGTCAGGGGGTACATGGTGATGTCCCATTTCTGACTATTTCGTCATCCACCCCTTCTGAGGTTCCTGAGTTCTTGTCTGATTACCGGGATTTATTTGACGAGCCCAAGTCCGATACCCTACCTCCGCATAGGGATTGTGATTGTGCTATCGATTTGATTCCTGGTAGTAAATTCCCAAAAGGTCGACTGTTTAATTTATCTGTGCCTGAGCACGCCGCAATGCGGAGTTATGTGAAGGAGTCTTTGGAGAAGGGGCAAATTCGCCCGTCATCGTCGCCATTAGGAGCAGGGTTCTTTTTTGTAGCAAAGAAGGATGGTTCACTGAGACCTTGTATAGATTACCGCCTTCTAAATAAGATCACGGTTAAATTTCAGTACCCCTTGCCATTGTTATCTGATTTGTTTGCTCGGAATAAGGGGGCTAGTTGGTTCACCAAGATAGATCTTCGTGGTGCGTATAATCTTGTGCGTATTAAGCGAGGCGATGAGTGGAAAACTGCATTTAATACGCCCGAGGGCCATTTTGAGTATCTAGTAATGCCATTCGGACTTGCCAATGCTCCATCAGTGTTTCAGTCCTTTATGCATGACATCTTCCGAGAGTACCTGGATAAATTCCTGATTGTGTACTTAGATGACATTTTGATCTTCTCGGATGATTGGGAGTCTCATGTGAAGCAGGTCAGAACGGTGTTTCAGGTCCTGCGTGCTAATTCTTTGTTTGTGAAGGGATCAAAGTGTCTCTTTGGTGTTCAGAAGGTTTCATTTTTGGGGTTCATCTTTTCCCCTTCTACTATCGAGATGGACCCTGTTAAGGTCCAAGCCATCCATAATTGGACTCAGCCGACATCTCTGAAAAGTCTGCAAAAGTTCCTGGGCTTTGCTAATTTTTATCGTCGCTTCATCTGAAATTTTTCTAGTATTGCTAAACCATTGACCGATTTGACCAAGAAAGGTGCTGATTTGGTCAATTGGTCTTCTGCTGCGGTGGAAGCTTTTCAAGAGTTGAAGCGTCGTTTTTCTTCTGCCCCTGTGTTGTGTCAACCAGATGTTTCGCTTCCGTTCCAGGTCGAGGTTGATGCTTCTGAGGTTGGAGCAGGGGCTGTTTTGTCGCAGAGAAGTTCTGATTGCTCGGTGATGAAACCATGCGCCTTCTTTTCCAGGAAGTTTTCGCCTGCTGAGCGAAATTATGATGTGGGCAATCGAGAGTTGCTGGCCATGAAGTGGGCATTCGAGGAGTGGCGTCATTGGCTTGAAGGAGCTAGGCATCGCGTGGTGGTCTTGACTGATCATAAGAACTTGACTTATCTCGAGTCTGCCAAGCGGTTGAATCCTAGACAAGGTCGTTGGTCGTTGTTTTTTGCCATTTTGACTTTGTGATTTCATACCTTCCGGGCTCTAAAAATGTGAAGGCGGATGCTCTGTCTAGGAGTTTTGTGCCCGACTCTCCGGGTGTATCTGAGCCGGCGGGTATCCTCAAAGAGGGAGTAATTGTGTCTGCCATCTCCCCTGATTTGCGGCGGGTGCTGCAAAAATTTCAGGCTAATAAACCTGATCGTTGCCCAGCGGAGAAACTGTTTGTCCCTGATAGGTGGACGAATAAAGTTATCTCTGAGGTTCATTGTTCGGTGTTGGCTGGTCATCCTGGAATCTTTGGTACCAGAGAGTTAGTGGCTAGATCCTTTTGGTGGCCATCTCTGTCGCGTGATGTGCGTACTTTTGTGCAGTCCTGTGGGATTTGTGCTCGGGCTAAGCCCTGCTGTTCTCGTGCCAGTGGGTTGCTTTTGCTCTTGCCGGTCCCGAAGAGGCCTTGGACACATATCTCTATGGATTTTATTTCAGATCTTCCCGTCTCTCAAAAGATGTCAGTCATTTGGGTGGTCTGTGATCGCTTCTCTAAGATGGTCCATTTGGTACCCTTGTCTAAATTGCCTTCCTCCTCTGATTTGGTGCCATTGTTTTTCCAGCATGTGGTTCGTTTACATGGCATTCCAGAGAATATCGTTTCTGACAGAGGTTCCCAGTTTGTTTCGAGGTTTTGGCGAGCCTTTTGTGGTAGGATGGGCATTGACTTGTCTTTTTCCTCGTCTTTCCATCCTCAGACTAATGGCCAGACCGAACGAACCAATCAGACCTTGGAAACATATCTGAGATGTTTTGTTTCTGCTGATCAGGATGACTGGGTGTCCTTTTTGCCTTTGGCTGAGTTCGCCCTTAATAATCGGGCCAGCTCGGCTACCTTGGTTTCACCGTTTTTCTGCAACTCTGGGTTCCATCCTCGTTTCTCTTCAGGGCAGGTTGAGTCTTCGGACTGTCCTGGTGTGGATACTGTGGTGGACAGGTTGCAGCAGATTTGAACTCATGTAGTGGACAATTTGACTTTGTCCCAGGAGAAGGCTCAACGTTTCGCTAATCGCAGACGCTGTGTGGGTCCCCGACTTCGGGTTGGGGACTTGGTTTGGTTATCTTCTCGTCATATTCCTATGAAGGTTTCCTCTCCTAAGTTTAAACCTCGTTTTATTGGTCTGTATAGGATTTCTGAGGTTCTTAATCCTGTGTCCTTTCGTCTGACCCTTCCAGATTCTTTTTCCATACATAACGTATTCCATAGGTCATTGTTGCGGAGATACGTGGCACCTATGGTTCCATCTGTTGATCCTCCTGCCCCGGTTTTGGTGGAGGGGGAGTTGGAGTATATTGTGGAGAAGATTTTGGATTCTCGTGTTTCAAGGCGGAAACTCCAGTATCTGGTTAAGTGGAAGGGTTATGCTCAGGAAGATAATTCCTGGGTCTTTGCCTCTGATGTCCATGCTCCCGATCTTGTTCGTGCCTTTCATATGGCTCATCCTGGTGGTCCTGGGAGCTCTGGTGAGGGTTCGGTGACCCCTCCTCAAGGGGGGGGGGTACTGTTGTGAATTCTGTGGCAGAGCTCCCTCCTGTGGTCACAAGTGGTACTTTGGCTGGTTCTCTCTGTGAGCTTCCGTTGGTGGAGGAAAGTGGTACTGCGGCTTCTGAGTTTCCTTCCTCAGGTGATGTGGTGAAGTCGTTAGGTGCTGCTCTATTTAACTCCACCTAGTGCTTTGATCCTGGCCTCCAGTCAATGTTCTAGTATTGGACCTGTTTCCTCCTGGATCGTTCCTGTGGCCTGCTGCTCTGCATAGCTAAGTTCCTCTTTGCTATTTGTTTGCTGTTTTTTTCTGTCCAGCTTGTCAATTTGTTTTTTTCTGCTTGCTGGAAGCTCTGGGACGCAGAGGGTGTACCTCCGTGCCGTTAGTTCGGTACGGAGGGTCTTTTTGCCCCTTTGCGTGGTTTTTGTAGGGTTTTGTGTTGACCGCAAAGTTACCTTTCCTATCCTCGCTCTGTTCAGAAAGTTGGGCCTCACTTTGCTAAATCTATTTCATCTCTACGTTTGTCTTTTCATCTTAACTCACAGTCATTATATGTGGGGGCTGCCTTTTCCTTTGGGGTATTTCTCTGAGGCAAGGTAGGCTTATTTTCTATCTTCAGGCTAGCTAGTTTCTCAGGCCGTGCCGAGTTGCATAGGGAGCGTTAGGCGCAATCCACGGCTGCCTTTAGTGTGGTTGGAGAGGATTAGGGATTGCGGTCAAAAGAGTTCCACATCTCAGAGCTCGTTCTTGTTTTTTGGGTTATTGCCAGGTCACTGTATGTGCGCTGACCTCTATGTCCATTGTGGTACTGAATTACCTTTCATAACAGGCCTCGCAGCTTGTGAACGTTCAGGGCGAACCACCCCTTTTCCCCAAAGTGTCGGGTGTAGGTGACCTCGTCCCCCGGGTAGAGATCGCGGTCCGGGTGGCCTTCCCTGAGATGAGACTCCACATCCCTCCGGTTCACAAAGACCTCTGCATACAGGCCCGGCTCTTTAATAAAGCCCCAGCCCCCACGGAGTTTGAAGTCTATGACGGTGCCCTGCCTGCGCAGGGCCTGGTGGTTGGTGCGATCTTTGCGGGCCCGGTCCTTCACCGCGAGGTCCCGCTGGTGGTATGCCTCTCGCCCGGCCTGGTACTCCCTCTCCTTCTTCTCCCACTGTCGGTCTAGCTGGGCCTGAAATTCTTCCCAGCTGAGGGCCTCCACCATCTCCCCTTCCTGTGTCTTCACCCCGGGGAACCCCATGAGGTCGGATCCCGGGTTCACCCAGCGGCACACTGTGTGCTCGGCAAATACCTTGCCTGGCATGGTGAGCGGCGAGATCGGGGTCTTCAGGAAGTGCTCCATGCCTGTGGCCCGATTCCAGTGCGGAAGGCGCTGGAGTATATGGGTCCCAGGGGGAAGGGGTGCTGCGACGGGGCCTATCAACAAGTCCTCCACCAGCGGGGTGGGATCTGCGGACTCACCAGCCGGTGCGGCATCCTCCATTGCGGCTGGCTCCGGTAGCAGCAAAGGAACCGATGTCGAGGGGGTCCTCTGCCGGCGCCTCCTGGCACGAGGCCTTGTTCTCCACCCGCAACTGGAGGAGCTGCTCTATCAGGTCCTCCATCTCGATCTGCAGGAGACCGGTCCCAACCATGGAGATCTGGCTGCTGTGCTCGTCCGGGTAGCTGGGGGAGTCCTCTGCTGCAACCCCGCAGTCTGGGTCTGAGCGACTGGCCATGGTGTCCTCCACGTGGGTCACTTCCTGATCTCTTTCCCGCTCTCTCCTTTGTGGGCGGTTCTGTTTTCTTTGTCTCCGCCCTCCATTGAGAATCAGGAGGCGGATCTCGGCCGCTGACGGACACATCCTCAAGGTACAGAAATATTTAGACTGGGCGGCCATTGTCGTTCGCGCTCTTCAGCTTGTTCACTCCCACCTCCACCCTCTTCTTCTCCTGCACTCCTTGTGGCGCAGCAATGGCGGCGGTTTTGGCGGGAATCTTTGCGACACTCAGCAATACACAGTCTTTGCAACAAGTCACAGTTCAAGCACAATTCTAACACAGTTCCAAGGCACACATGACCCAATTCTTCAGGCTTAAGTACGATCCTGTTCGTGACACCAAGTTGGAGCGCCCCAGACACAGGGCCACAGGTTACTCGGTACCGGTCCTCTCTGTCTCAGTTCTGGGGATGTCACAGGGGCTGGACCCGGTCCGTGACCCTGCCAAGGGGCGTCCAATGAAAAGGTTGATAGTAGTTTGCCAAGGGTTCGTGATGCCACCTGTGGTGTTTGGTCAGGGCGACCGATGCTGCTTCGGGGTCCGCTGGGGTGATGGAATGGCAGCTAGATGGTAAACCTTCCCACAGGTGAAGTGTATCCCCAGAGCTTCCCAGTAGTGTAAGTGGCGATGGTGTGAGGTGCAGTCAATAACGAGGACACAAGGTTGCAGTCTCTTTACCTCTTTACTGAAGGCTTCAGGACCCTCAATCCAGAGCACGGTTAACAGGGCTGTCTGAGACCGGCCGGTCCGAAGGCACATCCAGAGTTCCCTTTGCAGGTGGAAATCGTTGCCTACCACTAGCGCCTGTGTGTTGTAGTGCTTCCCTGCTGAGCATTCGGGATAGTCCTCACAACTTCTATTCTCGTTTGTTCCAGTTCTTTCTAGTTCTTTCTATTCTCCGTCCCCCAGGTTTGTTATGGCTAGGACGCACCCGTTTGACGGGAAGGCTCGGAGCTCTTCCGGGACCCTAGAGATGCCCCTCTCCACGCGTTGCCCCCTGTGTCTGCTTAGGTGATGTAAGGTAGACAGCCAACCTATAATTAACTGTCCTGTGGTATTTGAAGTAAGGCATAAAGTCAGTTACTTCCTCGGTGTTCCGGGCACCGGCTACGCGCCTCAGTAGGATGTTGCTGTTCTCCGGGCACGACTCCTACTGGCTCTCCTTTGTGCTTGATCTCGTTTCTCACTGTCCACAATATCTTTCACTTCGTGTCCTTTCTTTAGATGGAGCCGCAGGTAGCGCAGGTGCGGCTCTGTAACGTTCTATCCTTGTCGCTAGGTGCCTGCCAGGTTCCCACGCCTGACAGGGACCCCCCTGAATCTTCGCCCTGCAGCACCCCCTGCCACAGGATGTTGGCTTGGCAAAACCCAGTCAGCTTCTGACTAACTTCCTATCCAACCCCTAGTTTTACCAGTGTGAGGAGTGGCCTAATAAATAAAACCTTTTGCTCCCCCTAGTAGCCGGAGTGTGAAGTGTACTGTGTGCTGGTGATACCTGGTCAGATGAACTCCTTTAGTGCAATCAGACGTACCATCACTCCCCTTAGTGGCAAAGCGATACTACTACTGCGACGACCAGGTCTCTGGGGCGCTGCACTGGCATGAGCTCAGAGGCTCTGAGTGGTTCCTGCTGTAAATTCATGCAGAGATGTTGAGCTCACTGATGTGACTTTAGTGCTGCAGACAATGACAGACACGAGGAGACTCTGCTCTGGACCTGGGGATGGTCAGTAAGGGCCAAGTTTACAATAAACTATATCTGGGGAAAAGGAGAAAACCTTTTTGAGTGCACTCTATCTATTATACTGGGTCCATGAGATGGGGGGCCCATTACCGTCGCCAGCATCGGGCTGTCCATATGTCATTGCAAATTCAACTGTATTGGCATCCTGGATACCTATACAGTTAAAAGCAATTATGAAATAGAGAGGCCATCATTCTTACTCGACATTTGATGTCTTAGCGCAGCAGGCGTGATGACGTCACTCACTACATGGCACCCGCTCCACTGAGATGTGCTGTTCTTCAGAACGCTTTCTACAGAGATGGGAGCAGTGGGGGAATGAGGAGGAGAGCTGAGTATTTTTTTTTTAAATCAGTGAGAACTTTGTGGTGGCCAGAATACTATATGGAGGACTACATAGTGCATTATACTATAAGGAGGACTATGAGGAGTGCATTATACTATATGTAGGACTATGGAGAGTGCATTACATTATATGGAGGACTTTAGTGATTGCATTATAATATATGGAGGACTACGGAGTGCATTATACTATATGGAGGACTATGGAGAGTGCATTACATTATATGGAGGACTTTGGTGATTGCATTATAATATATGGAGGACTACGGAGTGCATTATACTATATGGAGGACTATGGGGAGTGCATTATACTATGGAGGACTACAGAGTGCATTATACAATACGGAGGACTATGGGGAGTGCATTATACTATATTGAGGACTACGGAGTGATTTATACTATTTGGAGTACTATGGAGTTCATTATACTATATGGAGGACTATGGGGAGTGCATTATACTATATGGAGGGACTATGGGGAGTGCAGTATAGTATATGCAGGACTATGAAGTGTGCAGTATACTATATGAAGTACTATGGGGTATGCAGTATACTATATGGAGGACTACGGAGTCCGTTATACTATATGAAGGACTATGGAGTTCATTATACTAAATGGAGGACTATGGGGAGTGCAGTATGGTATATGGAGGACTATGGAGTTCATTATACTATATGGAGGACTATGGGGAGTGCATTATACTATATGGAGGACTATGGGGAGTGCAGTATGGTATATAGAGGACTATGGAGTTCATTATACTATATGGAAAACTATGGGGAGTGCATTATACTATATAGAGGACTATGGAGTTCATTATACTATATGGAGGACTATGGGGAGTGCAGTATAGTATTTGGAGGACTATTAAATATGCAGTATACTATATGGAGGACTGGGTATGCAGTATACTATATGAAGGATTATGAGGTATGCAGTATACTATATGGAAAACTATTGGGAGTGCATTATACTACATGGAGGACTATGGGGAGTGTAGGATACTATATGGAGTACGGTGGGGTACATCATACTTTATGAAGGATGGGTTGCATTATCCTTTATGAAAGACTATGGGGTGGATTATACTATAAAGAAGGCTATGCAGGGACTATTCTAATATTTGGATGGCTATGTGGAAGTCTTTATATTGTATGCAAGCAATTATACAGTGTGAAAGTTTGTGCTGTGTAGTGGCCATTATACACTGTGAAAAAGTGTGAGGCCATTATACTGTATGTAGGCCCATTATAATGCATGGAGGGCTATGTGAGGGCTACAGCTGGGGTATCATACTGTGCTGAGGGTCACCATACTTTTCCGGTGATGTTGAGGATGGGGAATAAAAGAGTCATCATACTGTGCATGTGGAGGGTACTGTGGATAAATTCACTGTGAGGGTATCATACAGTGTTTGTGGAGCACTTTTCTGGCATCATATTGTATGAGTGCAATGAAAGGGGAATCTAGGGCTCCAGTAGAATAGTAGTAGAGTAGTAAGTTGTGAGATATGTTCTTCTGTGACCCCACCACATAATATTTTGTTTTTATTTTGCGGGGAACTCCTGCTATGGGGCCCCATAATTTCTATGTACTCTCCTGCACATGGGCACTTGGGGAATTGTCTGGAGGCCAAGAGGTGACCCCTTTTCTTGGAAAGTGTTGGCAAATACACCTCAGATCACCATCCCACATTATCAGGGACATCAGCGATGTTTTGTCCCACTCCCCAACAACCCTTTTTTTTTCATGAGCTTGAATGGAAGGGGCAATTAGATTCATTTGAATGTATAACATAGAATATTTAATTTGCCAATGAAATGGATTTATCTCAGATCACATTTTCAAAAAATATAAAAAAAAAAATGCAAAGAAAATAAAGAGGTTGGTACACAAAATGAGAATGCTTGGTCTGGGGGAAAATGTGTGTAAATGGGTTAGTAACTGGCTTAGTGATAGAAAGCAGAGGGTGGTTATAAATGGTATAGTCTCTAACTGGGTCGCTGTGACCAGTGGGGTACCGCAGGGGTCAGTATTGGGACCTCTTCTCTTCAACATATTCATTAATGATCTGGTAGAAGGTTTACACAGTAAAATATCGATATTTGCAGATGATACAAAACTATGTAAAGCAGTTAATACAAGAGAAGATAGTATTCTGCTACAGATGGATCTGGATAAGTTGGAAACTTGGGCTGAAAGGTGGCAGATGAGGTTTAACAATGATAAATGTAAGGTTATACACATGGGAAGAGGGAATCAATATCACCATTACACACTGAACGGGAAACCACTGGGTAAATCTGACAGGGAGAAGGACTTGGGGATCCTAGTTAATGATAAACTTACCTGGAGCAGCCAGTGCCAGGCAGCAGCTGCCAAGGCAAACAGGATCATGGGGTGCATTAAAAGAGGTCTGGATACACATGATGAGAGCATTATACTGCCTCTGTACAAATCCCTAGTTAGACCGCACATGGAGTACTGTGTCCAGTTTTGGGCACCGGTGCTCAGGAAGGATATAATGGAACTAGAGAGAGTGCAAAGGAGGGCAACAAAATTAATAAAGGGGATGGGAGAACTACAATACCCAGATAGATTAGCGAAATTAGGATTATTTAGTCTAGAAAAAAGACGACTGAGGGGCGATCTAATAACCATGTATAAGTATATAAGGGGACAATACAAATATCTCGCTGAGGATCTGTTTATACCAAGGAAGGTGACGGGCACAAGGGGGCATTCTTTGCGTCTGGAGGAGAGAAGGTTTTTCCACCAACATAGAAGAGGATTCTTTACTGTTAGGGCAGTGAGAATCTGGAATTGCTTGCCTGAGGAGGTGGTGATGGCGAACTCAGTCGAGGGGTTCAAGAGAGGCCTGGATGTCTTCCTGGAGCAGAACAATATTGTATCATACAATTATTAGGTTCTGTAGAAGGACGTAGATCTGGGTATTTATTATGATGGAATATAGGCTGAACTGGATGGACAAATGTCTTTTTTCGGCCTTACTAACTATGTTACTATGTTACTATGTTATAAAACGAGAACTAAGTAATGCACAAATTGTATGCAAATGATTTGCCTCTAAAAGGTGTGAAAGCCACATTACACTTACCCATGCAGAACCCGACTCTGGGCCTTATAACAATGCATTCATTATCAGCATTTCTAGGAAATGAAGGCAAGCGGCAGCCAATCAGCAATGCAAATCAGATGATTATTTACACTTTTGATTGATCATTATCGCCAGGTTTCTGTGAACACATGATCTATATAGATGCTGGTCTAAACGATACTTTTCAAAAATCCTTACATTCTTCTACACTGTAATGCACAATCAATGCAGCTTTAGCCACAGAGCAAGGAATTGGGGCTCTGGGCCCGCATAGGAGGTGGAATTGTGCCTTAGGGCTGCAAAGGGCCCATGTATTGCTCTTGCACTGCTAAGCGGTAACATCAGTAATGTTACACCTCAGCCAGGCAGCAAGATCACACTGAGCTGAGAGTGAGAACACGGCTGCGTGTGACCAGCGGTGATGTCATTAAGGTTACCGCGGGTCACATGCAGCCGTGTTTTCACGGTCAGCTCAGTGTCATCTGGCAGACTTGCTGAGCGGTAACATACTAATGTCACAGCTCAGCAGCCCAACCTTATGTAGCAGAGTTGGAGCTCGTCGTGGGACATCAGCATTATGGATTATCGGCGGACAGGTGAGGATTACTTTTATTTTTTATTTTTATGTTAATAAATGGGAAAAAGAGGGGATTTGTCGGGGAGCGGTTTTGTTCAAATAAAGGACTTTTTTCTGTGTGTGTTTATAAAGTTTCACTACAGGGTTAGTAATGGGAAGGTCTTATAGACGCCTCTCCATTACTAACCCCTGGGCTTGATGTCAGCTGACGTTACACGGCTGTCATCAACCCCAAAACCATTACCCCACTTGCCAACACACCACAGCAATTGGGAAGAGCCATGGATAAGTGCCGGAATTGGCGCATCTAATGGATTCACCTTTTCTGGGGCAGCTGAGGGCTAATCTTTTTAGTCTGGAAGAGGGGCATTCCCAGCCTTTTAAAATCAGCCCAAAACTGTCTGTTTATTAAATATAGGGTGGACACCATGTCACTTTTTTATGGTAACCCATTTTAATAACCAGTAAAGGCTACGCAGACAGCTGTGAGCTGATATTAATAGACTGAGAACCTTTAATGGTTATTGGTCCCTTCCCAGATTAATAACATCAGTCCCAGCTGTCTGCTTTCCCTCAGCTGGTTAGTAAAAATAAGGGGTACCCTGTGCCATTTTTTTTCTTTTATTAATTTATTTACTAGGTAAATACATGTGCAGTAAGATACACACGCACTGCACTAATTATCTCACTGACATATTTCTTACTATGCACAGGCGCCGGATGGTGAATACTCTCATCGGCCGACGCCTGCTCTCACTGCTATCAGCGAGACCAGGTGTATGCTGATGAGAGTAATAGCCATCAGCCAACTTCTGATCGGCGATAACCATTTCACCGCCAGTCACAGCTGCTTCCTCACAAGCTGTCATCTGTGTGACACGGTCGGAATCACAGCGTTGTGACCGGTGGTAATGTCAGGAATAGTGTTGAGCATTCCGATACCGCAAGTATCGGGTATCGGCCGATATTTGCGGTATTGGAATTCCGATACCGAGTTCTGATATTTTTGTGATATCGGGAATCGGTATCGGGATTAAGATTCATGTGTAAAATAAAGAATAAAAATAAAAAATATTGATATACTTACCCTCGGACGCGCCCTGGTTGTCACCGCTGCAACCGCCATACTTCCGTTCCTAAGAATGAACGCTCACGCGACCAATCACAAGCCGCGACGTCATCGAAAGTCCTTAACGCGCTCATTCTTAGGAAGGGAATCATGGCGGTTGCAGCGGTGACAACCAGGGCGCGTCCGAGGGTAAGTATATCAATATTTTTTATTTTTATTCTTTATTTTACACATGAATATGGATCCCAGGGCCTGAAGGAGAATTTCCTCTCCTTCAGACCCTGGGAACCATAGAGGATACCTTCCGATATTTGTGTCCCATTGACTTGTATTGGTATCGGATATCGGTATCGGCGATATCCGATATTTTTCAGATATCGGCCGATACCATCCGATACCGATACTTTCAAATATCGGACGGTATCGCTCAACACTAGTCAGGAATGTTACCGCTGATCAGAGCCGGTGTTTCCCATGCCCTCACACAGATGGGTTCCGGTTTCGGGATTGAGTTCGGGTACCGTTCTGGTACTAGAACCAAACTTTTTTATAAAGTTCTTCCCAATGCGATGGACCTGAACATCCACTCGTCCGCCCATCCCTATTCATTGTCACACATTCATTCATTTTAACCCTGCTGTTGTCTTCGGTCTGGGGAGACCTATTTTGAACTTTGGTATTTTGGGGGGTGTTCAAGATGCGGTTCTGAAACTTGTGGTTGATTGACTTAAATGAGGATGGGTCGGTTGGCCACGGGTTTCAGAGCCGCATCTTGAATATTTTAAAGAATATTGAAGTTCAAGGTCGGTCGTTTTTGACCGAAGACAACAGCAGGGTTTAAAGGTACTTTAAAATATATATGATTTTGAAATTTCCTTCTCTCTTTGTTGAGCATTAGCAGACCTGACCCCACAGAATCTTTTTTTCATAAGGATTTGTAAATGAAATATATGGTCACCTTGGGTTTTCTACAATTTCAACTCAAAAATAACTAAAGCGTGAAGAAGTAAAATCATTTCCAACCCTGGATCCACTCAACTCTTACAGCTTTCCCCTCCTCCAAGAAGTCATTGGGTCATGCCAGTGACAGTACACCCTGCAGACGGCAGAAACAGACTTGTGGGGTCAGGACACGGTCCAGCACACACAAATGACTTTCCAATAACAATTAGTTGGGCTGCGGAGGGATGAATAATCGGTGGTACTCGGATTGATTTTAGAAGCCTGCATGAAACCTTACCCAGTGTGTAATAAAATCTCAACCTGGCTGATTATCCGGATCTGTCGCTGGGAATGGGTTAAAAAATACTTACCATAGTGTCATTTTACTGTGTATAATGGAAGAGCACAAAGCTTTTTGCAAACCTTGCATTAACCCATATTTATCTGCCTGAAATCACTAGTGCATCTGTATAAATTAGCATTAAATAATGCAAAAAAACCCCAGAATAATTAAACTTAAATTCAAGAAGATGTGTCACTTGCCATAAATATGTAATTTTATACCTAATGTAAATGTAAGGAGGTGGACATGCTGCCCACATTCCCCCTTGAATACAGTTGTGCTCAAAAGTTTACATACCCCGGCAGAATTATTCCTTTCTTTGCCTTTTTCAGAGAATATGAATGATAACACCAAAACTCTTTCTCCACTCATGGTTAGTGGTTGGGTGAAGCCATTTATTGTCAAACTACTGGGTTTTCTCTTTTTATATCATACTGACCACCCAAAACATCCGAATGACCCTGATCAAAAGTTCACGTACCCTGGTGATTTTGGCCTGATAACATGCACAGAAGTAGACACAAATGGGTTTGAATGGCTTTGACTAGGGTTGAGCGAAACGGATCGGTCATTTTCATAAATCGGCAACTTTTAGGCAAAGTCGGGTTTCATGAAACCCGAACCAATCCTACAGTGGGATTGGCCATGCGGTACACGATCAGAGCGCCAAAGTCGCGTTTCATATGACGCTGTCACCGCCGTTTTTCATCCAATGAAGGAGGACGCAGAGTGTGGGCAGCGTGATGACATAGGTCTCGGTCCCCACCATCTTTGAGAAGGGCATCGCAGTGATTGGCTTGCTGTCTGTGGCGTCACAGGGGGTATAAAGGGGCGTGCACGCCGACCGCCATCTTACTTCTGCCGATCTGAGCATAGGGAGAGGTGTTGCTGCAGTTAGTCAGAAGCAGGGACAGAGTTAGGGAGGAAATATAAAGCCCCAAACCACTTGTGCTGGAGCGATTTTCACTGTCCCACACCACCTTTTTGTGCAGGGACAGTGGAGGTCGTATTTTAGTGCAGCAGCTGCATAGCTGTGTGCACGGTGCTGTGCAAACCAACTGCTTTTTTTTAAAGCAAAATTCCTGTTGCTCCTTTCTGCACAGTTACCTATCTTGTTTATTTGTCCACATTTTTGTTTTAAGCAGTCCTTTTTATTGCTGCCATACTTGTCCTGAGCTCATTGTAGGGAGCTTGTTATTTTTTTTTATTTATTTATTTTTTTAAATAATAATTCCAGCCACTTTCTGGCACGTTCATAGTGTTGTGTTATACCACTGGGCCAGAGTTGTGGTTCTGTGTCTCCCCCCCCCAAAAAAAGGGAGATTAAAATTCGCACACAGTGCATATTCTGCTGTACTGCTAGTGTGTCGTATATATCAGGCAGCCACTTTCTGCCACGTTCATAGTTTACTGTTATACCACTGGGCCAGAGTTGTGCTTCTGTGTCTCCCCCCCAAAAAAAGGGAGATTAAAATTCGCACACAGTGTATATTCTGCTGTACTGCTAGTGTGTCGTATATATCAGGCAGCCACTTTCTGCCACGTTCATAGTTTACTGTTATACCACTGGGCCAGAGTTGTGCTTCTGTGTCTCCCCCCCAAAAAAAGGGAGATTAAAATTCGCACACAGTGTATATTCTGCTGTACTGCTAGTGTGTCGTATATATCAGGCAGCCACTTTCTGCCACGTTCATAGTGTTGTGTTATCCCACAGGGCCAGAGTTAGGGTTCAGTGTCTCCCCCCCAAAAATGGAGATTCAAATTCTCACACAGTGTATATTCAGCTGTACTGCTAGTGCGTCGTATATCAGGCAGACACTTTCTTCCACGTTCATAGTGTTGTGTTATCCCACAGGGCCAGAGTTAGGGTTCAGTGTCTCCCCCCCAAAAATGGAGATTAAAATTCTCACATAGTGTATATTCAGCTGTACTGCTAGTGCGTCGTATATATCAGGCAGACACTTTCTTCCACGTTCATAGTGTTGTGTTATACCACAGGGCCAGAGTTAGGGTTCAGTGTCTCCCCCCCAAAAATGGAGATTCAAATTCTCACACAGTGTATATTCAGCTGTACTGCTAGTGCATCGTATATCAGGCAGACACTTTCTTAAACGTTCATAGTGTTGTGTTATACCACAGGGCCAGAGTTGGGGTTCTGTGTCTCCCCCCAAAAGCAAGTCATCTTTCAGGCAAGCTACGTGTCAGCAGGGGAAGGTGGGGCAAAAGAATGTGAAATCCATGATTGGTTAATTTAAATGAAGGTTAGATCATCAACATTTTTGGTAGCCAGACGTGTCCTTTTTTCGGTCAGTATTGAACCAGCAGCACTGAACACTCTTTCTGAAAGCACACTGACAGCAGGGCAATCGAGCTCCTGTAATCCATATTCTGGCGATTCAGGCCAGGTGTCTAGTTTGGATGCCCAGTAATCAAAGGGGAATGACCTGAGAGGGAGAACATCGATAAGGGCGGAAAAGTAGTTTGTAACCAAACTGCACAAATGTTGTCTCCTGTCACTTTGAATCGATGCAGCTGTCCCTGTCGTGTCAGCGGTCATTGCGAAATCATTCCACAACCTTGTCGTAAAACCCCTCTGTCCAACGCCACTTCGGATTTCTGCACCTCTAGCACCTCTGCCATGTTGCCCCCTACGGCTCATGTGAGAACCATCACCGCCGCTGTGTGCTGGGAATGCCTGAACCAAACGGTCTACAAGAGTTGCTTGTTTGGTAGCCAATATTTGACCTAGGTTCTCATGTGGCATGATATTTTGCAGTTTTCCTTTATATCTTGTATCCAGGAGGCAGGCCAACCGGTTGTCGTCATCGGTCATCATTTTAAAAATGCGGGGGTCCCTTTTTAGGATACGCAAGGCATACTCAGCCATGTGGGCCAATGTTCCAGGTGTGAATTAACTGTTTCTGCTGGGTTGAGGCCCACTTTCTTGCAAATCAACATCACAAGTGTCCCGCAATAAACCTGTACCAGACCTTGCAATGCCACCAGTTTCTATTGCCACCTGAGAATCATCCTCCTCCCATACATATTCATCCCCATCATCCTCCTCCTCATCCTCTTCGTCCGCCAATTCGTCCTGTACAGTTCCCTGAGCAGACAATGGCTGACTGTCATCAAGGCTTCCCTCCTCCTCGGCTGCAGACGCCTGCTCCTTAATGTGCGTCAAACTTTGCATCAGCAGACGCATAAGTGGGATGTTAATGCTTATGATGGCGTCGACCACTGCACACCAGACAACTCCATGTCTGCCATCCAAGTGCCTGCCCGTGTATCCTCCCACAAATTTATAACAGCACGCCCCTGTTCGCACAGCCTCTGAATCATGTGCAGTGTGGAGTTCCACCTTGTTGCAACGTCGATTATTAGGCGTGCTGGGGAAGATTCAGCGATCGCTGATGGTTCAGCATACGGCTGGAGTGTATGGGCACCCGGCGGATGTGCGAGCAAAGTCTTCGCACCTTCAGGAGCAAGGCTGGTAACTTTGGATAATTTTTGAGGAAGCCCTGCACCACCAGGTTAAAGGTGTGAGCCAGGCAAGGTATGTGTTTCAGTTCTGAAAGGGCTATGGCAGCCATAAAATTCCTTCCATTATCACTGAATACCTTGCCTGCCTCAAGATGTACACTGCCCAGCCAAGACTGAGTTTGTTGCTGCAAGTACTCCACCAGTACTTCCGCGGTGTGTCTGTTGTCGCCCAAACACTTCATTTGCAACACAGCCTGCTGACGCTTACCACTAGCTGTTCGATAATGGGACACCCCGTGTACAACACTGGCAGCTGCGGATGGAGTGGTAGGGCGACTGCGCTCTGTGCATGAGCTTTCGCTTCTGGAGGAGGAGGAGGAGTTGCGAATGCCGTATGCCAACTTTTTCCTGAGACTGTGGGATAGGCTGAACTGTCGCACTATGGCTGCCCCCTGTGGACCCTGCATGCTACACATTAACCCAGTGCGCCGTGATGGACACGTAACGTCCCCGGCCATGCCTACTGGTCCATGCATCTGTTGTGAGGTGCACCTTTCCACTGACTGATTGCCTCAAGGTATGGACAATGCGGTCTTTGACATGCTGGTTGAGGGCTGGGATGGCTTTTCTCGCAAAGAAATGTCGACTGGGTAGGTCATAGCGTGGTACTGCGTGGGCCATCAGGTCTTTGAAAGCTTCGCTTTCAACCAAACGGTAGGGCATCATCTGTAATGAGATTAGTATAGCAATGTGGGCATTCAAATCCTGTGTACGCGGATGAGAGGATGAGTACTTTCTTTTCCTAACGAGAGTCTCTTGTAGGGTGAGCTGGACTGGAGAGCTGCATATGGCGGAACTAGCGGTGGTGGTGGTGGTGGACATGGCGGATTGAGAGAGAGTTTGGTGTGGTATTCTTGTTGTTGCTCAACATAGAGTCTTTCCTACCAATAACCTTGTGATTCCCTGACTGCTTTGGCCTTACGACGATACCTCCACATTTGCTGCTGGTGGTGTCCTAGCCGGTGGGCTTACAGTGAGGGAAGCAATGTAGCATTGCTGACTACCTTCACTCCGAGCAGGTGAACCAACGGTACAGGACGTTTCGTAGTTAGTCCAGGCTTGCAAGTGCATGGTGGTTAAATGTCTAAGCATGCATGTTGTATTTAAATTTTGAAGATTCTTCTCTCTGCTAAAGGTCTTGGAGCATTTCTTACAGATAACTTTTGACTGATCATTCTGATCTTGGTGAAAAAATTGCTACGCTACACTCTTCCTACTATCGAAAACCTTTTCAGGCATTGTGCGCTGTGCTACTTTCACCGAATGACCACGCTCTCCTAACACAGTTTTTGTTTTTCGCAAACATTTTTGGCCTGATTCGGGCCTGCCAGATGACAGCTGTTGCAATGTAGATGGCTGATGCGGATCATCCTCCTCCGCTTCTGAGCTAGTGGCAGCGGCACCCTCTTCCCCCAATGGCTGCCAATCTGGGTCAACAACTGGGTCATCTATCACCTCCTCCTCAATGTCATGTGCACCTTTCTCAGTGTCACCGTGTAAGGTGCTATAGCGTTCGGGACGGGGCACCATAGTCTCATCAGGGTCACATTCTGGCTCAGTAAACTGCGAGGGCAATGTAGTGATCACAGTCAATGGAACAGCATCACAATCTAGCTGTGGCTGTGCATCAGTGCACTCCATGTCCTATTCTTCTTGTAATTGGCAGTGTACAATTTCCCTTTCGAACCCAGGCACGGTATGTGTAAAGAGCTTCATGGAGTAACCTGTAGTGTCGCCTGCTGCATCCTTCACTTTTGGTTTGGGAGAAGGACACAAGGAAACGTCTTTTTCCTGACCGGGAGCATCCACTGACGACTGGCTGCTCTTACATTTAGAACTTTGGGAAGAGGAGGCGAAAGAGCTAGAGGGTGAGTCAGCAAGGAAAGACAACACTTTTTCCTGCTTCTCCGGCTTTAAAAGCTGTTTTCCTACTCCCAGGTAAGGGAGCCTTCGAGGCCTTGTGTAGCCAGATGATGACACAGGCTGAACACCTCCAGCCTTAGGTGCTACTGTGCTTTTGCCACTACCATGAGATGCAACACCACCAGCACCATCAGTACCAGCTGGCAACCCCCGCCCATGGCCTCTTCCACCAGACTTCCTCATTCTTGGGGGGGAGACACTGAACCACAACTCATATTACACCGTCGTAATATGAGGGGCCCTGTGCCAGTACCGCCGCCCACGAGAGAGTGTCCCCCCCCCCAGATTGAACTGTGCTCTACCACTTGCAATACTACCTCTCCCAGCTCCACCACTGTGTAGTCTATGCGGGTAAAACCTGAAATGGCACTGCCAATACGAATTATTTGAAATTATAGATGATAGTTAAAATATACAGGGGCCCTGGACTCCATTTAATACTTTGCGCCTACTACCACTGTCTTTATTATTTGGGCGTAATAACGGTGTCTGCCGCTGCATCTTTTTTTTCCTTCACTGAACAAAGCTGAACTTCAACTGTTGTCCCGTTTCAAATATTAAACTGCATTTGCCCTACTTGTTGGGTTGGGGCCTACTAACAGTGTCTGCCGCTCCTTGGTGTTCTCCTGGTTTATTTTTCTTGTGCTTCAATCTTCAGGCTTTCGTTTAAATATTTTTTATATTAAACTGCATTTGGCCTACTTGTTGGGTTGGGCCTAGTAACATTGTCTGCTGCCGCCTCTTGTTTTCCTCTACTAAACAAAGCTGAGCTTGAAGCTTCAGGCTTTCGGCCTGTAACAACAATATGAAACTACAGTTGGCCTAGTTCTTGGTTTGGGCCTAGTAACATTGTCTGCTGCTGATTGTTGTTCTCCTCCACTGAACAAACCAATGCCGCCAATATTTAGAATATGAAACTGCATTTGGCCTACTTGTTTGGTTGGGCCTACTAACGGTGTCTGCCGCTGATTGTTGTTCTCCTCCACTGAACAAACCAATGCCGCCAATTTTTAACAGTTTTTAGCCTACTTTTTTATTTTGGGCCTATATCTGTGTTTCCTCCTCATTCCTGCCCATTGCCCAGCCACTGCTAGATGAGTCTGCTGGTACATTGACACAGACCACTACATTCCCCTTGCACTCTACACAGCCTGAATCTGACCCTGCTGAAACTCAGGTTCCCCTTCCCGCATACTATACCACCTTACATGGGGACAAAGCGGAAGGTGCAGATGAAAGTGCAGGTTCCTTCAACAGGTGGGGGGGGCATACTCATTGGCGACATCACTGGCACAGGGCCCCTCATAGTACGCAAAAGTGTCTCTGCCGGTGGGAGGCGCCCCCGCCGTCAATCACAACGCCGTACTTTGAGGGGCCCTGTGCCAGTGGCAATGCGAACGAGTGTGCCCCCCCTGCTTGCTCAGGATCACAGCACTTGCAAAGTTGAAATACTTACCTCTCCCTGCTCCACCGCCGTGACGTATTCCACATTTCCTGGGCCCAAGAAAAAATTGAGCCAGCCCTCCCCCCCCACAACTTTAACCAAATGACCCCCAATTTTCAATACCTAACTATTATTATAAGGTTAATAATAATAAAAATCTTTATTTTTATATAGCGCTAACATATTCCGCAGCGCTTTACAGTTTTGCACACATTATCATCACTGTCCCCATTGGGGCTCACAATCTAGAATCCCTATCAGTATGTCTTTGGAGTGTGGGAGGAAACCGGAGTACCCGGAGGAAACCCACGCAAACACGGAGAGAACATACAAACTCTTTGCAGATGTTGTCCTGGGTGGTATTAGAACCCAGGACCCCAGCGCTGCAAGGCTGCAGTGCTAAGCACTGCGCCACCGTGCTGCCCAAGCTTAAGTAACAAGAATTGATGTTTTTGACATTAAAATGGGCTCTGTAGGTGTTTTTCTGTCCTCCACTCACTGCCGACTTTTATTCCCCATTGACTTGCATTGGATTTCGTGTTTCAGTCGGCCCCCCGACTTTTCGCAATGATCGGCTGATTTCACCCGACCCGACTTTTGACAAAGTCGGTTTTCGCTAAACCCGTCTCGATCCTGAAAAAGTAAAAGTCGCTCAACCCTAGCTTTGACCTGTTTGCTTGAAATCAGTGTGTGTGCATAAATTCTGAGTGAGTTTCTAGGATCCAGACAGACTCTTGCATATGTCATCCAGCCACTGACGTTTCTGGATTGTGAGTCATGGGGAAAGCAAAAGAATTGTCAACGAATCTACAGGAAAAGGTAGTTGAACTGTATAAAACAGGAAAGGGATACAAAAAGATATCCAAGGAATTGATAATGCCAGTCAGCAGCGTTCAAACTGTGATTAACAAATGGAAAATCATTGGCTCTGTAAAAACTAAACCACAGTCAGATAGATTGAACAAAAATGTCGTCCACAACTGCAAGGAGCCCCCTACTGGTGTACTGCTGCAGGTAAAGAAACATTTAATATGCACTTCTCTGATCGCAAGTGCTAATATATCCTACACATCTTGTAATGTACTATTTATGGATAGCCTAGTTCTTGGTTTGGGTTAGCAATATATGGGGCCATTATTCTGCATGGAGCAATATATGGGGCCATTCTACTTTATGGAGCAATATATGGGTCCCATTATACTGTATGAAGCAAAATATGGGGTCCATTATACTGTATTTAGTAATACATGTATCCATTATAATGTATGGAGCAATATACAGTGCCCATTACAGTGTATGGAACAATATACGGTGCCCATTATGCTGTATGGAGAAATATATGGGACCATTATTCTGTATGGAGCAATGTATGGGGTACATTAACCATATGGAACAATATATTGGGGCCCATTATACTGTATGAAGCAATATAAGGGGCCACTATACTGTATGGAGCATTATATTAGACAATTATACTTATGGAACATTATATGGGGCCCATTTTACTGTTTGGAGCACTATGTGGGGTCTATTATACTGTATGAAGTAATATATGGGGCCATTGCACTGTATGGAGCAATATATGAGGTCATTATACTGTATGGAGCAATATATAGGGCCATTATACTGTATGGCAGACTACATGAGGCTCATTATACTGCATGGAGCGCTATGTGGTGCCCATAATACTCTATGGTGGACTATGTGGTGTCCATAGTACTGTTTTAATTACTATGTGGTGCCCATAATATTGTATGGAGGACTATGTGGTGCCCATAATACTATATGGAGGACTATGACTATGTGGTGTCCATACTACTATGGAGACCCTGGATGGGGATATTCTTAAATAAAGGGGCTCAAGATGGGGACATTATTAAATAAAGTGGCCCAGGATGGGGACATTATAAAATAAAAGGCGCTGAGGATGGGGACCTTTTTAAAGTGGACATAGGGGTCCAGGATGGGGCAACATAACGGCCTAGGATGGGGACATTAAATAAAGGGACCCACGATGGGGGCATTAAATAAAGGGGCCCAGGATCTGGGACCTTGTTAAATAAAGGAGTGACATAATTATTGCATGGGGGTCAGGATGAGGAACATACATTATTGTTTTATAGTGGCAAATGGAGACATAATTACTGTAGGGGCCAATCAGTGAGCATTATAACTTCTGTAATTTACTTTTGAGGATACTGACTTCCACGGAGGGGAGGCAAAAGGGGGAACTGTTACTGTGCAGGGTGGAACTATTTCGCTTTTTTTTTCATCTGAAGAAATGTAGAAGTTGGAGAAAAAAGTGGACAATGTGCTCTGTAAGTGATCAGCTATAGATAACTGTGCTTTATTTTCTGCAAAGACGAGTCCTGACCAGAAGAAGTGATAGTGGTCTGTACTGGATGAAGAAGAAAATGAAGGTGAAGTATTTCAACTACAGACGTCACTGGTGAGTCAGTGTATTACCTATACACTTACACCCTATACTGTATACCATATACAGAGCTCCTGTCTATAATGTCACAGGTGGTCTCTGTATTACCTGTATACTATATACAGAGCTCAAGTGTGTAATGTCACCGGTGGTCACTGTATTATCTGTACACTATATACATAGCTCAAGTGTACAATGTCACCAGTGGTCACTGTATTACCTGTATACTATATATAGAGCTCATGTGGATAATTACACCAGTGGTCACTGTATTACCTGTACACTATATACAGAGCTCATGAGGATAATGTCAGCGGTGGTCACTGTATTACCTGTATAGTATATAAACAGGAGCTCTGTATATACTGTAATGTCCCTGGTGATCACTGTATTATCTGTACACTGACACTATATACAGAGTTCCTGTGTGTATTGTCACTGGTGATCACTGTATTACCTGCACACTATACACTATATACAGAGCTTTTGTGTATAATGTCACTAGTGATCACTGTTACCTGTACACTGACACTATATACAGAGCTTCTGTGTATAATGTCACCGATGGTCACTGTATTACCTGTGTATAATGGAACTGATGATCATTGTATTACCTGTGCACTATAGAAACAGGAGGTGTTACCTGTACACTGACGCTATGTACAGAGTTCCTACGTATAATGTCAGTGGTGATCAGTGCATTACCTGTACACTGACGCTATACACTGTATAATACATACAGAGCTCCTGTGTATGTCACTGGTGAGTCCCTGTATTACCTGGACACTGACACTGTACACTGTATACCATGTACAAAGCTCCTGTGTATAATGGTCACTGCATTACCTGTACATTGAAATTATATACAGCGTTCCTGTGTATAATGTCACCAGTGGTAATATTAGTGTTATTAGTATTATGATTTTTATTAATGATCAGTATTGTAGTATTTGGTCACTGTGTCATGGTAATATCTGATCTGGTCATAGTGTGGTGGTATTTCTCCTTTGAATGTGGGATTATTTAGTCACTATGAGGTGGTAATATTTGGTCTTGTCATGGTGTGACTGTATTTATCTCCTGTATGTGGTATTATTTAGTCACTATGTGGTGGTATGTGGTCCGGCCATGGTGTGGTGATATTTGTCCCCTGTATGTGGTATTAGTCAGTCACTATGTGGTGGTAATATGTGATCTGGTCACAGTGTGATGGTATTTATCTCCAGTATGTGGTATTATTTGGTGGTAATATGTGGTCTGGTCATGGTGTGGTGGTATTTATTCCCTGTATATGGTATATGGTATTATTCGATAATGTCAATGGTGGTCACTGTATTACCTGTATTCTATATACAGAGCTCCAGTATATAATGGCACTGGTGATTATAGTATTACCTGTGTACTATAGAAACAAGAGCTCTGTATACATTGACATGTCACTGGTGATCACTGTAGTACCTGTACAGTGACATTATACAGAGTTCCTGTGCATAATGTCACTGGTTGTCAGTGCATTACCTGTACACTGACACTATATACAGAGCTTCTGTGTACTGTATAATGTCACCGATGGTCACTGTATTACCTGTATACAATATACAGAACTTCAGTATATAATGGCACTGGTGATTATTGTATTACCTGTGTACTATAGAAACAGGAGCTTTGTATATACTGTAATGTCACTGGTGATACCTATATTACCTGTACACTGACACTATATACAGAGTTCCCACGTATAATGTCACTGGTGATCAGTGCGTTGATGCTCTGCACTGATGCTCTGCACTGTATGCTATATGCAGAGCAGCTATGTATAATGTCACTGGTGACACTACACTGTATACCATGTACAGAGCTCCTGTGTATAATAGTCACTGGTGATCACTGCATTACCTGTACATTGAAACTATATACAGAGCTCCAGTGTGTAATGGCACTGGTGATTATTGTATTACCTCTGTACTATAGAAACAGGATGTCATGGTCTGTATGGAAGTTCTTGTCTAGTGCTTCAGGGGTTAATGCTGCCTCTTTTGGCTCTGTCCCTTGTCAGTGATACTTTTGACATCTTGACATCACCTGAGTTCCTGATCCCGGTGTATCTCTGGATACTGTGTGTGTGTGATTGCTTGTGTATGACCTGGTCCGTTCCTGTTTCAGAATTTTCTACCCGATTCTGTACTTGCTTAGTCTCTTGGTTTTGACCTCTTCTTGTCCCTGACCTTCCTCTTTGTGCTTCCTGTCTGATACCATGCTGCAATCTATGGCTTTCTGACCCTGGATTGTTAGTGACCACGTCTCTGTCTGTTTCCATCTGTACTGTGTCTTCTCTTGGTTTACCCATGCATGTCTGGTCTCCCCCTGAGCTAGTCTAGCCCGAGCTCTGGTCTCTGGAGTCTGGAGCTTGCCTCCACTCTTGACACTCCCCTTGCAGTCACGTGCTTCAGGTCCTCTTACCTGAAGCACGCTTCTCCACTGTGGCTGTCCCATTTCTCTGGACTCTCTGGGCACCTTTCGCTCAACTCAAGACACGCACACTGACTGGGTAAGTGCGGTGTCCTTTACACAGGAGCTCTGTACATATTGTCATGTCACTGGTGATCACTCTATTACCTGTACACTGACACTATATAAAGAGTTCCTGTGTATAATATCTCTGGTGTTCACTGTAGTACCTGTACACTAACACTATTTACAGAGTTCCTGTCTATAACGTCACTGGTGATCACTGTAGTACCTGTACACTGACATTATATACAGATTTCCTGTGTAAAATGTCACTGGTTAGCAGTGCATTACCTGCACACTGACACTATACACTGTATACTATATACAGAGCTCCTGTGTATAATGTCACTAGTGAGTCACTGTATTACCTGCACACAGACATTGTACACTGTATACCATGTACAGAGCTCCTGTAGATAATGTCACTGGTTATCACTGCATTATCTGTACATTTAAAATATATACAGAGCTCCTGTATAATGTCACCAGTGGTAATATTAGTGTTATTAGTATTGTGATTTATATTAATGATCACTATTGTAGTATTTGGTCACTGTATGGTGGTAATATGGGATCTGGTCACAGAGTGGTGGTATTTCTCCCTTGTATGTGGTATTGTTCGGTCACTATGAGGTGGTAATATTTGGTCTCGTCATGTTCTGACTGTATTTATCTCCTGTATGTGGTATTATTCAGTCACTATGTGGTGGTGATATGTGGTCCGGCCATGGTATGGTGATATTTAATTACAAAAATCCGGCACTCAAAAAGGAATTTCTTATTCAATATTTTATTAAATCATCCCAGTATATTTCACTGTAACGTTTCGGTCTTTATGACCTTCATCAGACTAGGGTACAAACAAAGAAAAAACAGTATCGTAACAACCATATACAATCCATTATACACATGTTAATATACGTATACATACTCTTTGTCTCAACATAAACAAAGAAAATTTGTTACATCTATCTCTCCGGATCAAAGACATTTCTATTATCTATTATAATTAAATCTGTGTATTTATATTCATTTATATATCACATAAGAGGTTTTCCATGAGTATTCACCTATTCAGGTCTGATGAAGGTCATAAAGACCGAAACGTTACAGTGAAATATACTGGGATGATTTAATAAAATATTGAATAAGAAATTTCTTTTTGAGTGCCGGATTTTTGTAATTATTTATATATTGGGACTGGCGACCCTTGTCTGTGCACCATATCTACTTAAGGAGTGACGTGTCAATTTTTTGGAGCTTATGGTATGGTGATATTTGTCCCCTGTATGTGGTATTAGTCAGTCACTATGTGGTGGTAATATGTGATCTGGTCACATTGTGGTGGTTTTTATACCCTGAATGTTGTATTATTCAGTCACTATGTGGTGGTAATTTGTTATCTGGGAATGGTGTGATGATATTCATCAAATGCATGTGGCATTATTTGATCACTATGTGGTGGTAATATGTGGTCTGGTTATGATGTGGTGGTATTTATTCTGTGTATGTGGTAATATTTGATCACTATGTGGTGGTAATATATGGTCTGGTCATAACGTGGTGGTATTTATCCCCTGTATGTGGTATTATCCGGTCACTACGTGGTGGTTATCTGTGGCCTGGGCTTGGTATAATGGCATGTCTCCCTTGTATGTGATATTATTTTGTCACTATGTAGTGGTAATATGTGGTCTGGTCATGATGTGATGGTATTTATCCCCTGTATGTGGTATTATTCGGTCACTGTTGTGATAATAAGTAGTCTGGTCACGGTGTGACGGCATTTGTCTCCTGTATGTGGTATTATTTAGTCACTATGTGGTCTGGTCATAGTGTGGCAGTATTTGTCCCCTGTATGTGATATTATTCGGTCACTATGTGGTGGTAATATGTGGTCTGGTCATGGTGTGGCGGTATTTGTTCCTTGTATGTTATATTATTGGTCTTGGTATAATAGATGTGTTATGTACGGAGGTCACTTGTTCTCTCTGATATCAATAAGGGGAAGCTTCTTGATTTCCAATAGTGATTAAATACTTGGATATTTAACCCTTCCCTGTCCTGTGACTATTAAACAGTAGCAAATGTGCACTCTTACCTAACCTGTGGATCGGTGATAACTTGCTTTCACCAAAGAACCCTTTAATGCAAACTACCATAATTGTACATCCCAGTTATCCCAGTTATGTGATGTTTTACAATTGATGCACCACTATAACGCGGATCGCGGATAACAGATATTTGCATATATCTGTAGTGTGGGACCCTAGAATTCATTCCCGTATGGGCCACAGACACCCTAGTCTAACCCTGATGTCATTAGTAAATGCCTTGATTTATTAAATGTAAGGGGTCAGATTTTTGGGAATCCCACTAAGCTTGAGAATGAAGGGGCTGAAGATCTGCTTTAGTACTGTGCCTCATTCACAGTTCTTCCCTGCATAGCCAATTGGCCAGGAGCTCTACTGTGCAGAGGATAAATAGTGAATGGTACTCAGTGCTGCAGCCCCTTCATTTTTGGGTTTGTGGGGGTTCGACCACATCATAAGTTGATTACATATCCTAGGAAAACCTCTTTGCGTCTCAGAATATTTTTTATAAAAAATGAAACTATGCTTAAAGGAATTTCTGGGAGTTTAACGATGATGGTCTCGATTTAGGATGCGTCATCAATATCTGATCGGTGGGGGTGCGACACCCAGCCGGCATGGTGATCACCTGTTCCCGATGACGGCGGTGGCCAGAACTGCACAGTTATGGAGCTGCACAGCACTGCTCCATTGAAATAGTGGCGGCAGTCAGGTCCTGCACATCCACCCTCTGTTGATTAGAATTGATGGAGGATGTATGGTACCCGACCCAGGCTATTGTACAGCTGACAGAGCTGTGCAGCTTAGTAACTGAGCCTGTGAGGGTGCCGGGTTTCACACCCCCACAGATCAGACATTGATGACCTATCCTAAGGACAACCTCTTTGAACTTTTATCTGCTCCGCCTAAGCATTTTTTAATGGCTGTGGATCTTCACACTTATTTTTCTCACAGATCATATCTAGTTTATGCACTTTCCTAAGTGTCCAATAGGCAAAATGCTGGTTCCAAAAATCTGAGAAGACTTAGTGTTGAAGCAGAATGCATTATATGCGACCTATCCAGGGTAAGATTCCTATTATCGTGTAACTTTCATGCATCTGTTGGGTATGAAAGTAGCAATCACCATATTGACCAAGGACATAGTCAACTTCCTGAGCTCCTATTCTAAAATGTCACACATTATGCCACACCAAGCCATGATCGCCGGGTACCAGCTAATTGACACTAATAAATTGCAGACCTTTTCCAGCCCACACTGCAAATACCATCCATGCATAATTCAGTTTAAGAGTAAACTAGTTCCTGATGGTAAAAAACCAGGACTAATCTCTATAATAAAAGAAAATAAATGACTATCCAACCTAGAAGACTATCTAAATAGCACAGGCTAGATATATGTTTTATCAGTGACATTTGGTCACAGCACACACTATACATTGGGATTTATATATTTCTCCAGTATTTTATAGCTTTGTTCTTTTACAGTATATGGCGGGAAAATCAATGCCTTAGTGGTTTCTAATAGAATGACCACTTAATATAAGGTGGTCCCATAAGAGTAGGGGGCATCTGTCAGGTCTCAAATATTCAATCTGTAGCCCCGAGGCCCCTTCTGACTCAAACACCAAGTGAGAAGCCCCCATGAAGTGGTAGACTAACCACCACTTCCCTATAATAAAGGTCCCCATACACTATAGATGTTGGTGGCACTAGTAAACCATCTGACGTGTAGGACATCTCCTGACACTCTTCTCTGGAGAGAAAAGGATTGGAGAATTGGACCTTGAACATTCAATCCTGTTGTTTTCTGGGGAAATAAGCCTCTGACGCAAGGGTCTGGCAGTGGATTTCTCCTCTCAATCCATTGGAAACAGATGAATGTTCAGAAGAGCCAAGAGCTCTTGGGGAATTGGAATAGTTAGCTCTCTGCTAAACGAATGTGTATGGCCAGCTTTAGACATATGACATATGACTTATGTAAACACTATAGTTCTGTTTGACCCCAAAACTTTTAGATTAGCTGGCATTTTCAGCTTCTGAATTGTAGACTCTTGACCGTCATTCTTGACCGAAATCTTAGCTTTGCATAAGCTCCAATGGCAGACTTCTTTGCGGAACCTGAAAGATCACGCTATAAGTCAATGAGTTTGGCCAGGTACAACTGGTGTCCGTCATATGAAAGATCCGACAAAACATTGTTGGCTTCAGCTATAAATGTTACCACCAATGGCTTTGAAATACATTAACATTGTTGTTGCCTTCAGCTCTTATGTGGTAGGACGCCTGGTGCCTCGTCCATTTCTAACTGTTTCTTTGAGATGTTTAATTCTAAAGGTCACAAATGGCCACATCATATATTACTAAAAGATGTCTCCTCTGTATATGACATATTGCCGAAAACGTGTTCTCATCAACGTCCAAGACGAAACAAAATCTGCTGATCTGTGTAGTCCTGGAATTTATCAAAATTGTAGCTGTGATGAGCACTGCTTAATTCCTATTTTGGATAGTCCTATTTTGCTGAAGATAAGCTGATCATTGGGTGTCCAAGCAATGGGCCACCCAAATATCAATTTTGTGATGTGACGTAAATGCTGCAGATCAGGAACAGAAATCAGGACAATGGTGGAGAGCTGAAACCAAAAATGCCAAGTCATACTCAGTTTGTTTTGTTCTATTTGTCGCAGCTTACACACCGTAGAGTTTTCTGAAAGGGACAACCTACTTAAGAGTAGTTACTCAATTGGGACTTGATGTTGTACAATATAAGGTGGCCACAAAGGGTGCTGCTTTCTGGAGGACCCAGTCCACTCTCTATAAAGACAGCCTGTTAAGTTCATTTTGTCCCATGTAAAACTTTAGTTCCCCTTTGGTGGCATAGTAGAAAAAGTCAACACTTACTGCTTAGTTGGCCTACAGAATAGAATTGATCTTTGAGTGTCCCATTGCTAGGACTCCCAGCGCCTAATCTATGTGCTATGGTTGAAAGATCCCAGAAAAAAACCCCAATAAAAATGATACCTGAATTGTGGTAATTGGATGTGCCAAGCTTGGAAGAAAAATGCAAATTAGCCTGGAAGTGCATAGGGGAGTGTCAATGCACCCCAAGTGCATCACCCCGCCTTCAATGCACTTTCAGGATATTTGGCATGTAACTACAAAGCTTGATTCCCCAGCACTGGCACATCCGATCAGTACAAATCAGGTATCCTTTTTATTATACGAATGAGGTTGTGATCCAGCTCACCCAAGTTGAAGCTGCCAGAGATCCTCGGCTCAGAAAAAGACGGCTCCTGGTCAGTGGTAACAATGAAGTATAAAGTAGGAAGAATCCAGATGTTTTTTGGATAACAAATGTGCAAAAACCTTATTGTAGACTCAGGAAAAACAGGATATACCCAGCACTCGAAAAATATATGAGCTTTTCCTATGCGTTTCGAAGGACTATGTTTAAGGTTGAAGCGCATAGATAAAGCTCATTATTTTAGTACCGAAAATGTCCTTTTTTATGAGTCTAGAATAACGTTTCTGGTTGAATTCTCCCAGTTTCTACTTCATCTTTTTTAATGTACCAGGACCTATATAACTATAACCACCAGATTAGTGATGAGCGAACGTGCTGGAATGAGGTGTTATCCGAGCATGCTCGGGTGCTAACTGCCGCTTATTCCCGTATAGAAGGAGACAGGTTTCTGCGTGCGGAGGGCAGCTATCACATTTCCATACCGCATTTTGCATTTTTGCTCTGGAGAGGACATCACTGACGCCACATCACCAGATCATGATATGTTGAGCGATGTCTAAATATATCCCATTCTGTATGTGCGGAGAATATTCATCAGCAGAAGGATTGGCTTTATTTCCATCACCGTTCTGCCGGCACAGACCGCGATCTTTAAATAAACCCCTCAGTCTATTAATATCTAGTAGGAAACGTTCCAATTCACGAGTGCCACGCTGCCTGTTGGGTGCGCCAAAGGAGAGGGAGACCGTTTGCATTGTATAATCCCGTCAAGTAATCAGAATTGGGCGAGCATTCCTGAGAATATTAGCTACGTGCAGATCTCCCCGGTAGGTCCCAGATATTACATTCATTGAGTTTCTCCAGTGATTGGAGAACATGTAGATAGGGAGGTTGGCGGGTCAGTTTGCTGAATCCTCGCAGAGAGGGATTTCTGTAATGGAACGCCTTACATATAGAGTAGACATGTTGAGCCCTTGGTAAATATGAAACCTCTGTCACGTTATAGAGATGCCGTGTAACCTCCAGCTGGAGCAGACTGTTTATAGCGGGAGGTGCGGAGGGCAGTTTTAGGCACATATGTGTCAGGGTTTTGAAGCGCCAATGTCTTGCAAAAATTGGCAGCATAGCAATCCTTTTCCTATTAACCGTTTCTGTGCAGAGTCAATATTTGGAGCAGAGCACCATTAGGAAGCGTACGACCGGAGCACCAGTGTACCGGAATTCCTTTTTTTTTTCACGACGTATGAAATGCAATTGCAAAAATTCTAAAGTTACAATTATTTTGATTAAAATAGGCTCCCAGTCACCCCAGTCATAGCGCTGAAGTTTGGCATCCGCGCTGCTGCGCCATATAATCTCAGAGGATAATAAAGCAATGGAGGGAATCCCAGTGATTGGTGCACGTCAAATCTAAAGAAAAGGACAAAAGTATCGGGACTAGTGTTGGTGCGAATCGATTCACAGAACCAGGTCAATCGGCCAAGTCAGTGATGTGTGGCCCTGAGAACCACCTCTTACATGACGGAATCCACAGCTCTTCTTATGATGACGCTTCACGCTGCAGCGATGACATCGCACTAGATTGGATAATCAAAAGAAGATGCATTCAGATAAGAGGCGATTCTCAGGGGTCCCGTACAGCGGCCACATATCACTGCCAGTGGACTGGGTCCTGCAAATCAATGCAATACATCTCAAGTTGGGACACCTACACATTCCACCTACAGGAGCTTTTATGACATCCCATTCTTAATCCTATGGCATTAATGTAGAGTCTGTCCCTACTTTGCAGCAATAGCCAGTGGGGAAAACTAGAGCTGGTGCAAGATTTGGATTGTGGCCCCCTCCGACCCCATGTTAGATGTATAGGCCCTTGTAGTGTTCTAAATCCTATAAGAACATACAGGTTGCACCTCCTCTTTCATTATGTGGTAATGTCCCCATTCTTAGGTTTATTCTTGGTAAATACCTGGGCCCATCCTGGCATATATATCCCCCATCCTTGTATTTATGTTCCCAGTAGCGTAGCTAACGGGGGGGGGGGGGGGGGGGGAGAGGGGGTGGTCGCCCCGGGCCCCGCGCTCTGAGGGGGCCCACCCGGAGCTACCTGACTGTAACTGTATCAGCGTGCACTTCTGTGGCAGAGCAGGGAGAGTTGGTGTCCCTACACTGCCACCCAGCAGCTATGGGGCCCCTGAGCAGGCGGGTGGGCCCGGTGCCAGCAGTGGCCCTCCCCGTCGTCACAATTTTAACTGTATCGGCTGCATGCCGGTACAGCTGACCACATTGATGGCAGTGGGAGCGTTACACTACCTCCCCCATCATCACCCTCTCAGCGTCTGACGTACCTGATTCAGACACTGACAGCGAGCGTGATGATGTCACTACTCAGCGCCCGATTTCCGGAGATATGCAGGCGGTCAAAGCAGCAGAGGAATGAGGAGGACTATCAAGTTTCCCTATAGGGAAGACTCTGCAATGATGGGAGAGAGAGCCGTCACCATCATACTGTATGGAGCAATATTTGGGGCTCTCTATACTGTATGGAGCACTATATGAGGACCATCATACTATATGGAGCAATATATCGACCAAACCGCTGCACGACCAGCTCTACCCTCACCTATTGTATCCCCACACATCCCTTGTAGATTGTGAGCCCTCGCAAGCAGGGTCCTCTCTCCTCCTGAACCAGTTGTGACTTGTACTGTTTAAGATTATTGTACTTGTTTTTATTATGTACACCCCTCCTCACATGTAAAGCACCATGGAATTAATGGTGCTATCATAATAAATAATAATAATAATATATGGAGCCCATTTTACTGTATGGAGCAATATATGGGGCCACCATACTATATGGAGCAATATATGGGGCCATCATACTGTATGGGGCCATATATGGGATCAATTATACTGTATGGAACAATATTTGGGGCCCATTATACTGTATGGAGGACTGTGGTGCCCATAATACTGTATGGAGGACACTATGGTGCTCATAATACTGTATGAAGGACTATATGGTGCCCATAATATTGTATGGAGGACTCTATGGTGCCCATAATACTGTATGGAGGACTATGTGGAGCCCATAATACTGTGTAAAGTAGTATGTGTTGCCCATAATACTGTATGCAGGACTTTGTGGGGCCCATTATTCTGTATAGATGACTAAGTGGTGGCCATAATATAGCGTGGAAGACTATGTGGGTTTCTTAATAATGTATGGAGGACTATATGGTTCCCATTATACTATATGAAGGACTACTTGGTGCTTATAATATTGTATGGAGGACTATGCGTAGCATTATACTGCATGGAAGACTATATGGGGCCCATTATATTGTATGGAGCATTATGTGGTGCCCATAATACTACATGGAGGACTATGTGGTGCCCAAAATTCTGTATGGATGACTATGTGGTGCCCATAATACTAAATGGAGGATTATGTGGTGCCCATATTACTACATGGAGGACTATATTGGGCCCATTATTCTATATGGAGCACTATGTGGTGCCCATAATACTGTATGGAGGATTATGTGGTGCCCATAATATTACTATATGGAGGACTATGTGGTGCTTATAATATTGAATGGAGGACCATGTGGGACTATTATTCTGTATGTAGCAATATATGGGGCCCATAATACTGTAAGGAGGACTGTGTGGTGCCCATGATACTGTATGGAGGACTGCATAGGAGGAAAGTGACTTTGTCAGGGCTGCAAAGTTGAGAGATATGCTCTTCTGTGACCCCTCCGAATATTGAGGTTTGTTTTGTTTTCTGGGGGGCCCAAATAGAACGTCTGCTTTGGGGCCCCATGATTTCCATGTATGTCTCTACTGTAGACACTGATACAGCCTTAAAGGTATGGTCCACCTCTGGAGATTTCTTTTTACTATCTTTGCAATTAGGTGTCATTAAATATTATGCACCATTTACGGTACATTTTTTAAGCCTCTGTCTATTGCTGTTGCAAAATGAGGTAACAGAAAATCCGTCAGTGAGCTTGTTCTGACAGGCATATGGGAAAGATGTAGATTTTTAATCTGAGCTCCTCTCAGTTGATTTACGACCACAGACGACATCAAACTTGAATGTAGACGATAACAAAGAGCCAATAAGAGTCCAACAATGCAACATTTTTAATTAAACCCAATTGCAAAAATAATTTTTAGCCCAAAATAATTTAGTATTTAAATAAGCAAAAAAAAGTTAACAACCCCTTTATTAATAAAAAGCAAACAAAACAGCATTGACAATGAAACCCGAACCATCTAAATCCATGCCATGATTGATACGCCATAGTTATCCCATAGTAATGCAATGTTTGCACTGTACCAGTCCTATGTACATTTCTTGGACTTTATACCTTTGCAGAGTACTGAGCGAGGGACCCATAAATTTTGGCAGTCAGATGCATTAAATCATCAGTAATGTCCTGTGGAAGGAGGCAGTAATAAAACCATCAGCCATCCCCCTGTCTGCATAGCCAGTTAATGCATCATATGGCAGCTGAGCAGCTTTTCCGCATCTTGCTCATCTTCCAGTTTAGTGGCAGGCGATCATTTATTTACAGTACAAGGAGCCATTTCTTTGCTCAAGTAGTTAAAGAGTCACAAGGGAAGGTGAAAGATTATCATCCGACAGTACAAAGAGAAGAAGGGGCAACCACTATACCGCCATATGCAGTATGAACCCTATGTAAAATCGGTGCTCTACCAACATAGGTGAAGGAGAAACACCAGCAATGCTGTCCTTTTAAAAAAAAAAAAAAATAGTGTACTCGAGGAAGGAACTTGTGTTCCAGACTAATTGAAATAGTAACAGTAGTAATATACAAGGAGACTTGTATATCTTGTTGCAGTGTCAATTTATTTTGTTCCGGCAAGGAGGCAAAAAAACAGATGCAGTCCAACGTTTCTCCCGAGGTCAGTTTTTGTCAAGGACATCTGTATGTAGCAAGAGCCAGGAACCAGGAAATGCTGTAGGGTGGGATCCACAACATCTCCTGACTCTTTCTACACCCAGATGTCCTTGACAAAGACCATCCTCGGGCGAAACGTTAGACCATATCTGCTTTTGACTCCTTACCAGATCAAAATAAGCTAAAACTGCAGCAAGACTAACTTACAGTCTCATTTTCTTTTTTGCTGCTGAGGTTCCTACTTCAATCTACCAACATAGGTGTCATGGTTGGAGAATGGTTATAGATACCCTGTGCAAGCTATTACAGTAGTACCCAGCACCCTATTATAACATTGGTCATAATCATGGTCGATCTAGTAAGATGCAATAGCCAGCAAGGTAATCTAGTGATTGTTCTTATGACTACACTTATTGCGGAAAATTATCAGTTGTGCCATAGGTGGCACCAGGAGTGCAGAGGCCGCAGTCACACAAGGGTTCTGGGGCCTGATAGGGCCCAAAGCCTTTCTAATAGTTTGGTTCAACAACTGATTGCGAATGACCCAATAGAAATCTTTGGGATCAGTTCTGGGATCCACCATTCTGTTGTTTCTCTACCACTGATGGCCATTAGAGATGAGAGAATCAATTCTAGATTAATCGATTTTGCTTCAAATTTCTCCCAAAATTTGGATTCTACTGATCAGCATTGTCACCTTGACTTTTTACTTTTTATGGACCGTTTATCATAAAAATCACAGATGGACAATATTTTTAGGAGCACAGGGATCTGTGTCTACAACCCATAATTCTGATCTCAGGCGTCGGCTGCAATCTCTGTGAGCTGTAAAATGATGATAATTACCATCAAAATAATCTGTATACGTTTCTTCAGCTTCAAAAATATCATAGACCCCTTAAATTTTTTTAACGGATAGGTCAAAAATGTGCCTTATTTTTACTGACTGTCCTGGAATTTCTGTACGGTTGGCCACCTGACCATTGAATACAAAATTTGGTCAAATCCAGCAAAATGCAGGCCTGTTAAAATAAAAAAAATAGCTCTATGCTCCCCTTTCTTCATCCTTTCAGCCATCACCACAACTTCCCAGACCTCTATGTTGGCCTCCTGTTCTTCCGGCCTACTGTTTTTCCTCCATTAGGCCCATGAGGTCAATCTCTGGCCTGAGTGGCCTCACGCTGTCCCATGGTGGGGCCACATGCATCATGAGGTATGTCGCTTCCCGGGGTCGCTCGCAGGCCTCAGATTGGAAGTTCTGGAATGGAGGCAGAAGAGAAAGCCAAACGAACAGAAGTTAGATGCCGGTGACCAGGAAGCCGCGGCGGCAACGGCCTAACACTGAGTGAGGATAGGTGAATCTAAAGGCTCTGTGTGTTTTTTATTATTTTAACTTACATTACTACTATAATACATGGCCGAGCTCTGTCATATTTTACTTCAAATTTATCAAAAGGGTCTAAGAGTAAAACTGTGTTAGTTGCCCATAGCAACCAATTACAGCGCAGCTTTCATTTTACCAGAGCAGTTTGTGACATATAATCTGAGCTCTGATTGGTTGCTGAAGGCAACAAGCACCCATTTTTTAACGCACGGTGTAGACGTGAAAGTAGTTTATGACCATGGTATTTTGAATGCTCCGTCTGCCCACGTTCCACACGACACACATCATTAGTGAGGCTAAAATGAGTTTACTATTAAAGTGTAAGCTCTGGGGACCTATGTGGAGAAACTATCCTCTATGGCGGACAGCAGTCATTGGCAGGCTATGTTCACATGTTGCGTTTTTGCAGCTTTTTTGCAGCAATTTTTTATGCGCATTAAAAGCTGCTTTTTACAGCACCAACAAAAGCTATAAGATTTCGGGAATGTCATGCCCTCACTTGTTTAATATTCCTGACTAAACTGGAAAATTGCTGCTATTTTATCATCTGCAGCAGGTCAATTCTTTCAGCTATTTTTGCAGCGCTTTTTCAGCATAGTAAGTAATGAGAAACGACGTTTTGTTGTGTTTTTGCTGTGTATTTTGTGAATAAGGCCACGTTCACACGGTCAGTATTTGGTCAGTATTTTACTGGCAAAGAAGACGCGGAACTGCGGGTTGAGTAAAGGACTCTTGCTAGCTGAACTGTATCGTCGAGCCAGGTTGTGGTGATGTAGTAGGGAATAGTAAAGACAGAGGACAAGTAAAGAGGGAGAAGTGAAAAGGATTGAATTTCTGTGAGGAAAATGCTACGTATTGTGAAGGAAACGTTTGAAAAGATATGTACCCGCTATCTACTGTAGTTAACCCCCTCCTCCCCAGGTTACTGTTCAGTAAAAAGTTTATTTTGAACTATTGGTCACCTTCCTAGAATTGTCAAATATCTGGTCCTGGCCAACCAGCAACATCGGGTACATGGGGCCTGCATAGTGTTGCACCCTCACAAGTCGACACACCCAGCCAGGACCCCCAACTTCATGTAACATGCCAGGGTGTAAGAGAAGAGGACCTCGCTCACAGCTAACCCCCCGCTCCATGTTCCATTTACATTATGGGTAATTCATTTTATATTTTCGTGGACTGGACTTTTACTGGACTATTTTACGGACACAGCCTTACCAAATATGCTTATTTTTTACTCTTCGTTTCAGTCCCCTTAATGCATGCACTGTTTACTGTAATAATTGAGTTTTACACTACATGGCGAAATCAACAATCTCCTATCGATCACAGGCACCAGCTGGTCTTAATAGTAGAACAAAAATGGGAATGGTGGGGGCCTTCAGTTGACCCCTGGCTGCCATGTCAACCTGTTATCACACCACTATCACGTCATGGGGCACAATGCAAACTAGAGAGGATCCATAACCCGGATTGTGTGGATAAGCTGCAGAGATCAGAGCTTGCTCCAGTCACTGCTGTTAGCAGCAAAGCTGGCACCCATTATATAAGGTGCAGGCTCAGCTCCTGAGCCTGCTCAGTACACACACACACACCCAACATCCATTGTATATGTAAAGGAGTATTCTGGGGCTAGAATATTGATGACCTGTGAATATAATAATCCATCATATGAAATTGGTGGATGTCAGACTCCTGGCACCCCTAACTATTAGCTGACTGAAGGGCCCATTCGTTCCTGGAACTAAATTGCTGTACCAGGCACAGCTATTACCAAGTGTGATACTGTGCCAAGTCGCTAATTGTGGGGTAACCTAGTGTCACAAACCACCAAACATATATTGATGACTTTGGCTAAGGGCTTGTGCAGATGGTAGTATTTTAGGTCCTAGTGCGATGTGACAAAACACCAGATCGGACCAATGTTAGTATATGGGGCCGTGCACATGTCATCTTTTTTTGCTTGGACAGAGCCGGTCCTAGGTAAAAAATCACTGCATGCCTGAGTTTGATCCTATGTTTGGATCACACTCGGCCATGCAAGTCAATGAGTTTGTGAAAAACATCGGACTGCACTCGGATGACATCTGAGTGCAGTCTGATTTCCGAGACCTCACTGAATAGAGAAGGTGGAGAAATGTTTCTCTCCATCTTCTGCTCATCCGAGAGATATGGATCACACTCTGATCAAACAGTGCATAATCAACCCCATTCTCTCGCATGAGAAAATACTCGCACTTCCCCTAAGGATAGACCATCAATAATAAAGTTTTGTAAAACCCTTTTAAGATAGAAACACGTTTTGTAATCTGTAGTTCGGTATATTCTTAATCAACTGACCTACAATCAATAAAACTTTTGGAACCACCATCTAAGATGAAGATGAAGAATCGTACAAGGAGTAAAAACACCTGGCTACTTTTTTCCAAAAATGCCACCGATGTCCTAAAGTTTCGGGAAGAACTTCAGCCCCGACCCAAGCACTCAGCTGCAGTACCAGATATATCCTGCTGACTGATGTGGCGCCGTTTGTAAAAGTTACTGTCTTACGATCTCTTTTTCTAAAATTCTCATGAGTGTAAGTCACTTTGAAAGTCAAACCTGGAAACCTGGAGAATCAATTCTACCCGGTGCTGAATGTATTTTTTTCTACGATTCAGAGGAGATGTTTTCTACAAATTGATCGATAAACAGAAAAAAAAGCAGCTTAAAAAAAAATCTATGAGTGCACTTAATTCATCAAAGTCAACAAGCCGGACCGATGTGTTCACTGAAATGTGGAAGAATGTAATAAACTTCTGAGTGATTTCTCAACACATTTCACTTTCCTCCTTGACTATTGTATAGTTTGGAAATCTACCCGCTCGTTTTCTTAAATAATATTCCGCCACCCTTACAAAGCCTGGGATGGTACATTAACGTACAAATAACTCCTCCATCACAGCGATGTAGTATCAGGCACTGGCTTTAGTACAGTCTTTAAAGATCAAAGGCACAAGCCCCAAACGCCCCACCCCTGCGTAAAGAAGAACAAGGAGTCCAGGAAGTGATGATCCGGCCCCCACGGAGCCCTGATCCCTCATCATCCAGCCTTTCCTGGATCACATGGAGACACAGAAGGATTTACATCCACAGAAGATCTGTGGTCAGTTCTCCAAGATGTTTGGAACAACCTTCTGCCGAGTTCCTTCGAAAACTTTGTGCAAGTGTACCATGAAAAAGTGATGAAGGCGAAGGGCGGTCACACCAAATATTGGTTTTAGATTCATCTTTTATTTATTCTATTTGTATTTTGTTAATTGATAAGAAATAATCTATTAACACTTTTATTTTTTTAAATGATTATTAATTTGAAACATTTTTTTCTGCATCTGTCTAAAACTTTTGCACAGAACTGATATAGTTATTAAAGTGTTTGTGTTATCCGGAGGCTATATATTAACTACATACTGTTCCAAACAAATCCCACTATACAAAAAAAAATTATTATCCATAACAATGACCACTATCATTACCACCATACAGGGAATAAATAATATTACCATACTAGTACTAAACAAAACATTCTGTATAAAGACCAATAATGCCGCTATATAACTACTGTATAAAGACCAACAATGCCGCTATATACCTACTGTATAAAGACCAACAATGCCGCTATATACCTACTGTATAAAGACCAATAATGCCGCTATATACCAACTGTATAAAGACCAATAATGGTGCTATATAACTACTGTATAAAGACCAATAATGCCGCTATATACCTACTGTATAAAGACCAATAATGCCGCTATATACCAACTGTATAAAGACAAATAATGCCGCTATATACCTACTGTATAAAGACCAATAATGCCGCTATATAACTACTGTATAAAGACCAATAATGCCGCTATATACCTACTGTATAAAGACCAATAATGCCGCTATACACCTACTGTGTAAAGACTAATAATGCCACTATATACCTACTGTATAAAGACGAATGATGGTGCTATATAACTACTGTATAAAGACCAATAATGCCGCTATATAACTACTGTATAAAGACCAATAATGCCGCTATATACCTACTGTATAAAGACCAATAATGCCGCTATATACCAACTGTATAAAGACAAATAATGCCACTATATACCTACTGTATAAAGACCAATAATGCCGCTATATAACTACTGTATAAAGACCAATAATGCCGCTATATACCTACTGTATAAAGACCAATAATGCCGCTATATACCTACTGTATAAAGACCAATAATGCCACTATATACCTACTGTATAAAGACGAATGATGGTGCTATATAACTACTGTATAAAGACCAATAATGCCGCTATATAACTACTGTAAAAGACCAATAATGCCACTATATACCTACTGTATAAAGACCAATAATGGTGCTATATAACTACTGTATAAAGACCAATAATGGTGCTATATAACTACTGTATAAAGACCAATAATGCCGCTATATACCTACTGTATAAAGACGAATAATGGTGCTATATAACTACTGTATAAAGACCAATAATGGTGCTATATAACTACTGTATAAATACCAATAATGGTGCTACATAACTACTGTATAAAGACCAATAATGCCGCTATATAACTACTGTATAAAGACCAATAATGCCGCTATATAACTACTGTATAAAGAACAATAATGCCGCTGTATACCTACTGTAGAAAGACCAATAATGGTGCTATATAACTACTGTATAAAGACCAATAATGCCGCTATACACTTACTGTATAAAGACCGATAATGCCGCTATATACCTACTGTATAAAGACCAATAATGGTGCTATATAACTACTGTATAAAGACCAATAATGCCGCTATATACTTTATAAAGACCGATAATGCCGCTATATACCTACTGTATAAAGACCATTAATGGCACCAGCAAACTACAGCTAAATAAATAAAGGCCAATATTATCCCTATGCAGTCACCATATAGTGGTGGGGTTCATTGCAGACCACATGACAGTACAGTTATACTCGGTGACTTACAGTTGATGTTCATTATGATTGGAGTCATAACTTTTCCATCTTACTACCTCTATGGCTAAGCTGTGAGATGTGACGTCCTCTCACTATCCCATCTCACCCCAAAATGACTGCTGCATTCCCTGCTTCAGCTTTTATATTGGCTATGATAGTCACGGTACTATATGATATCAGCAAGGCATTATGGGGAAGCGCACCAAAGGGCACCTGCTAATGCAATCTTCTGCAGTGTATAATATGGCAATAGGCATTTTAGGTAAGTTCCGCAAATTTTTCGATTTTGTCAGCTTCAGTGGATTCCTAAAAATTCAACACAAATTAAAATCTCATCGATTCAATTTAACCGTTTGTGATGTTTAACTTCTCACCCTGTCAGCAATGTCCCCAACTAATGGTATCCTCATCCAGCTGTCCTCCCCAAAAAGAGTGTCATTGCTATAATTATCCCCCTCCCAAAAAATGTGCAGACAAGGAGTGCCCCTAAAAAAATGTGGTCCCAAATAGAGAAAGTAATAGTGCCCCATCCAGAGACTGTGTTGTACCCTAAACGGTAAAGCTATCATCAATAGTGATCTTCTCAGTTCCCCCCAAACAGGAATTTTGTGCCTTTTATGCCTCTTAGACAGTAATAATGTCCCGGACGCCCCATAGGAAGTAATAAAGCCCAATATGTGAAAAGGTTTTTTTTTTCCAGTGAAATAGCGCCACTCCTGCTCTTGTGACGGTGTCTGGTATTGCAGCTCTTCCCCATTCACTTCAATAGAGAGCTGTAATACCAAGTATAGACTTTGTACAAGAGTGGCGCTGTTTTGGGGAGAAAAAAAAAATGCCGACCACTAGAAGAGCAAAGGATCCTTTGGTGGGTCCAGGTTCTGACACTATTATGAGCAGTAGAAAATAAATTGTGGCAGCAGTGCCCCCCGATCCTAAATGTTGATCTACAGTTAGGTCCATATATATTTGGACAGAAACAACATTTTTCTAATTTTGGTTATAGACATTACCACAATGAATTTTAAACAAAACAATTCAGAATCCGTTGAAGTTCAGACTTTCAGCTTTCATTTGAGGGTATCCACATTAAAATTGGATGAAGGGTTTAGGAGTTTCAGCTCCTTAACATGTGCCACCCTGTTTTTAAAGGGACCAAAAGTAATTGGACAATTGACTCCAAGGCTATTTCATGGACAGGTGTGGGCAATCCCTTCGTTATGTCATTCTCAATTAAGCAGATAAAAGGCCTGGAGTTGATTTGAGGTGTGCTGCTTGCATTTGGAAGGTTTTGCTGGGAAGTAAACATGCGGTCAAAGGAGCTCTCCATGCAGGTGAAACAAGCCATCCTTAAGCTGCGAAAACAGAAAAAACCCATCCGAGAAATTGCTACAATATTAGGAGGGGCAAAATCTACAGTTTGGTACATCCTGAGAAAGAAAGAAAGCACTGGTGAACTGATCAATGCAAAAAGACCTGGGCGCCCACGGAAGACAACAATGGTGGATGATCGCAGAATAATCTCCATGGTCAAGAGAAATACCTTCACAACAGCCAACCAAGTGAACAACACTCTCCAGGAGGTCGGCGTATCAATATCCAAATCTACCATAAAGAGAAGACTGCATGAAAGTAAATACAGAGGGTTCACTGCACGGTGCAAGCCACTCATAAGCATCAAGAAGAAAAAGGCTCGACTGGACTTTGCTAAAAAACATCTAAAAAAGCCAGCACAGTTCTGGAAGAACATTCTTTGGACAGATGAAACCAAGATCAACCTCCACCAGAATGATGGAAAGAGAAAAGTATGGCGAAGGCGTGGTCCAGCTCATGATCCAAAGCATACCACATCATCTGTAAAACACGGTGGAGGCAGTGTGATGGCGCGGGCATGCATGGCTGCCAGTGGCACTGGGTGACTAGTGTTTATTGATGATGTGACACAGGACAGAAGCAGCCGAATGAATTCTGAGGTATTCAGAGACATACTGTGTGTTCAGATCCAGCCAAATGCAGCCAAACTGATTGGTCGTCATTTCATACTACAGATGGACAATGACCCAAAACATAAAGACAAAGCAACCCAGGAGTTTATTAAAGCAAAGAAGTGGAATATTCTAGAATGGCCAAGTCAGTCACCTGATCTCAACCCAATTGAGCGGCATTTCACTTGTTAAAGACTAAACTTCAGACAGAAAGGCCCACAAACAAACAACAACTGAAAACCACCGCAGTGAAGGCCTGGCAGAGCATCAAAAATGAGGAAACACAGCGTCTGGTGATGTCCATGAGTTCAAGACTTCAGGCAGTCATTGCCAACAAAGGGTTTTCAACCAAGTACTAAAAATGAACATTTTATTTAAAATTATTGAATATGTCCAATTACTTTTGGTCCCTTTAAAAACAGGGTGGCACATATTAAGGAGCTGAAACTCCTAAACCCTTCATCCAATCTTAATGTGGATACCCTCAAATGAAAGCTGAAAGTCTGAACTTCAACTGAATCTGAATTGTTTTGTTTAAAATTCATTGTGGTAATGTCTATAACCAAAATTAGAAAAATGTTGCCTCTGTCCAAATATATATGGACCTAACTGTATGCACAAATCCCCCACTAGAGCCTAGTGCACACACCGCCGCGGAGTATTTGCTTTATTGGCCTCGTTTTCTGCCACCTCGACGCTCCCATTGTGTGTAGAGATGTCCCCTTCATCCCGACCGTGCTATTTGCTCGGCCGGCATTGACCATTTATTCTTCTAAGAGCAGCGGGAGACCGGGCGGAGGGGAGGGGGCTGGGGGCCCATAAATAAAGGCTGAGAACATGGCTTTGATGAGATATCGATTGATTGAGAGAAGTGGAAGGTGGTGAGACCGTGATACTGCAGGTGAATTAGAACAACAGCTTCGAGCATTACTTCATCCGCTTCATAATTAAATTATCACTTGCCACAGTGGCCGCCATGCTTTTAACCCCTTCCTGCAGACTCGCTACACCGGCCAGGCCTTATATCTTGAGATATATTAAGAAACTGCATATGTACAGTAGAAGTTTAGGTTTATTAAACACCTTACCTATATATAAGAGAATATATTACGGGGTTTCGGAAGGAATAGTGAGTAGTGATGAGCGACAGTGCTCGGATAAGGTGTTATCTAAGCATGCTCGTGTCCTAATTGAGTATTCGGCACGCTCGAAAAAAAAAATGCTCGAATTGACAAGGCTGCATGTCTCGAGGCTGTTTGAGGTCCCGCAACCACAGTTGCCAAAAAGTCGAAGCCACTAGGATTTTTTGTTGTCGTGGTCGCAATGCAAGAATAATCACTTACCTTATGCATAGACTGCGGCCAAAGCCGCCATGCAGCCCTAACTTAACCCTTAGACATGTTGGGTCTTCCAAAGTGGACATACAGACGGTACCACCGGTCACATGTGGCCGATCTCTGCCTACCACAATGCTGCACGCTTCTACTTCACAATCTTGTTGGTGGGAGAAACTTGACCGTGCCGAGGTCAAAAGTGACCAGTTTTTGGTTTTATTTCATTCCGACTGATCCTCAGACTATTCAGCTTGAAAAACATAGATCCTCAGATACGGTCCTTTTTATTTAGTGCTGTTTTTATTGGTCTTTACTAAGGGGGTGTGGCTTACAGGATCCTCTGGGGCGTGTCCGTAGGCTGCTCTGCATTATTATTATGTGAGCCACGCCCCCTCATAAAGACCGAAACATTTGCACCAAATTAAAAGGCGCATATCTGGATTTTTAAATGGGAATAAAATAAAAGCAGAAACTGGACCCACCAGACCTGGCGCCAGATCCTCTTAATCTTCATAAAGAGATATAAAAAAAATAAAGATACGTTACTGAAACTTTTAAGTTCTTGTTAGTTGAGGCTTCAGACATCTAGAAGTTTAGAAGTTACTTTTATTAATCATCTAACTAAAAATAAATGATCCCAAATAGGGCAATAGAAATAAAAATGATTTATAAAAAAAAAATGCGCAGGACAGTGACAGTAATGCTTAAATACGACAGCTAGTATAAAAAGTACAAGATTAAAAGGGATTATGATGTCAGAAACAAGTGCCTTTCTGTCTCCCAGGGACAGCGCCCCCCTTGTGTACAGGCTATGATTGGTATTACCTTTCAGTCTCATTGACGTTAATGGAACTATAATTCAAGCGAATGCAAATAATAATAATATTATTTATAACATGATGGTTTTTTATTCTAATATACATATTTTATTAGAACTGAAACCTCTCCTTTATAGCTCTATTTCCAGGAAAGTTTTGTCTTTGGATTTCATAATGGATTAAAATCTAATTCTCATAGATTTTCTTCTTGATTACAGGCCGGTGTTATTTTTTTTCATGCCATTCTCTGGAGTCTGGAGCTGACCATACAAGTCTAGCCCACAAATCCTGGTTAAGCCCCGCACATTGAGATGCTTGACCCCGGCTCTGAGCTCATCACATCCGTCTCATTAAATGCATCACCCATCACGTCTGATGCACTCACTGCCTTCAAGTTATTGATTATGCCATCGGCAATACAGATGCCTGGAGTTTTTCCCAAGCTTTAAGATGCCTCTCGCTTTAATCCGTAGTCCTATAGCTCTATGGAGGCATGGTCTGAAAGAAAGCGAATTTGGTAGGAAAAGAGCACAATAAAGTAGTATCGAATCTTCTTACATCGACGTGTGGAGCACAGGTTCGTTGGAAGTGATTAGTCGAAGTAACACTTGGGATTATGGGGATGTATATGGGGACAAAGCAAGGACGTTGCAAGAGAAAGGCTAACGAGTCATTGTAAGGTGTGTCTTATCTTGTGTCTTCAGGATTCAGGAGCACACTGCTCCCCTTCCTCACAACTTTGTGTTGGCCAGGGGCAATGTGCTCCTGATGGTTGATAGTTTGGACCAGCGGTATAGCGGAGCCCAGGCGAGACAGGGGGCCCATTCAAGGCTGGCGTTAAGGGCAGGCAGCTGCCAGTGCCTAGGACCACCGCTCCCCCAGGGGCCCTCAGCTAGCGGCACATCATGGAGCTGACTCGGCAGGGGAGGGGGAGCGGCCGGAGGCTGTATAATTATACTCACCTACTCCTGGCGGCTGGTGCGGTCCCTGCAGGTCCCCGGCTCCCCAGCTTCTTCTTGTACTGAGCGGTCACATGGTACCGCTCATTACAGTAATGAATATGCGGCTGCACCTCCCATAAGGGTGGAGCCGCATATTCATTACTGTAATGAGCGGTAACTGTGACCGCTAAATACAGGAAGAAGCTGCCGGCGCCGGGAAGCAGGGACTGCACAGCACCAGGAGCAGGTGAGTATAACGGGGAGGGAAGCACAGCGCTGCGCGATATTCACCTGCTCCTCGTTCCGGCGCCGCTCCGTCTTCTGCAGTGACGCTGAGGTCAGAGGGCACGGTGACGTAGTTAGTGCACGCCCTCTGCTTGAGCGTCAGTGTAGAAGACGCTGAAGAAGATGGAGCGGCGGCTAGAACGAGGACAGGTGAATATTGAAAGTGCTGGGGGCCTGAGCGACGGAGAGGTGAGTATGTGATTTTTTTTTTTATCGCAGCAACAGCAAATGGGGCAAGTGTCTGTATGGCGCATCTATGGGGCCATAACGTTTGTGCAGCACTATATGGGGCAAGTGTCTCTATATACTACATGGCTATTCTATATACTACGTGGGCCGTGTTATATACTACCTGGGCTGTTATGCTACGTGGGCTGTGCTATATACTAGATGGCTGTTCTATAAACTACGTGGGCTGTGCTATATACTAGAAGGCTGTTCTATAAACTACGTGGGCCGTGTTATATACTATGTGGCTGTGCTACATACTATATGGGCTGTGCTATATACTACGTGGCTGTGCTATATACTACGTGGGCTGTGTTATATACTACATGGCTGTGTTTATATGCGATCATGAATCGTGGTATGTGTTAAAGGGGGGGCCCACTGAGACTCTTTTGCCTGGGGCCCTCAAAAACCTGGAGCCGGCCCTGGCGGAGCCACTGGCTCACATTGTGTGCTTTCTGATGCTGTAAGCAGAGGTAACGTTACCTCTGTAGCAAAGGAGAAGCGTAGAGGGACTGGAGCTGCTTGGAATAAAGTTGGTCAGTATAGCGCTGGCATACGGTGTCTAAGCACTTTCTGGTGAGCTTGTGTTTATACAGCGCCACCGAGCTAAAGAGGCTGAGATGCAGCAAGGAGAACGAAAGCAGCAGCCAAAACCAATTGCATTGAAGGCCTCTTGACGGCCTACTTTCTTTTTTTTCAGCCACTAGTTCTTCTCAATACCTGAAGAGACAATGAAACATTCATTTTGAGATCACACAGTGTTAGCCAATAACCTGTCATTAGGCCACAGAAAGCACAGTGCCACCGACCTCGCTGTACTAAGACATTTTTAGGCAAGTGAGGGTCAAAATCTCTTTAAATGTTTAGCGTATTGTTCTGTGTGATATTCAAAAGAGGAAATTAATTGGTTCATACAGCATGGCACATACAGGTCCTTCTCAAAAAATTAGCATATAGTGTTAAATTTCATTATTTACCATAATGTAATGATTACAATTAAACTTTCAGATATTATAGATTCATTATCCACCAACTGAAATTTGTCAGGTCTTTTATTGTTTTAATACTGATGATTTTGGCATACAACTCCTGATAACCCAAAAAACCTGTCTCAATAAATTAGCATATTTCACCCATCCAATCAAATAAAAGTGTTTTTTAATAACAAACAAAAAAACCAACAAATAATAATGTTCAGTTATGCACTCAATACTTGGTCGGGAATCCTTTGGCAGAAATGACTGCTTCAATGCGGCGTGGCATGGAGGCAATCAGCCTGTGACACTGCTGAGATGTTATGGAGGCCCAGGATGCTTCAATAGCGGCCTTAAGCTCATCCAGAGTGTTGGGTCTTGCGTCTCTCAACTTTCTCTTCACAATATCCCACAGATTCTCTATGGGGTTCAGGTCAGGAGAGTTGGCAGGCCAATTGAGCACAGTAATACCATGGTCAGTAAACCATTTACCAGTGGTTTTGGCACTGTGAGCAGGTGCCAGGTCATGCTGAAAAATGAAATCTTCATCTCCATAAAGCATTTCAGCCGATGGAAGCATAAAGTGCTCCAAAATCTCCTGATAGCTAGCTGCATTGACCCTGCCCTTGATGAAACACAGTGGACCAACACCAGCAGCTGACATGGCACCCCACACCATCACTGACTGTGGGTACTTGACACTGGACTTCAGGCATTTTGGCATTTCCTTCTCCCCAGTCTTCCTCCAGACTCTGGCACCTTGATTTCCGAATGACATGCAAAATTTGCTTTCATCAGAAAAAAGTACTTGGGACCACTTAGCAACAGTCCAGTGCTGCTTCTCTGTAGATCAAAAGTGGCTTTACCTGGGGAATGCGGCACCTGTAGCCCATTTCCTGCACACGCCTGTGCACGGTGGCTCTGGATGTTTCCACACCAGACTCAGTCCACTGCTTCCTCAGGTTCCCCAAGGTCTGGAATCGGTCCTTCTCCACAATCTTCCTCAGGGTCCGGTCTCCTCTTCTCGTTGTACAGCGTTTTCTGCCACATTGTTTCCTTCCAACAGACTTACCATTGAGGTGCCTTGATACAGCACTCTGGGAACAGCCTATTTGTTGAGAAATTTCTTTCTGGGTCTTACCCTCTTGCTTGAGGGTGTCAATGATGGCCTTCTTGACATCTGTCAGGTCGCTAGTCTTACCCATGATGGGGGTTTTGAGTAATGAACCAGGCAGGGAGTTTATAAAAGCCTCAGGTATCTTTTGCATGTGTTTAGAGTTAATTAGTTGATTCAGAAGATTAGGGTAATAGGTCGTTTAGAGAACCTTTTCTTGATATGCTAATTTATTGAGACAGGTTTTTTGGGTTATCAGGAGTTGTATGCCAAAATCATCAGTATTAAAACAATAAAAGACCTGACAAATTTCAGTTGGTGGATAATGAATCTATAATATATGAAAGTTTAATTGTAATCATTACATTATGGTAAATAATGAAATTTAACACTATATGCTAATTTTTTGAGAAGGACCTGTAAATGTCTCCGTGCCAGCTGCTCCGTACCCTATGTAATCACAGACAGCACCAGAGCCTACCGCGCCAGACACAGCATTCTACACATGGCACTTAGTGGCCACCAGGGATCCGTACAGGAGCAAGCAGAGATGGCATGGTGACAAAGCCGAGACGAGCGCTCAGAGAGGCCGACACGATGGTTCTATCTAGAATAAGCAAAATATCAGCACTGCGATATAACAAGTGATTAAATATCAAGTCATTATTCACCTAAGTGTGCGACATTTAGGCTCAGCTCAATGGAACCAGTCAATGTGTAACCTATGATCTGTCTATTATCTATCTATTATCTATCATCCATCTATTATCTATCTATCTCTCTATTATCTATTATCTATATATTATCTTTCTATCTATCTATTATCTTTCTATCTATTATCTATCTATCTATCTATTACACTGGTCTACAAAAAAAATTTCTGGCAGGGACTTTAAGAACAGTTTTAGACTAAGTTAAGGGTGCTGAATTCAAATCTGATCTTATAATTTCTCTATCACATCACGTTTTTGCGCTATAGGTATATAGCCCATTTTCATGAATTCCATGATAAATATAAGTAGTGTATGAAAAGTGTTCACTAAGGTAAATTTAGTTTTCATTTAGTCTCCCAATAAATGTGAGAATATCTTTCTTTTCTTTGAACATGCATTATTCCCATTTGTTATGATGACACCCTTGTTTTCTGTGCTACTGGGACAGTAGAGCTACAGCAGAGCATTGGGTGAAAACTGAATGGCCTCAGCGACAGAGTTTGGCATCTGGCGATAAGAATGTCATCCATGATCCTCTAGTGGATAGGAAGGACATTGTCTTTCCTCCCTTACACATAAAACTTGGATCGATGAAGCAGTTCGTCAGAGCTCTCAATCACAGTGGAGAATGCTTTAACTATATTTCTATGTTCAACTTTTCCTGGTCTTAGTGAAGAGAAGAAAAAGGCTGGAATATTTGATGGACCTCAAGTAAGAACACTTATGAGAGACCCAAATGTTATCACATCAATGAATGAGACAGAAGAAAGAGCTTGGAATACATTTTGTAATGTGGTGCAGAATTTTCTAGGGAATAAGAAAGCAGACAACTATGAAGAGATTGTGGAAGAGCTACTAATGAGTCTGTGAAATCTTGGATGTAGAATGAGCATCAAGATTCACTATTTACACAGCCATTTGGACTTTTCTCCAGAGAACCTTGGGGATGTGAGCGAGGAACAAGGGGAGCGTTTTCATCAGGATATTAAAACAATGGAAGAACGATATCAAGGCCGGTGGGACTCACATATGATGGCGACTATTGCTGGAGCTTGATGAGAGACAACCCAGAAGCTGTACATCACAGATCAGCCATGAAAAGAAAATTCACATAACTACCATGTGTCATTCATCTGTGTGCCATATAGATGTGATTTTATATTTTGTAGTTTAATTCTGTAAGTATATTTGATTTGCTGTACATAGACTTTGTAATCTTTGTTATGCCTTGAGTAAAAATATACAAAATGTAGTACCAAAAATCATGTGTTTTTATCATAAAACATTAGGAGTAATTTTCATCAAAAATTGAAAATATCTCGAAATCCTGATGTGATAGCCAAAAACGGAGTTCATATTTGTAATCAGCAGCCAAAATTGACTTAAAATATGTTTTAAAACCTTTTGCCAGAAAAATTGCGTTGACCAGTGTTATCTATCTATTATCTATTTATCTATCTATCATCTATTATCTGTCTATCTATTATCTATCTATTTATCTATTATCTATCTATCTATCTATTATCTATCTATCTATTATCTGTCTATATATTATCTATCTATTATCTATCTGTCTATTATCTATGTATCTTTCTATCTATTATCTATCTAATAATAATAATAATAATAACACAGGTCAACAAAAAAAAAATTTTTTTCTGGTGTCCAAAATATTTTAATGAATTTGGGGTATTTTTGGGGTGCTGATTCTGAATATGCTATCAGTTTTGCCAGATTGGCTCAAGTTTTTGAGATTTTTGGTATCTTATTTATAGCACTTGTTGGTAAATGCGACGCATCATCTCATTAATTTCTTTGGATTAGTACTTGAACTGAGCAGTTCTCAATATAGTTTTGTGTTAATTAGTGTTCTAAAAGTTTGTTCATAGCTTGGTTTTTGCACTAACTTTATGTTGTTGTCTGTTTTCCAGTGAAAAGCATGAACTCATCAAGAAGAAGTTGTCTTAACGATCCAGACTCATTCTGTTACATTTGTGGTGAATACACACTTCATCATCATCAGGTGGGGGAAGGTCAGGTAACATGGTAACCACAGGTACAGGCACATCTTCACAATGAGGGACAGGCCTTCTTGCAGATTCCATGTTAGGTTACTCCCATTTTCGTTTCTTATGCTTATTGAATCCTTGCACTTGCACTGCACAGAAATAACAGTCATCATGATGACTTTTTTGCTCTCTCCACACCATTGGAACACCAAATTTGAAGCTTTTTCTTTGTCCTTTGCTCCATTTTCGTAATAATTCGATCCATGCTTTGCACACTATGTGTGGTGCCCAAAACTTGTCTTGGTCCCCAAGCATAACCCCAAAATAGGCAAAATACACTTTTTTTACGAAGTCTGTTATGTTTCTTCTATGTTTTGGCAGTGTGTATTCACCACAAATGTAACATAATGAGTCTGGATCGTTAAGACAACTTCTTCTTGATGAGTTCATGCTTTTCACTGGAAAACAGACAACAATATAATGTTAGTGCAAAAATCAAGCTATGAACAAACTTTTAGAACACTAATTAACACAAAACTATATTGAGAACTGCTCAGTTCAAGTACTAATCCAAAGAAATTAATGAGATGATGCGTCGCATTTACCAACAAGTGCTATAAATAAGATACCAAAAATCTCAAAAACTTGAGCCAATCTGGCAAAACTGATGACATATTCAGAATCAGCAGCCCAAAGTTACCCTAAATTCGATGAAATATCTTTGGCACCAAAAATGCTGTTGACCAGTGTAATCTTTATATAGCGCTAACATATTCCGCAGCGCTTTACAGTTTTGCACACATTATCATCACTGTCCCCGATGGGGCTCACAATCTAGAATCCCTATCAGTATGTCTTTGGAATGTGGGAGGAAACCGGAGTGCCCGGAGGAAACCCACGCAAACACGGAGAGAACATACAAACTCTTTGCAGATGTTGTCTTGGGTGGGATTAGAACCCAGGACTCCAGCGCTGCAAGGCTGCTGTGCTAACCACTGCGCCACCGTGCTGCCCATATCTATCTATTATCTATCTATCTTATCTATATATATAATTGTCTAAGGGGTACTTCCGTCTTTCTGTCCTCAACTTCCGTAATGGAAATCCCGCGTCGCTGATTGGTCTCGGCAGCTGCCTGTCATGGCTGCCGCGACCAATCAGCGACAGGCACAGTCCGATTAGTCCCTCCCCTACTGTCACAGTGCCCGCCGCCCGCTCCATACTCCCCGCAGTCAGTGTCCCCGGCGCTCCGCTCCATACTCCCCGCAGTCAGTGTCCCCGGCGCTCCGCTCCATACTCCCCACAGTCAGTGTCCCCGGCGCTCCGCTCCATACTCCCCACAGTCAGTGTCCCCGGCGCTCCGCTTCATACTCCCCGCTCCCCGCAGTCAGTGTCCCCGGCGCCTGCTCCATATTCCCCGCTCCCCGCAGTCAGTGTCCCCGGCGCTCCGCTCCATACTCCCCACAGTCAGTGTCCCCGGCGCTCCGCTCCATACTCCCCGCAGTCAGTGTCCCCAGCGCTCCGCTCCATACTCCCCGCTCCCCGCAGTCAGTGTCCCCGGCGCCTGCTCCATACTCCCCGCAGTCAGTGCCCGCTCCATAATCCCCTCCAGTAACCGCTCACACAGGGTTAATGCCAGCGGTAACGGGCGCGTTATGCCGCGGGTAACGCACTCCGTATCTGCTGCTATTAACCCTGTGTGACCAAGTTTTTACTATTGATGCTGCCTATGCAGCATCAATAGTAAAAAGATGTAATGTTACAAATAATAAAAAAACAAAAAACCTGCTATACTCACCCTCCGTACTCCGCCGAGCCGCTCACGCCGGCCGCCATCTTCCGTTCCCAGAGATGCATTGCGAACTTACGCAGAAGACTTAGCGGTCTCGCGAGAACGCTAAGTCATCTGGGTAATTTCGCAATGCATCTTGGGAATGGAAGATGGCAGCCGCGTCACACAGCTTCGCTGGATCCCAGGGGTGAGTATATAACTATTTTTTATTTTAATTACTTTTTTTTAACAGGGATATGGTGCACACACTGCTAAATACTGCGTGGGCTACATGGCTGCTATATACCTACGTAGTATGTGACTGGGTAATATACTACTTGGCTGGGCAATATGCTGCGTGACTGGGCAGTATACTTTGTGGCTGGGCAATATACTACGTGGCTGGGCAATATACTACTTGGCTGGGCAATATACTACGTGACTGGACAATATACTACGTGGCTGGGCAATATTCTACGTGGCTGGGCAATGTACTATGTGACTGGACAATATACTACGTGGCTGGGCAATATACTACTTGGCTGGGCAATGTACTATGTGACTGGACAATATACTACGTGGCTGGGCAATATACTATGTGACTGGGTAATATACTACTTGGCTGGGCAATATACTACGTGACTGGGCAGTATACTTTGTGGCTGGGCAATATACTACGTGGCTGGGCAATATACTACGTGACTGGACAATATACTACGTGGCTGGGCAATATTCTACGTGGCTGGGCAATATACTACTTGGCTGGGCAATATACTACGTGACTGGACAATATACTACTTGGCTGGGCAATATACTACGTGACTGGACAATATACTACGTAACTGGACAATATACTACGTGACTGGACAATATACTACGTGGCTGGGCAATATAATACGTCACTAGGCAATATACTACGTGGCTGGGCAATATACTACGTGACTGGACAATATACTACGTGGGCTGTGCAATATACTACGTGGACATGCATATTCTAGAGTACCCGATGCGTTAGAATCGGGCCACCATCTAGTTATCTATAATCTATTATCTATTATTATTTATCTATTATCTATGTATCATCTATCTAAACTAAACCAAAAAACAGAACAGCACAATATCTACTGTCGGGTGCACAGGCCTTCACGGCAATTAATCCACTATGCCAAAAAATCCAATAAAGATAGAAATAGAAGGCAGCACTCCACTATTTAGGTGAAAAAATGTGGTTTAATTCAGACCCACGTGGCAGGAAACGTTTCTGCTCCTGTTGAGCCTTTCTCAAGCCTAAATAATGGAGTGCTGCCTTCTTTTCTTCTTTTTCTATCTTTATCTATCTATCTATCTATTATCTTATCTTTTTGGATTTCTATCTATCATCTATCTATCATCTGGAACATTTTGGAACATCATCTGGATTTTCCACATTTTTTTGAAGTTTTCTATATGTAAGATGTTTTTGTTGATAACTTCAGAGGCTTTGCATCCATCTTTGTATGGAAAGTGCTGTCTTTATTTTTCCATGTCTTTATCTTTTTTCTTTCTTTCTTTTTTTCTTTCTTCCTTTCTTTCTTTCTTTCTTTCTTTCTTTCTTTCTTTCTTTCTTTCTTTCTTTCTTTCTTTCTTTCTTTCTTTTCTTCCTTCCTTTCTTTCTTCTCCTCCTTCCTTTCTTCCTTCCTTCCATTCAATTCTTTTCCTTCCCTTTCCATTATCTTTTCTTCCTTCCTTCCTACCCTTTCCCTCCTTCCCTTTTTTCTTCCTTCCCTTATGTCCCTTTCCTGACCCTTTTCACCCTTTCCTTACTTCCCTTTCCTGACTCTTTCTACCTTTTCCTTCCCTTACATTCCCTGCTCTTTCTTTTCCTTTCATTCCATTCCCTTATCTCTCTTTTCCTTCTTTCCTTCCTTTTCCTTCCATGCACTTTCTTTCCTTTTCCTTCCCTGCACTTTCTTTCCCTTTCCTTCGCTTCCCTTATCTCTCTTTTTATCCCTTTTCCTCTTTTCTTTTCGCTTTTGATTCTTCTCAAGCTCATATTGAGGCAGGTGCCATTTTTTCATTTTTGGGGTTATCCTTCTTGAAATATCCCTTTCTCTATTTTCCACACTCTAAACTGTCCCTTCCGTGCCAGAGTAGTGTGCCAACGGAAAGAGCAGCTCATACATTGGCAGAAGTAACATGACCACAGCTGGCGGACACAGACAGAAGAGGGCCCCTGTGTAAGAACAATATATGGGCCCTTGGCAGTCCGATATATCATCATAATGCCCAATTGCACCTGTTTTGGAGGTGGTAGTGGCCCCCTGACCTCTTGGGCCCCTGTACAGCCACACAGGTTGCACCAATGATATGTCTTCCCCAGGACATTCCCATTGTTTGGAATGGACACCATATAACATTTTCTTCCTTTTACTGATATCTGCTAATTTAATAATCAAGTGATCACAATGGATCACCCTTTCAGTCTGTCCATTTTTCATAGAGTGCAGGCTGCCGAAAGCAATAGTCTGTCTTCTGCATACAGACCTAGGAGGGAATGACGAGAAATATACAGAGACCACCAAACTTCCTGGGGAAAAGGATATGCAAATGAGGATGGTCAGTCACTGCAATGCCTGAAGGGTCTATCCTGATACTATTAAGAGTAGAGCGATACACCAACATGATCTTGTAGGAATCCTAAATTGACCCCACCACTAGATTATGATTTCTGAGCAAAAGCATCCAAATGAAAAGACCGTGTGGTTAATATAAGAGGTAAGAAGAGAAAATAATGCATCCTATTAATGGGGGAGTATAATCAATTTAAGACTACTGTCCTTGTCCCCCCATCATTGGTCTAACAGAATAAAGATATCTGCACGGTACATTAACCAAATATCACAGCGCAGCCCCCCATACTCCAGGCACGAAAACACAGACATCTCCATCCAACCAGAGAGGGGACCCGCAGGACATCACTTATCTTGGAGCATCCTGCAGAGACTTACTAAATAATGCAAAAGGATCTGGAGGAAAGGTCTGTCGGCCCCGGCTATACACGACCCTATTGACTACCATTACACATAGTATTAGCCTATTAGAAAGGTTAATTCATCTACAATGGAGACAGAGAGATTACAGCGGTCTATTAGGAGGCACCACAAGCCAAGGGAAAAAGGCAGACACCATTGATAGTGACGTGTGCCGACTGCAACCAACGTGCCCCACAAATTACAGTGCGTAATCTCACGGAAAGGAAAGTGCACGTGCAATGTAAAGTAGGAAAAAAGGAAGAACAAAACTATATTCTGCCAATCACAGCACAGCTGCCATAAAAGCGATAATAAGTGAACCTCGAGGTTTTAACAACTTGAACATCGAGCCAAGATTGCATTTTAGTCATCAACTTTGTATTTTTTATTGTGCACCACGCTAAGGGACGCTACTTTTGAGTGACAACGTTAAAGGAGGCATAAGTGCTGTACTACATAGGGTGCAGCACTACTGTGTGAGAGTATACAGGGGGCACCAACCTAGGTGGTATTATTACTGTGCATGAAATAAGAGAGGACACTAGTATTATAGGTTCACTAAGGAGTCACTATTACCCTATAAGGCACAATTAGTGTGTGACGTACTGAACAGGCAGCCAACTCTGCAAAGGCTAGTAAGGGTGGGAAAAGTCATCATGGTGGTCAGGGCCAGATGGAGAAGACAATCCAAGTGAGTGGGTACAGTCAGTTAAGGTGTCACCTGTGAGTCAAGAGATATAACTGCATTGTATTCACCTATATATGGCCTAAGTGTGAATATAACTACTGCATCTGGCTGCAGAAGGTCTCTGTTGTTGGCTTTGCAGATGCCTTCCTAGTCCTTCTGACTCTTAGACCAAGTGGCAACATCCCTGGCTCTAATGGGGCGTCTGCGTTACCTCTCTGAGTCTACTGAAGATACGTGTTTCCCTTGTTTGCCTATCCCAGTTGTCTTTAGTTGTAATGGGGATTGACTAGTGTTTACCCCGTCCTTCCCTAAGCAGGGCTTATTGCCAGGGTCAGGCAGGGATTAGGTTCCTGCTCAGTGATAGGTGCAGAACCCATATAGGGATGTTTAGGGCAGACAGGATGACTTTGGATCTGTCTCGGAGTTTCCACATCGCCCTTCCCTAGTGTTGGGCTATGTTCCCCTCATCCCTTCATTTTGCACTTAGTCTTCCCACACTGTGTGACAACTGTACAGGAAATGCCTTCCTAATCCTTCTGACTCTTGGACCCAGTGTCAACCTCCCCCGCGGCTCTAATTGACACACCTGACTTGGTGTTTATAGACTTCCTGTCTGCTTCTGGGAATCGCCGGTGATTTTTCCATTTCCCACTGTTGAGGCTTGGAGCTATAGCAGTAATCTATCTTCCTCTTTGGTGCTGTTGGAGGACGTCTGTGTTACCTCTCTGAGTCCACTCAAGATAAGTGCTCCACTTGTTTGTTTATCCCAGGTGTCTTTATTTGTAGTGGGGATTTGCTAGTGCACATCCTGTCCTTCTCTAAGCAGGGTTTATTGCCAGGGCCAGGCAGGAATTAGGTGCAGAACCTACAGTATATAGGATGTTTAGTGCAGAAAGGGTGACTTTAGATCTGCCTAGGGCTTCCCACCTCCCTCTTCCATAGTGTTGGTCGCCCTTCCCCTCATCCCTTCGTGTTGCACTTAGTCTTCCCACACTGTGCATGCCATTATCACCGGCCGTGCATATTTAAGGAAAAAAAAATGGTTTTCTTTCAGTGTGTTTTTTTTTTTTTTGGGGGGGGGGTTTCTCCCTTGGTAAGGATCTGGTTGCAGGGCAGACAGAGCAGCTACGCTGTCTGTCTCTGATGGTGAATGATCTCCGTTATGAGGTTTAGGAGCAGCGGCAGTGGCTGCAGGTCACTCATGTCGGGGTCTCTGCAGGTAGGCCGGTCCAATCTGAACCCAAGGTTGCCCTCCCAGACAGGTTTTCCGGAGGAAGTGACAAGTTTATTGTGTGTAAGGAGGCTTGCAAACTTTATTTTAAGCTTCATCTTCACTCCTCTGGAAATGAAGAGTAATGAGTTGGTATTGTGATCTCTCTACTACAGGGAGATCCGCAGTCCTGGGCGTTCTCTTTGCTACAGGATTTGGTTTGTTTCCAGTCTGTGGAGGGATTTTTTGGGGCTCTATCCCTTATCTATGATGACAGCAGAAGTAGTGCTGGAGAGCAAAACCGAGGAGATTGCTGTGTTTGTTGACAGTGGAGATGGAGTCAGCATGGTTGATGCTAAGTTTGCCAGAACTCAAGGGCTGGTTTGCTCTGCTTTATCTAAGCCCATTTCCATCTTCGCCATTGACTCAGTGCCACTTGCAAAGAAAGCTTTCACTCACATTGTACAAAATGTAAGACTGAGGGTGGGGTCGGATCATTGTGAGATAATTCCTTGCTATGTCCTGGACGGTCTTCTCACCCCAATTGTATTGGGTCTTCCCTGGTTGGTGAAACGTAATCCGTTGGTGGATTGGCAAGCCAGGGAGATCATTGAGTGGGGGAATTACTGCCAGGAGAACTGTTTAAATATTTACCTTTCTACAGTCTCTGCAGAAACCTTACCAGCATTTTTGTCGGGGTTTGAGGACATTTTCTCTGAGAGGGGGTGTCAGGATTTGCCTCCTCATCGTGAATATGACTGTCTTATTAATCTGACCCCAGGAGCTAAACCACCAAAGTCCAGACTGTATCATCAGACGCTCATCTTCACCTGTGGCGGCAGGGTTCTTCTTTGTGAAGAAAAGAGATGGCGGTCTACGTCCCTGTATAGATTTCTGGGAATTAAATCAAATTACTGTTCGAGATCCATACCCTCTTCCTATGATTCTTGATCTGTTCAGCCAGGTTGTGGGAGCTAAGGTGTTCTCCAAGTTGGATTTAAGGGGGGCCTACAACCTGGTTAGAATCAGTGAAGGGGATGAATAGAAGATGGCGTTCAATACCTCTGAGGGTCATTTTGAGAGTCTGGTCATGCCTTTCGATCTGCATTTTTACAGCATTTCATCAATGATATTTTCCATCATTTGTTGGGTAGGTTTGTGGTGGTCTATCTAGATGATATTTTGGTTTACTGTCCTGATTTGAAGACACATTGGGGGCATGTTAAACAGGTGCTGCAAATATTAAGGGATAACAAATTATTTGCCAAATTAGAAAAATGTGTTTTCACAGTCCAGTAGTTGCAGTTTTTTGGGTACCGGTTATCATCTTCTTTTTGGATTGATCCGGAGTAGATCCATGCTGTCCTTTATTGGGACCGTCCCGAGAACTTGAAGGCCTTACAATGTTTTTTGAGCTTTACTAATTATTCAGTAATTGTGAAACCCCTTACTGATATGACAAGGAAGGGGTCAGAATTTTCCCAATGGCCAGACGATGCCCTGTAGGCTTTTTCCTCCCATAAGAGCTGTTTTGCAATGGCTCTTATAGTTTGTCAACCCAATTTTTTTCAGCCCTTTGTTGTGGAGGTTGATGTGTCGGAGGTGGGGGTTGGGACTGTGTTGTCTTAGGGTCCATCCCCTAGTAAATGGCATCCATGCACCCTCTTTTCTAAAAAATATCCTTTGGCTGAGAGAATGTATGATGTGGGTAAAAGAGAGCTTTTGGCAATTAAATTGGCATATGAGGAATGGCGACATTGGTTGGAGGGGGCTGTCCATCCAATTACTGCGATCACTGACCATAAGAACTTGTCATATCTTCAATCGTAAACGTCTCAAACCTGGGCAAGCTAGATGGTCCCTGTTTTTTACTAGGTTTAATTTTGTGCTCGCTTTATTTTCAAGGGTCAACAATGTCAAGGCTGATCCGTTGTCCCGGAGATTCCCTGGTGGTGGTGACCATGAGGACCCTGTCCTGATTTTGCAGAAGGGGTAGTCATTTCAGCATTGTACCCTGAGCTGGAGGGTGAGTAGTTGGAGGCTGTTGTGAATTCTGTGGCAGAGTTCACTCCTGTGGTCACAAGTGGTACTTCGGCTGATTCTCTTTGGGATCTTCCGTTTGTGGAGGAAAGTGGTACTGCAGCTTCTGAGTTTCCTCCCTCAGGTGATCTGGTGAGCTCGTTGGCTTCTTCTCTACTTAACTCCACCTGATGCTTTGATCTATGCTTCCTGTCAATGTTTCAGTGTTGGACTGGTTTTTTCCCTGGATCTTTCCTGTGGCCTGCTGCTCTGCAAAGCTAAGTTTTGCTTTTGTTATTTTGTTGCTATTTTTCAGTCCAGCTTGCTTCATTGGTTTTTCTCGCCTGCTGGAAGCTCTGAGACGCAGAGGGACGACCTCCGTACCGTTAGTCGGTGCGGAGGGTCTTTTTGTCCCCTCTGCGTGGTTATATATAGGTTTTTGTGCTGACCGCAAAGTTATCTTCTCTATCCTCGTTCTATTCAGCTAGTCGGGCCTCACTTTGCTAAATCTGTTTCATCTCTATGTTTGTGTTTTCATCTTACTCACAGTCATTATATGTGGGGGGCTGCCTTTTCCTTTGGGGAATTTCTCTGAGGCAAGGTAGGCTTATTTTTCTATCTTCAGGAATAGCTAGTTTCTCAGGCTGTGACGAGGCGCCTAGGTTCTGGTCAGGAGCGCTCCACGGCTACCTTTAGTGTGGTTTGATAGGATCAGGGATTGCGGTCTGCAGAGTTCCCACGTCTCAGAGCTCGTTCTTAATTTTTGGGTGTTTGTCAGATCACTGTATGTGTTCTGACCGCTATGTCCATTGTGTTACTGAATTGGTTAACATAACAGTACAGGAAGCCAAAGTGCTAATGATTCTCAATAGAGGGAAAAAAGAAGTTCTGAGACCATTTTTTTTCCTTTGCACTGTGTTTTGCCTTTTTTTTCCCCTAGACATTTGGGTGGTTCAGGACACAGGTGTGGACATGGAGATTCAGGGTCTGTGCTCTTCAATGGATAATCTCGTTATAAATGTGCAAAAGATTCAAGATTTGGTGGTTCAGAAGCCTATTTTTGAACCAAGAATTCCTATTCCTGATTTGTTTTATGGTGATAGAGTCAAGTTTGTGAATTTCAAAAATAATTGCAAACTGTTTTTGGCCTTGAAACCTCACTCCTCTGGTGACCCAGCTCAACAAGTGAGAATTATTATTTCTTTTTTGCGTGGCGACCCTCAGGATTGGGCATTTTCTCTTGCGCCAGGAGATCCTGCATTAAGTAATATTGATGCGTTTTTCCTGGTGCTCGGATTGCTGTACGATGAGCCTAATTCAGTGGATCAGGCAGAGAAAAATTTGCTGGCTTTGTGTCAGGGTCAGGATGAGATAGAGGTATACTGTCAAAAATTTAGAAAGTGGTCTGTACTCACTCAATGGAATGAAGCTGCGCTCGCAGCGATTTTCAGAAAGGGTCTCTCTGAAGCCCTTAAAGATGTCATGGTGGGATTTCCTATGCCTGATGGTCTGAATGAATCTATGTCTTTGGCCATTCAGATCGGTCGACGCTTGCGTGAGCGTAAATCTGTGCACCATTTGGCGGTATTACCTGAGCTTTAACCTGAGCCTATGCAGTGCGATAGGACTTTGTCCAGAGTTGAACGGCATGAACACAGACGTCTGAATGGTCTGTGTTTCTACTGTGGTGATTCCACTCATGCCATCACTGATTGTCCTAAGCGCTCTAAGCGGTTCGCTAGGTCTGCCACCATTGGTACAGTACAGTCAAAATTTCTTCTGTCCGTTACCTTGATCTGCTCTTTGTCATCGTATTCTGTCATGGCATTTGTGGATTCAGGCGCTGCCCTGAATTTGATGGACTTAGAGTATGCTAAGCGTTGTGGGTTTTTCTTGGAGCCCTTGCAGTGTCCTATTCCATTGAGAGGAATTGATGCTACACCTTTGGCCAAGAATAAGCCTCAGTACTGGACCCAGCTGACCATGTGCATGGCTCCTGCACATCAGGAGGATATTCGCTTTCTGGTGTTGCATAATCTGCATGATGTGGTCGTTTTGGGGTTGCCATGGCTTCAAGTCCATAATCCAGTATTAGATTGGAAATCCATGTCGGTTTCCAGCTGGGGTTGTCAGGGGGTACATGGTGATGTTCCATTTCTGTCAATTTCGTCATCCACCCCTTCTGAGGTCCCAGAGTTCTTGTCTGATTACCGGGATGTATTTGATGAGCCCAAGTCCGATACCCTACCTCCGCATAGGGATTGTGATTGTGCTATCAATTTGATTCCTGGTAGTAAATTCCCAAAAGGCCGATTGTTTAATTTGTCCGTGCCTGAGCACACCGCTATGCGCAGTTATGTGAAGGAATCCCTGGAGAAGGGGCATATTCGCCCGTCATCGTCGCCATTAGGAGCAGGATTCTTTTTTGTAGCCAAGAAGGATGGTTCGCTGAGACCTTGTATAGATTACCGCCTTCTAAATAAGATCACGGTTAAATTTCAGTACCCCTTGCCATTGTTATCTGATCTGTTTGCTCGGATTAAGGGGGCTAGATGGTTCACAAAGATAGATCTTCGTGGTGCGTATAATCTGGTGCGAATTAAGCAGGGCGATGAATGGAAAACTGCATTTAATACGCCTGAGGGTCATTTTGAGTATCTTGTGATGCCGTTCGGACTTGCCAATGCTCCATCAGTGTTTCAGTCCTTTATGCATGACATCTTCCGAGAGTACCTGGATAAATTCCTGATTGTGTACTTGGATGACATTTTGATCTTCTCGGATGATTGGGAGTCTCATGTGAAGCAGGTCAGAACGGTTTTTCAGGTCCTGCGTGCTAATTCTTTGTTTGTAAAGGGATCAAAGTGTCTCTTTGGTGTGCAGAAGGTTTCATTTTTGGGGTTCATCTTTTCCCCTTCTACTATCGAGATGGATCCTGTTAAGGTCCAAGCCATCCATGATTGGACTCAGCCGACATCTCTGAAAAGTCTGCAAAAGTTCCTGGGCTTTGCTAATTTTTATCGTCGCTTCATCTGCAATTTTTCTAGTATTGCTAAACCATTGACCGATTTGACCAAGAAGGGTGCTGATGTGGTCAATTGGTCTTCTGCTGCTGTGGAGGCTTTTCAAGAGTTGAAGCGTCGTTTTTCTTCTGCCCCTGTGTTGTGTCAGCCAGATGTTTCTCTTCCGTTTCAGGTCGAGGTTGATGCTTCTGAGATTGGAGCGGGGGCTGTTTTGTCGCAGAGAGGTTCTGGTTGCTCAGTGATGAAACCATGCGCTTTCTTTTCCAGGAAGTTTTCGCCTGCTGAGCGAAATTATGATGTGGGCAACCGAGAGTTGCTGGCCATGAAGTGGGCATTCGAGGAGTGGCGTCATTGGCTTGAAGGAGCTAAGCATCGCGTGGTGGTATTGACTGATCATAAGAACTTGACTTATTTCGAGTCTGCCAAGCGCTTGAATCCTAGACAAGCTCGTTGGTCGTTGTTTTTTGCCCGTTTTGACTTTGTGATTTCGTACCTTCCGGGCTCTAAAAATGTGAAGGCGGATGCTCTGTCTAGGAGTTTTGTACCCGACTCTCCGGGTTTATCTGAGCCGGCGGGTATCCTCAAGGAAGGAGTAATTGTGTCTGCCATCTCCCCTGATTTGCGGCGGGTGCTGCAAAAATTTCAGGCTAATAAACCTGATAGTTGCCCAGCGGAGAGACTGTTTGTCCCTGATAGGTGGACGAATAGAGTTATCTCTGAACTTCATTGTTCGGTGTTGGCTGGTCATCCTGGAATTTTTGGTACCAGAGAGTTAGTGGCTAGATCCTTTTGGTGGCCCTCTCTGTCGCGGGATGTGCGTACTTTTGTGCAGTCCTGTGGGATTTGTGCTCGGGCTAAGCCCTGCTGTTCTCGTGCCAGTGGGTTGCTTTTGCCCTTGCCGGTCCCGAAGAGGCCTTGGACACATATCTCTATGGATTTTATTTCTGACCTTCCCGTTTCTCAAAAGATGTCAGCCATTTGGGTGGTCTGTGATCGCTTTTCTAAGATGGTCCATCTGGTACCCTTGTCTAAATTGCCTTCCTCCTCTGATTTGGTGCCATTGTTCTTCCAGCATGTGGTTCATTTGCATGGCATTCCAGAGAATATTGTTTCTGACAGAGGTTCCCAGTTTGTTTCGAGGTTTTGGCGAGCCTTTTGTGGTAGGATGGGCATTGACTTGTCTTTTTCCTCGGCTTTCCATCCTCAGACTAATGGCCAGACCGAGCGAACCAATCAGACCTTGGAAACATATCTGAGGTGCTTTGTTTCTGCTGATCAGGATGACTGGGTGTCCTTTTTGCCTTTGGCTGAGTTCGCCCTTAATAATCGGGCCAGCTCGGCTACCTTGGTTTCACCGTTTTTCTGCAATTCTGGGTTCCATCCTCGTTTCTCTTCTGGACAGGTTGAGTCTTCGGACTGTCCTGGTGTGGATACTGTGGTGGACAGGTTGCAGCAGATTTGGACTCAGGTAGTGGACAATTTGACCTTGTCCCAGGAGAAGGCTCAACGTTTCGCTAATCGCAGACGCCGTGTGGGTCCCCGACTTCGTGTTGGGGATCTGGTTTGGTTATCTTCTCGTCATATTCCTATGAAGGTTTCCTCTCCTAAGTTTAAACCTCGTTTTATTGGTCCGTATAGGATTTCTGAGGTTCTTAATCCTGTGTCTTTTCGTCTGACCCTTCCAGATTCTTTTTCCATACATAACGTATTCCATAGGTCATTGTTGCGGAGATACGTGGCACCTATGGTTCCATCTGTTGAGCCTCCTGCCCCTGTTTTGGTGGAGGGGGAATTGGAGTATATTGTGGAGAAGATTTTGGATTCTCGTGTTTCAAGACGGAAACTCCAGTATCTGGTTAAATGGAAGGGTTATGCTCAGGAAGATAATTCCTGGGTTTTTGCCTCTGATGTCCATGCTCCCGATCTTGTTCGTGCCTTTCATGTGGCTCATCCTGGTCGGCCTGGGGGCTCTGGTGAGGGTTCGGTGACCCCTCCTCAAGGGGGGGGTACTGTTGTGAATTCTGTGGCAGAGTTCACTCCTGTGGTCACAAGTGGTGCTTCGGCTGATTCTCTTTGGGATCTTCCGTTTGTGGAGGAAAGTGGTACTGCAGCTTCTGAGTTTCCTCCCTCAGGTGATCTGGTGAGCTCGTTGGCTTCTTCTCTACTTAACTCCACCTGATGCTTTGATCTATGCTTCCTGTCAATGTTTCAGTGTTGGACTGGTTTTTTCCCTGGATCTTTCCTGTGGCCTGCTGCTCTGCAAAGCTAAGTTTTGCTTTTGTTATTTTGTTGCTATTTTTCAGTCCAGCTTGCTTTATTGGTTTTTCTCGCCTGCTGGAAGCTCTGAGACGCAGAGGGACGACCTCCGTACCGTTAGTCGGTGCGGAGGGTCTTTTTGTCCCCTCTGCGTGGTTATTTATAGGTTTTTCTGCTGACCGCAAAGTTATCTTCTCTATCCTCGTTCTATTCAGCTAGTCGGGCCTCACTTTGCTAAATCTGTTTCATCTCTATGTTTGTGTTTTCATCTTACTCACAGTCATCATATGTGGGGGGCTGCCTTTTCCTTTGGGGAATTTCTCTGAGGCAAGGTAGGCTTATTTTTCTATCTTCAGGAATAGCTAGTTTCTCAGGCTGTGACGAGGCGCCTAGGTTCTGGTCAGGAGCGCTCCACGGCTACCTTTAGTGTGGTTTGATAGGATCAGGGATTGCGGTCTGCAGAGTTCCCATGTCTCAGAGCTCGTTCTTAATTTTTGGGTGTTTGTCAGATCACTGTATGTGTTCTGACCGCTATGTCCATTGTGTTACTGAATTGGTTAACATAACAGGAGGCCCAGGGAACACTCTGGCCTCCTGCCCTCCAGGAAGGTTATTTGTGCCACCAAATCTGTGCCGCAAAGTAATTGGGGAACATCACAACTCTGTGCTTGCTGGTCATCCTGATAGTAAGGCAACCACGGACCTCCTTTCTCGTAGTTTTTGGTGGCCTTGGTTGCATCGGGATGTGGCTGAACATGTAGATGCTTGTAGTATCTGCGCATGTTCTAAAGTATCACATACCCGTCCATCTGGTAACATTCTTCCATTACCTATTCCTAATAGACCATGGACACACCTGTCCATGGATTTTACTAATATTGACCTACCAGTATCTGCAGGCAAGACTGTGGTTTTGGTGGTTGTGCATAGGTTCAGTAAAATGGTTCATTTTGTCGCATTACCAGCACTTCTGAATGCCAAGACTCTTACTCAGGTGTTTATAAATGAGATCGTGAAGCTTCCCTCCGATGTGGTGTCAGATCAGGGGACCCAGTTTGTTTCCAAGATCTGGAGGCCATTCTGTTCTCTACTGGGGGTGCAGCTGTCCTTTTCTTCTACCTTCCATCCTCAGTCAAATGGACAGATTGCGCGCATTAACCAGAACTTGGAGACCTACCTCAGGTGTTTTGTCTCCGAAAGTCAGGAGGATTGGGCATCCTACTTACCAGCAGAATTTGCTACCAACAATCACCGTCAGGTCACCGTTCTTTGGTGCATATGGTTACCATCCTCAGCTTGGTACTTTTAGCAAGTTAAGGGCTTCGGGAGTTCCGGAAGAAGAGCGTTTTGCTTTGTCGTTCTCTTTAGTGTGGCGGGAGGGGGGGTTCTGAGTAATTTGAAGATTATGGGAGACAGGTACAAATGTATGGCTGACAGAAAATGCTTGCCAGGTCCGGACCTGAATGTGAATGACTTTGTGTGTTTGCCTACCAGGATTATCAGGCTGAAGGTTTCTTCCTGGAAGTTGCGACCTAGGTTTGTTGGTCCCTATAAGATACCCGCCGTGATTAATCCGGCAGCATTTCCTCTTGAGCCACCTCAGGCTCTTAAGATCCACAATGTCTTCCATAGGTCTTTGCTCAAGAAATATGCGGAACCTCTTGAGGCCTCCCCTACCATCACCCCCAATAATGGTTGATGGAAACCTAGAGTTTCGGATTTCGAAGATTGTAGATTCTCGCCTCCAACGTCGTTCCCTACAGTACTTGGTGCACTGGAAAGGTTTTGGTCCAAAGGAAAGGATGTGCGTCTCGACATCAGAGGTGAATGCCCCCAGGCTGGTTCGTTCATTTCACACCCGAAAAGCCTGGTCTTGAGTGTTCAGAGGCCACTCATAGAATATCTATTATCTATCTAATATATCTATTATCTATCTATCTATTATCTATCTATCTATCTATCTATCTATCTATCTATCTAATAATCTATTATCTATCTCTATCTATCTAATAATCTATTATCTATCTCTCTATCTATTATCTATCTCTCTATCTATTATCTATCTCTCTATCTATTATCTGTCTATTATCTATTATCTATCTATCTATCATCTATCTATTATCTATCTATCGATTAGCTATATATTATCTATTATCTATTATCTGAAGTCTGAATAAAATCTACCTTTTTTTACTTTGGAATCTATGGAGTGACGCCTCCCCTGTTTTACTTTTTGTCTGGCTTTGGGCAAATGTTGGATACATTGCTGAGGAGGCCTGAGCACCTGCCAAATGGTATATATATATGACTATAGTAAACCAAAATGCATGTGCTAATCATGGACAACCATAAGATCCATTCGGTTGACTAGCCACTTTACTGAAAGTGGTTGGGCACGACATGCCTGGTTGGGCACCGATTGTTCACTCTACCTCTACCGGGGTGTTTAGATACAGGAACACAGCAATTAACCCAATCTTTTTCCTGACGCACATGACGTTATCTTATTTTTACCCATTTGTAGGGTTGTTTTTTGACTTTGCTTCTACGCTCTCTTGTCTTCTATTGTCCTTTACCCGTTTACAGGTCTATGTTGCACCTTTGCTCCTTGGCTATCTATATACCTCTGCGTCTTACATTCCTTCATCCTGTAACCCCCTCCTTCCATGTCTTACGTGGCCACAGATTTGAGCTGCTGGTGAAATACTCTCAGCAGTTTTCGTGTCTGTCTAACAGATTGGCTCTGAGTGTTACACCAAAGACCATCCATATTTATTAGCTACCTTTCCCGCTCTCCCTCCCTCTCGCTCCCCCTTCCCTCTACTGCTCTCCCTCCCTCCTTCCCAGCAATGCTGATGCTCAGAGATACTCATAGGAGAGAACGCATGTGTATGCGTTCTGCAGCAGCCTCATTAAGCACAGGTGCCTTCAGAGCCCCATGTGTGTGCCTGGAGGTGGCATGAAGATCTAGTGTATGTGACCTCCTCCTTGAGCGCCAGCTCCATAGCATCTGGTAAAAGAACCTTATTCTTCACAGGTATTTATGTCCTGGTACCCCATTTTCTTGGGTAGCATTGGAAGGCAGCCCTGGAGAAGAGGCTACTTCATAGGGGGGAGGGGAGGAGAAGGTGCACCCCTTTTTTGGAAGATGAGGGGGGCAGCTACTGGTCTTATCCTCCCAATGTCAAACCTCCCCCCTGTCTGCCAGTCTGTACCGGCCATGGATTACCTGGTCCCTTTGGATGGATAATTAACGGATATTACACTTCTCATCTGGGTCCCCCTCAATTACATTTGGATCCAGTAGACAGGGAATTGAACAGACATCTTTGACTGGCGATCATACAAGATTGGGGGGTATCCAGCCCCCTTCCATCACAGACTTGCACCCTCTTGAAGCTAACATGGGATGTAACATGTGTGTGGTTCGGAAACCAGAGGAGCATTACAAAGTGATGCTGCAGGTAAGAAATGCTCAGTTTACGAGGGCATCTAAATAGTTAATTGCAGCCAAGATGATGGGGTTAAAGGCGTGAGAATGGGGCCGGATGAAGCAGAAAGCAAAGGGTGTGCAGAATTGATGAAGGAAAAGTGCATGGCGGAGGTAATAGCATAAAAGACAATGAAATAAACTCAAAGATAAAAAATAACCATGCTTTATGGGGATACAGGTGTTGGATGAGGGGTGCGGTGAGGGGCGCGATATGGAGAATATAGGGGGATCCACAAATTATCCCTTATTATGTGATGTAGTAAATAAAGGCAATGTGGTGTATGGTGAGGGCTGACGTACTGGAGATTTGGAATAGGAACTGTATGTAAAGCAGATGGGGAGAAAATGCAAACAATGTAAGTAGCCAGCTGTAACCTATGTGTATATGTGCAGTATACGGTGTATATCATGTGCGCAGCCTCTCCTGTCATCATGTGTCCACGCGCTACACGTGTACACATTCCCACACTGGCGGGCATGCATACACGTGCGACAAAAAACACTCACGTGTCACGCGGAACTACTCACCTTGTGAAACCAACGGGCTGCCATACAGAAGTGTACATATATATATCTCTATACACCGTATATATCTATATTACATAGATATATAAACACCATAGAAAATATTACACATGTGCCACAGAAAATTCATAGGCATCCTCTAAGTTGACCAGGAGTCCATAATATCGCTGCTTACTGTTGGCTATCGCCGGTATGTAGGCTTAAACATGTATCGAGTGCACCACAAAGGTGATGAAGATGTTAAATATGAAGAAAGAGGTCAATTTACCAGTTAATTAATTTAGTGGGTGGTCTCAGATTGGATCAGAATCCGTAATAATAATAATACCTTCTGTTATTGAGGGTGTTACCAGGGTATTTATATTTATTATCTATCTATCTATCTATCTATCTAATATCTATCTATTATATATTCTTCCATTATCTATCTCTCTATTTATCTTTCTATTATCTGACTATTATCTATTTATTATCTACCTGTCTATCTATCTATCTATCTATCTATCTATCTATCTATCTATCTATCTATCTATCTATCTATCTATCTATTATCTCTCTATTGTCTCTCTATTATCTATTCTTCCATTATCTAACTCTCTATTTATTATCTATCTATTATCTATCTATCTATCTATCTATCTATCTATCTATCTATCTATCTATTATGTATTCTTCCATTATCTATCTCTCTATCTATTATCTATCTAGTATCTATCTATTATCTATATATCTATCTATCTATTACTTATCTATTATCTTTCTATTATCTATATATTATGGATTATCTATCTATCATGTATTATCTATCTATCTATCTATCTGTCTATTACCTATCTATCTATCTATCTATCTATCTCTCTATCTATCTATTATCTATCTATCTATCATTTATCTATCTATCATTTATCTATCTATTATCTATCTATATATCATTTATCTATCTATCTATCTATCTATCTATCTATCATTTATCTATCTATTATCTATTATCTATCTATCTATCTATTATCTATCTATTATCTATCTATATATAATTTATCTATCTATCTATCTATTTATCTATCTATTATCTATCTATTATCTATCTGTTATCTATCTATCTATCTATCTATCTATCTATCTATCTATCTATCTATCATTTATCTATCTATCTATCTATCTATCATTTATCTATCTATTATCTATCTATATATCATTTATCTATCTATCTATCTATCTATCTATCTATCTATCTATCTATCTATCTATCTATCATCTCTCTGTATCTTTGTAGTTTGTTGTGCTGTCACTTTCCGGATTCCCTTTGTTTTTGCTCCTCTTCCTCCCCTTCATCTGTTTCCGTCCCTGCTTTGCGGCTCCTTGTGAGGTTCTTACTGGCAGTGAGAAGAGGGTTTTATTATCCATTTAAAGCCTCCTTAAATCTTCCCTGAGATTCTGCCGGCTACAGCCCATAATAATGAATCTTGTGATCCGGGGCTCGGAGCGCTGTGTGACTGGAATAGAAAGCTAGATCCAGACGACGAGTGAGATGAGGGGTCCGGGGATGGTGGGGTGACGATAATGCCAGCTATTGTGATGAATGTATATAGCGTGCTATACGTCTATGCTCTACCCTGCTATATTTATTTCACGCAGCTCTAATTTCCCCAGTAAATGTCCCCGCTATAACCCAAGTCTGAAGTACCAGCCCGTCTCTGTCGTTTCTAGCGTGCTGCTATGACAACTGTGATTTCGCTTTATCAAGTCACGTACTTGCATTATCCAACCCGTACAGTTATCATAGGGGCGTCCAACCATGGTGCAGAGGGTCCGCATGCTACGACACGCCGTGCAATCCAATACACGATCCCATGGTGGATCATCCCGATCAAAGTACTGTTCCAAATGGCGACTGTAGACACCAGAAGACCGTCACCATACAAGAGAGGGGAGTGCAATGCTTCCCAGCAGGCAGCAGTCCGAAACGGCTGGTCTTAGCGTTTCTCCTTTGCCGCCGCTTGGTTGGAAATCCGTGACGTGAATTACCTACGTGATACCGGCCTCAGGTACAAAGATACTCTACTGAGGGACGGCAGTGGAGAATGTGCCATCACATGAGCTATGAGCATGCAGCTCTCATTGAAGACACCTGTGTCTATATGGAGATTTTATTATTTAAAGTCAATGATCAATGGAGGAAAAAAAATGGTGCAAAGTGACTCCTATCAACCGAACCGGGCACCATAGATGGGTCTTTGCTTTGGCTGGTACAAATGGCTTTGCATGTGGGACTTGTCTGCAAAGATTCTTCTAAGACATGATGGGCTTCTGGAAACTCCTTCCAAGGAAAGGGTAAATCAAGGCTGGAATAGCCCCCTTACTTAGTTAGCAGCTATCGCTGAGTTGGAGACCCTCTTATAGGGGTGGTGCCAAAATCAACAGTAATATGTTCCTGGTCACGGAGATTCAGAGCACTGGGAGCACAAGCAATCATGAGTATGGGAATCCTCCAGTCCCGGCAGGTAGCGCATGCATTCAGTTCCTCTACCACTCCTCTTACATAACGAATAAAGCAGCGGTGGAGCATCTGTACCAACTGCACTCTGTTCTTACAGGGACCCCCACTCTTATAATCACTAATGGCTCCAATAGTTGGACCCTTTGCCAGGGGTGTAATTATAATCAGTATAGAGGTTGTAAACGCACTCGGGCCCTGGAGACTAGGGGCCCCAAAAGGTCCCTTTGCCCCATAGGAAAAGACTATTATTAAAGGGGTTGTTCAAGAGTTTAACACTTGGTATAGGTCATGAATGTCTGATCGGTGAGGGTGCAACACCTGACACCCCTGCCGATCAGCTGTTCCTGGTGTCTGCCGAAACTGATTAGATACAAAGCTGCAGAGCTCCATCGACAGAATAGTGCCTGCGGCCAGGTACTGTACATCCTAATTGATTTGAATATGTGCAGTACCCCGCCACAGACATTGTGCAGCTCTGTATCTGTGCAGTTCCTGTCGCACCCTCACCGACCAGACATTGAAGTCACACCCTCATCGATCAGACCCTGAAGTCACACCTCCACTGATCAGACATTGAGGTTACACCCCCACTGATCAGATATTGAAGTCACACCCTCACCGATCAGACATTGAAGTCACACCCCCACTGTTTCAGACATGGAAGTCACACCCTCACCGATCAGACATTGAAGTCACACCCTCACCGATCAGACATTGAAGTCACACCCTCACCGATCAGACATTGAAGTCACACCTCCACCGATCAGACATAGAAGTCACACCTCCACCGATCAGACATTGAAGTCACACCCTCACCGATCAGACATTGAAGTTACACCCTCACCAATCAGACATTAAAGTCACACCCTCACCGATTAGACATTGAAGTCACTCCCTCACTGATCAGACATTCAAATCACACCACTACCGATCAGTTATTGAAGTCACACCCCAACCGATCAGACATTGAAGACACCCCCACGATCAGACATTGAAGTCACCCCATCACCGATCAAACATTGAAGTTGCACCTCCACCGATCAGACATTGAAGTCACACCCTCACCGATCAGACACTGAAGTCACACCCCCACTGTTTCAGACATGGAAGTCACACCCTCACCGATCAGACATTGAAGTCACACCACCACCGATCAGACATTGAAGTCACACCCTCACCGATCAGACATTGAAGTCACATCCCCACTGTTTCAGTCATTGAAGTCACACCCTCACCAATCAGACATTGAAGTCGCTTCCTCACCAATCAGACATTGAAGTCGCATCCTCACCAATCAGACATTGAAGTCACACCCTCACCAATCAGACATTGAAGTCACACCCTCACCAATCAGACATTGAAGTCACACCCTCACCGATCAGACATTGAAGTCACACCATCACCAATCAGACATTGAAGTCGCACCCTCACCAATCAGACATTGAAGTCGCATCCTCACCAATCAGACATTGAAGTCGCTTCCTCACCAATCAGACATTGAAGTCGCTTCCTCACCAATCAGACATTGAAGTCGCATCCTCACCAATCAGACATTGAAGTCACACCCCCACTGTTTCAGACATGGAAGTCACACCCTCACCGATCAGACATTGAAGTCACACCCTCACCGATCAGACATTGAAGTCACACCCTCACCGATCAGACATTGAAGTCACACCCCCACTGTTTCAGACATGGAAGTCACACCCTCACCGATCAGACATTGAAGTCACACCCTCACCGATCAGACATTGAAGTCACACCCTCACCGATCAGACATTGAAGTCACACCTCCACCGATCAGACATAGAAGTCACACCTCCACCGATCAGACATTGAAGTCACACCCTCACCGATCAGACATTGAAGTTACACCCTCACCAATCAGACATTAAAGTCACACCCTCACCGATTAGACATTGAAGTCACTCCCTCACTGATCAGACATTCAAATCACACCACTACCGATCAGTTATTGAAGTCACACCCCAACCGATCAGACATTGAAGACACCCCCACGATCAGACATTGAAGTCACCCCATCACCGATCAAACATTGAAGTTGCACCTCCACCGATCAGACATTGAAGTCACACCCTCACCGATCAGACACTGAAGTCACACCCCCACTGTTTCAGACATGGAAGTCACACCCTCACCGATCAGACATTGAAGTCACACCACCACCGATCAGACATTGAAGTCACACCCTCACCGATCAGACATTGAAGTCACATCCCCACTGTTTCAGTCATTGAAGTCACACCCTCACCAATCAGACATTGAAGTCGCTTCCTCACCAATCAGACATTGAAGTCGCATCCTCACCAATCAGACATTGAAGTCACACCCTCACCAATCAGACATTGAAGTCACACCCTCACCAATCAGACATTGAAGTCACACCCTCACCGATCAGACATTGAAGTCACACCATCACCAATCAGACATTGAAGTCGCACCCTCACCAATCAGACATTGAAGTCGCATCCTCACCAATCAGACATTGAAGTCGCTTCCTCACCAATCAGACATTGAAGTCGCTTCCTCACCAATCAGACATTGAAGTCGCATCCTCACCAATCAGACATTGAAGTCACACCCCCACTGTTTCAGACATGGAAGTCACACCCTCACCGATCAGACATTGAAGTCACACCCTCACCGATCAGACATTGAAGTCACACCCTCACCGATCAGACATTGAAGTCACACCCCCACTGTTTCAGACATGGAAGTCACACCCTCACCGATCAGACATTGAAGTCACACCCTCACCGATCAGACATTGAAGTCACACCCTCACCGATCAGACATTGAAGTCACACCTCCACCGATCAGACATAGAAGTCACACCTCCACCGATCAGACATTGAAGTCACACCCTCACCGATCAGACATTGAAGTTACACCCTCACCAATCAGACATTAAAGTCACACCCTCACCGATTAGACATTGAAGTCACTCCCTCACTGATCAGACATTCAAATCACACCACTACCGATCAGTTATTGAAGTCACACCCCAACCGATCAGACATTGAAGACACCCCCATGATCAGACATTGAAGTCACCCCATCACCGATCAAACATTGAAGTTGCACCTCCACCGATCAGACATTGAAGTCACACCCTCACCGATCAGACACTGAAGTCACACCCCCACTGTTTCAGACATGGAAGTCACACCCTCACCGATCAGACATTGAAGTCACACCACCACCGATCAGACATTGAAGTCACACCCTCACCGATCAGACATTGAAGTCACATCCCCACTGTTTCAGTCATTGAAGTCACACCCTCACCAATCAGACATTGAAGTCGCTTCCTCACCAATCAGACATTGAAGTCGCATCCTCACCAATCAGACATTGAAGTCACACCCTCACCAATCAGACATTGAAGTCACACCCTCACCAATCAGACATTGAAGTCACACCCTCACCGATCAGACATTGAAGTCACACCCTCACCAATCAGACATTGAAGTCGCATCCTCACCAATCAGACATTGAAGTCACACCCTCACTGATCAGACATTGAAGTCACACCCTCACCGATCAGACATTGAAGTCACACCCTCACCGATCAGACATTGAAGTCACACCCTCACTGATCAGACATTGAAGTCGCTTCCTCACCAATCAGACATTGAAGTCACACCTCCACCGATCAGACATTGAAGTCACACCCTCACTGATCAGACATTGAAGTCACACCCTCACCGATCAGACATTGAAGTCACACCCTCACCAATCAGACATTGAAGTCACACCCTCACCGATCAGACATTGAAGTCACACCCTCACCGATCAGACATTGAAGTCACACCCTCACTGATCAGACATTGAAGTCGCTTCCTCACCAATCAGACATTGAAGTCACACCGTCATCTATACGACATTGATGACCAAAGGATAGGATAGGACCAAGGATAGGCCATCAATGTTAAAATCCTGGACATCCCCTTTAAAGACCTGTGATAGTTTGGAGCCCTGTTGGAGATTTTACATTAGGGTCCACAAGCTTCAAGTTATTCTTCTGCCCCTCGCAAAGATATTGTGATAGTCAATAAGTGTTCATTTTGGGACAACCCCTTTACTTTTTTTTCGTTCTTTTTTTTTCCAGCAGTCTTAAGCATTTCAATGACTGAATTATAGCGGTCACACAAAATGTGAACTTAATGAAGCCGGAGGTTACCGAGATCGACTTGGTAGAAGCTATTAAATATGTTTTTTTTACCTATTGCTTGATTTGGAAATCCTAAACTGGCAATTAAGACTGATAGAATCGATTTACCAGCTTTGAGATTTGCGGCTAATTTGGTCTGAGAATCAATGGAGAAAGAGATATGTAAAGATCTGCTCCGCTGTTCCAGCCATATTTGAAATTAATAAAACCAACTGCATGGCATGACCTTCCAAAAACAAAGATAACTATAGAAATAACCTCTGCTCTATTGATATTGCTTCCCTCATAATGGATATATATATTTTATCTGTATGCTGTGATGCCTGGTATCTCCCTCATCATAAAGCCCTGCATGAACTGCTGCCATAGAAACTGCATATACACACATCAAAGGCTAGGGACGGATGCTTCTGTTCAGGAGTTCTAGAATTCGGAAAAAGGAAAATATTTGTATCAGTGGATGCATTTTCTTTACATTCTCTAGACATCGCCCCTATACATTGCAGAGAGGGGCATAGCAAAAATCCAAATACACTCTTATTATAGTGACTGTGAAGGGTTAATTTCCACCTTTATAGCCATTCTATCTACCCACTTTTATCTTGGTAACACTGCAATTCCTCCAATGGGCTGCATCTTCAAACTAAAAGGCCATCTTCTGTCATCCTTCCTCCACTTAAAGTGAATTTGTCAGCAGGTTTTTGCTATGTAATCTAAGAGCAGCATGATGTAGAGGCAGAGACCTTGATTCCAGCGATGTATCACTTATTGGGCTGCTTGGTGCAGTTTTGATACAATCCTTGTTTTCTCTGCTGTAGAATTAGCAGTGCTCTGAATGCTGAGCTCAGTATAACCCCGCCCACACTAGTGATTGGTAGGTCTATGTGTACACTGAGCTTAGACAGAAAGCTGCCAATCAGTGGTGGGGGCGTGGTAGGACCAGGAGGCAGGTGGCACCTAGTCCTGTAGTCATAATCTCCTGCTGATAAAACACTGATTTTATTGAAACTTCAGTGAATTGACACATCACTGAAATCAGGATCTCTGTCCCTACATTCTGCTACTCTCATATTACATAGCAAAAATGGTTGACAGATTCCCTTCAAGGATCTATTCTAGACTAATTTCTGAAGCCTTACACCATGGATGCTCCATTGATATTACTGATTAGTAGAGATCTGTATCACTATTTATCCTGATCCTTCTGGATCATGAATAGAATACCGGGACAATGAAGAGATGGCTGTATAGAGTATTCAAAGATTTCACTAGAGAGGACAAATTTGTAACCTATTGCTGGATTTTAGGTGGAAAACGATTAGGGCTTACATATTATGTAGGTTGAAAAAAGCCTACGGTCCATCGAGTCCAATCTTTCTCCACCAATTGTACATTTTGTCACTTATTTATCTACTAGATGGAGGCCTGATGCTATCGCATCGGGAGGGCGGTATTGTCGCGATGGGGGCAGGATCTGCAGCGTTGAGAATCTCTCTTCCCATGTGCTCACCCACCTATCCACTCCCTCTTTCCCCATGTGCTGTCTTCTCCTCTCGTGTCATCTCTTCTTTGACTTGTCTACCTCATGTGCTATCCCCCTTGTCTGCTGTCTCTCTCCTTCCTGTGCTGTGTTTTCCCGTCATGAACAATCTCCCCCCTGTGATCTGTCTCTCTCACCCCTGTGCACTTTCTCTCTCCCCCATCTTCTGTCTTCTCTTCTCGCGTCATCTCTTCTTTGACCTGTGTACCCAATGTGCTCTCCCCCTTGTCTGCTCTCTCTCCACCACTGTGCTGTCTTCTTCCCTCATGTGTTCTCTAGTTTGAGCTGTTTACCCCCCTGCGCTCCTCCTGTACGAAGATGGCGGCGGTCAGTGAATCATTTGGCTGATCTCGGCAGCGGCGTGTTCGCAATGGTGTTCCGCTGGTGGTACCGCGCAAGAGGCTGCATATGGTGTGTGTGTGTGGTACGTACGGCGTATGCAGTGTGTCTGTGTGTGTATGTGTGTGTGGTGCGTGCGGCGTATACAGTGTGTAGTATGTATGCGTGTGTGTGTGTGGTGCAATGGTGTTCCGCTGGTGGTGCCGCACAAGAGGCTGGTACCCCCAGCAGTTTCCATATTGAGACAGTCATCACTTGGTTGTCCCATCCACCGCTTGGAATTCTGGGATCTGGACAGAACAGGATGTGAAGACATAGATCACATGGACGTAAGCTTATCGGGATGAAACAATTCTGAGGCTCTGTAAAACAAAGGCAGGAAATGGAAGAGAATGAGAATTGTGTGACTTTTGCAGTATATCATCCATAGTTTGGCTCATGAGCTTGCAGCTTTTCCATAGCTGGTTCTTCCGTCTTAGAGGAAACCCCATTGCAGCACCCAGGGAGCTGTCCGCAGTGCTGAAATGCTGTAACAATAGGGTCGGACGCACACCGCTTCACAAACTCTCCGCTCACGACATCTTTTGCTTAGCAACAACTCTAAATCCTAAGGGAAAGAGGGAGTTAACTCGCGATTACCCTGCCGAGGACTCACCGCCGGGGCTATTTTAAGTGTAAAACAATAATTCAATTCTTTAATTAAGAGGTGAGCTAATTTTATTACCGCTGTCTCCCTGCAGGCTGATCACTTCTGTAACATTTAAGGTGGTTTATGTAAGGTAGGAGAGCAGCCTTGCTATAGTCTTCACACCCCGGAAACACATGACTAGCTGGATCCCAATGGTTGTGTTAGCGATATGGGGGGCTTCACAAGGGCTTATAGGGAATATTGCCGCAGCAGGGGTCTGGAAATCTCAGCATATAAGCATGCACCTCTGGGAAGGATCTCCCCCTCCCCACCCCCACATGAAGCAGTGTTTTGACAGTCAGGGTTAAATGCTGATAGAGCACTTATACATAACTGGCTGTCATTGATGGCGGGCGAGCGAGAATTAAGGTGAGTGACGGGGGAGAGCGTGCACAGATAACAGCACAATCAGATCACAACTCAAGAGGTGCCCAATCCTCCGCAGCAATGGCAGCACTGCATTAGAACACAATGACTTATTCCTGCAGCCACAATATATCTCATATACAATACTCCGCTAATGGGGCGTATTTGGGTCAGGTCTGTGTGCAGCACCAAAAAAAGGTCTTTTTCTGCATTGAGTTGGGGGTCAAAATAGCCTGACTGCTGGATTGGGTAAAGGACGATGATGGTGGGCTTAGCTACATTAATTAAAGGGGTCATCCGGGACTTTGTTTATTTTTTTGCTGCCTGTTTTGCTCATCGCCGATCTCTGCCAATTCACAGTGGTCATAGATGGCTCTTACCAACTATTCTCTTGCTCCATTTGACCTCACGTCAGCAGAGAAGATCTTCATCTCCTCTGCTCTGTCTATAGAGTATCGCTGCTGACGTCATATTGATTGACCGCCTGCTCCCCGCAGTTAGGCAGCGGGGAGCCGGCTGTCAATCAATATGACATTGGCATTGACGCTCCGTTGACAGACCAGAACAGAAGGGAAGAAGCTGCTCTGCCGATGTGACGTCACCAGGAGCCATCCGTGACTGCTCTGAGCTGGCAGAGAATGGTGCCGGGCAGAACAGACAGGTAGTTAGCAAATACCTGCCTGTATATTCTTAGCCCCATAGGAAAAAGAAACAAAGTCACAGAAAACCCCTCTAATTAACTCCAGTATTAGTGAATGGGAGCTATGGAAACTGTGTAACACTCCAAGCCAACCCCCATTTAGTTTTTTGGAAGTTTTGCAGTTTCCATAGCACCAAATGGAAACATTGGTGGATGAACATCTACCTACACTACATATAATTTGTTGTTGCATTTATCTTACTAATAAAAGTATTGTGAAGCCTACATGTTACACCTACAGGAGCTTCCATGACAACCTCTTCTAATTCCATAGCTAATGATATGCAGCTGTCCCACCCTTCCTCGCCCTACCCTTCCTCGCCCTACCCTCTGTTTGAAGACTTCCATTGACAGAGAACTCACCACTTCCCGTGGCAGCCTGTTCCACTCATTGATCACCCTCACTGTCACAAAGTATTCTCTAATATCTAATCTGTGTCTCCTCCCTTTCAGTTTCATCCCATTGCTTCTAGTCTTTCCTTGTGAAAATGAGAATGATGATGATCCCTCTACAATGTGACATCCCGTCAAATATTAGTAGAAGGCTATTAAGTCTCCTCTGAGTCTTCTTTTTTGCAAGCTAAACATTCCCAAATCCTGCAACCGTTCCTCGTAGGACATACTTTACAGTTCCGCTCACCATCCTGGTAGTTCTTCTCTGAACTTGCTCCAGTTCATGTCCAACCTGCTCCATGTCTTGTAGACATCTTTTCATGCCAGAAATCTCCTGCCGTGTTCAAGAGCTGCCTCAGCCAAATCTGTACAGCAAATATCATTCATTAGCCCCATGCAGTAACCATTGGGTTATTCTGACTTTTGTAATTTTTTGCATTGCATTAAAGTTTAGTATGTTGTAGAATTGATGGATGGATAGATTTAAATCTATCTATCATCTATCTATTATCTATCATCTATTATATATCTATTATCTATCTATTTATCTATCATCTATCTATCTATCTATCTATCTATCTATCTATCATCTGTCTATCTATCTATCTATCTATCTATCATCTATTATCTATCATCTATTATTTATCATCTGTTATCTGTCTGTTATCTGTCTATTATCTATCTATCATCTATTACACTGGTCAATGCAATTTTTCTGGCAAAAGATTTTAAAACATATTTTAAGTCAATTTACGACTTAATGATTATGAATATGAACTTCGTTTTTGGCTATCACTTCAGGATTTCGAGATATTTTCAATTTTTGAAGAACATTACTCCTAATGTTTTATGATAAAAACACATGATTTTCGGTACTACATTTTGTATATTTTTAATCAAGGAATAACAAAGATTACAAAGTCTATTTACAGCAAATCAAATATACTTACAGAATTAAACTACAAAATATAAACACACATATATATGGCACACAGATGAATGACAAATGGCAGTTATTTGAACTTTCTTTTCCTGGCTGATCTGTGATGTACGGCTTCTGGGTTGTCTCTCATCAAGGTCCAGCAATAGTCAGCCATCATATGGGAGTCCCACCGGCCTTGATACCGTTCTTCCATTGTTTTAATATCCTGATGAAAACGCTCCCCTTGTTCCTCGCTCACATCCCCAAGGTTCTCTGTAAATAGTGAATCTTGATACTCATTCTACATCCGAGATTTCGCAGACTCATTAGTAGCTCTTCCACAATCTCTTCACAGTTGTCTGCTTTCTTATTCCATTGAAAATTCTGCACCACATTACAAAATGCCTTCCAAGCTCTTTCTTCTGTCTCATTCATTGATGTGATAAAATTTGGGTCTCTCATAAGTGTTCTTATTTGAGATCCATCAAATATTCCAGCCTTTTTCTTCTCTTCACTAAGACCAGGAAATGTTGAACATATATAGTTAAAGCATTCTCCACTGTGATTGAGAGCTTTGACGAACTGCTTCATCAATCCAAGTTTTATGTGTAAGGGAGGAAAGACAATGTCCTTCCTATCCACTAGAGGATCATGGATGACATTCTTATCGCCAGATGCCAAACTGTCGCTGAGGCCATTCAGTTTTCACCCAATGCTCTGCTGTAGCTCTACTGTCCCAGTAGCACAGAAAACAAGGGTGTCATCATAACAAATGGGAATAATGCATGTTCAAAGAAAACAAAGATATTCTCACATTTATTGGGAGACTAAATGAAAACTAAATTTACCTTAGTGAACACTTTTCATACACTACTTATATTTATCATGGAATTCATGAAAATGGGCTCTATACCTATAGCGCAAAAACGTGATGTGATAGAGAAATTATACGATCAGATTTGAATTTAGCACCCTCAACTTAGTCTAAAACTGTTTGTAAAGTCCATGCCAGAAATTTTTTTGTTGTAGACCAGTGTTATCTATCTATTATCTATTTATTATCTATCATCTATCTATTATCTATTATCTATCTATCTATCTATCTTTTATCTATCATCAATCATCTATTTATCTATCATCTATCTATCTATGTATCTATTATCTATCTATTATCCATCTAATATCTATCTATCTATCTATCTATCTATCTATCTATCTATCTATCTATCTATCTATCTATCTATCTATCTATCTATCTCCACATTTGAGATATGCAATGGCTTCACAAGTCCTGGTGCTGTAGTGATCAGTAATAGAGCTCTGCATGTATTACTCAGGGCTGGGAGTGTAATAGATAGAGATGGTTTCATTATCCTTGTCCTTACTAGATTACAGATGTAGTGTACGCAAGACATTATCATTTCTCCTTGTAGGTTGAATCACTGCCAAATCTTCACAATCCTTCATCGTTTTTGAAGCCATATTTTACTTAATGTACAAGTCTAAATTTCATTATAATTTCATTATAATTTAAAGACATTATTTAAATCAACTTACCTGATGAAAAGTATTGCTTTGTAGTGTCTTCTAAATACATCTTTTCACATGCTGACTGATATTGAAAGAGTGTGGGAGAAGTATTGGATCTTCTTAGAAAGATATCAGCTGGAGTCTCACAGGCAATGCTCCATGGGAGAAAAGTCTGAAAATTATTCCTCTCGCAAAATGAAAGAAATTTTTTTTTCATGTTCCATCTAAGAGCGGGAATAACCCTACAATGCCTGACTCTTTAATGAGCCTTGAAACTTGACCAGCGTAAATGCCAAGCCGCAAGCCCATCAACAGACAGATTGTTTCAGGATGTTTGCCCCTCATCAGTGTAGAGTTGCCAGCCAGGCTGTGCTCTAAGCTGATGAGGGTCAAACACCCCAAAACAGGCTGCAAGCTGACAAACTTCCATATTGGCATTAACTTTGGTCATCTTGCAAGGTTCATTAAGGGGCTGGACATTGATTTTATGGTTGAGGCTAGATGGTGATTTGGTCTCAAAACATTGCCTCCCTGAAAGTACCGCAACAATCAAGTCACAAAAAATCCAATTGATTCCGATATTTTGTGCCTTTCTTGACGCGATTGCAGAACCAGAAAGCCACCCAATTCACCGGTGTTACAATGTGATGTAGCGAGACAAAGCACAAAGAGAAAAAGACAAGACCAAAAGATGGTATGCACACCCAAAAGGTACGTAAATCAATATATAAACTTTAATAGCACCTCAAAAAAACAACAGACACAGAATAAAACCATTTAAAATCGGCCTAAATATAGGACCAATAGGCCCCACCCCTATACAATGGTACAGAATATGGCATAGTAAGACAAAATACCAAAAACAATAGCATAAATGGCTAGATATGGCAACATATAGTGTCCCTAATGCATGGTGTATAATGCAACACAAAGCTGACAGAATATATAGCTCAAAGGTCTAACTGACCTGATGACACAGCTGAAAAGGGTAATGGTACACAATATACTTCAAATATAATGAAAACCAAAAGATTATTTACAAAGATGTGTACATATAAATAATACCATAACAAATATAGGACATGTGCACATATTGTTAATACCATACCAATATAAATCATGGGATATGCATGGTAATACACAGCTAGCAATGAGTATACCCCAGTGAAGTCAGTCAGGGAGACATCTGATACTACCAGAAAAATAGGAAAGGTAGCGTCAGTGCGGGCAGCTCAAGTCAGTGACCCATAGTCAGTAGGACGCAAGACCAAGTAAGGGGTGAGGCGGGAGCCCCACGCGTATCGCTGCAGAACGCAGCTTCGTCAGGGGACTTCGCGTGGGGCTCCCGCCTCACCCCTTACTTGGTCTTGCGTCCTACTGACTATGGGTCACTGACTTGAGCTGCCCGCACTGACGCTACCTTTCCTATTTTTCTGGTAGTATCAGATGTCTCCCTGACTGACTTCACTGGGGTATACTCATTGCTAGCTGTGTATTACCATGCATATCCCATGATTTATATTGGTATGGTATTAACAATATGTGCACATGTCCTATATTTGTTATGGTATTATTTATATGTACACATCTTTGTAAATAATCTTTTGGTTTTCATTATATTTGAAGTATATTGTGTACCATTACCCTTTTCAGCTGTGTCATCAGGTCAGTTAGACCTTTGAGCTATATATTCTGTCAGCTTTGTGTTGCATTATACACCATGCATTAGGGACACTATGTGTTGCCATATCTAGCCATTTATGCTATTGTTTTTGGTATTTTGTCTTACTATGCCATATTCTGTACCATTGTATAGGGGTGGGGCCTATTGGTCCTATATTTAGGCCAATTTTAAATGGTTTTATTCTGTGTCTGTTGTTTTTTGAGGTGCTATTAAAGTTTATATATTGATTTACGTACCTTTTGGGTGTGCATACCATCTTTTGGTCTTGTCTTTTTCTCTTTGTGCTTTGTCTAGACTACTTTACAGACCAGGTTTTGCACCCTATTTTGATTTGTGCAGGGGTGCACCCCCTACATACATATATACTTAACAATGTGATGTAGCAGCTGAACAGAACGATCCATGGTCGCACAACGTGTGGTCATGTTTAGCCCCAGCCATAGTGTAGCTACCTCTCTTAGGTGGTACTTGCGAGATAGTATTTTTATTTCTGCGAAATAGCTCATTTGCATACTTTGAAAAGGTGTGAAATGCATCACGTACATGAGCACCGCATGGAGGCACGAAGAGGTCCGGTAGCTCCTCCGAAGCTTTACACAGTGTCTCCTTCATCTGAACATAACACAACTTTATTTCTTCAGAGCTCCAGAAAACATGCCAGAAAATTCTCTGCATGTCTCTATAAAATAGAAAGTTTTCTAAACCTTCTAATTTCTGCAACACTATAGGGTGACTACAGTATAATAATTATTATAATTGTCACACTGTTTAGCTTAAAAAAAAAAGGACTCTCACAATCCAACGCTTCTCTTTCCCGCAGTAGGCTACCAGTTGGAGGACTAATAGGTTCACACAGGACGTATTGGAATTAAGATTCTCTTCATGCCATGGTTAGAAGTTTTAAAGTCTCTGGATATTTTCCTCTAGCACAAAGATAGGACACTATATCATAATGAGGTGGTATGGATCATCCAGTGCCCCGATTGCTAAAATAAACATCTATTTATATACATATATATATTATTCTTGCAATGGTCAGCTGTTTAGGAAATCAGAGCAGTAAAGAACAATTTCTTTTCACTTCCGAGTCAATGATTTTTATTATTCTGCTTTGGTCATAGGAAGAAGTGAATACTTCACATGATGGAAACCAATGAAGCCCTTGAGAAACTATTGACTATAGTGGGCTTTATCGGGTGCCCATGATGGTTCCAACACTTTTCGTCTGGTTATTTTTTACCAGATTTGTGATGGAGGAGATTCCTCTGCTCTTGTGGACAGATACTTAGATAAAGCAGTCCATATCTACCAAGAAGATACCAAAAAAATATACTTGGGTCTCCAGGCGTCATTGTACGCGTTCAGCGTATTCATTAGGACTATGCCTTGGTTCCAAAACACTGAATGTGGTGTGAACATAATTTTAATAAAAAAAAAGTGTCAATTCAGCTCACTACTCCTTTGTTAGAGATAAGTATCTCAGGAGACTTCCAGAGTAGAGAGTCTATGGGTGCAGGGAGCATGCACTTGCCTGGTGTCCATGTCTCAGTGACCCAAAAGGGAATGTTGTCCAGCACCAAAGGAAAATAATGAAAAATTAGTCTTTACTCATGTAGGATTTAAAAAAATGTCAGAATATTAAAGAAAAGCCATAAGGTTTAAGCTTTTCAGGTAGTAAATCTCTTAACCTGGAGAACATATCCTTTTGAACCATCGAGAGCTGAGTATAATCTTAAATAAAGTATAGCTAAAATCTATGTTCAATCTATGTTCATAGTAACATAGTAACATAGTTAGTAAGGCCGAAAAAAGACATTTGTCCATCCAGTTCAGCCTATATTCCATCATAATAAATCCCCAGATCTACGTCCTTCTACAGAACCTAATTGTATGATACAATATTGTTCTGCTCCAGGAAGACATCCAGGCCTCTCTTGAACCCCTCGACTGAGTTCGCCATCACCACCTCCTCAGGCAAGCAATTCCAGATTCTCACTGCCCTAACAGTAAAGAATCCTCTTCTATGTTGGTGGAAAAACCTTCTCTCCTCCAGACGCAAAGAATGCCCCCTTGTGCCCGTCACCTTCCTTGGTATAAACAGATCCTTAGCGAGATATTTGTATTGTCCCCTTATATACTTATACATGGTTATTACATCGCCCCTCAGTCGTCTTTTTTCTAGACTAAATAATCCTAATGTCGCTAATCTATCTGGGTATTGTAGTTCTCCCATCCCCTTTATTAATTTTGTTGCCCTCCTTTGTACTCTCTCTAGTTCCATTATATCCTTCCTGAGCACCGGTGCCCAAAACTGGACACAGTACTCCATGTGCGGTCTAACTAGGGATTTGTACAGAGGCAGTATAATGCTCTCATCATGTGTATCCAGACCTCTTTTAATGCACCCCATGATCCTGTTTGCCTTGGCAGCTGCTGCCTGGCACTGGCTGCTCCAGGTAAGTTTATCATTAACTAGGATCCCCAAGTCCTTCTCCCTGTCAGATTTACCCAGTGGTTTCCCATTCAGTGTGTAATGGTGATATTGATTCCTTCTTCCCATGTGTATAACCTTACATTTATCATTGTTAAACCTCATCTGCCACCTTTCAGCCCAAGTTTCCAACTTATCCAGATCCATCTGTAGCAGAATACTATCTTCTCTTGTATTAACTGCTTTACATAGTTTTGTATCATCTGCAAATATCGATATTTTACTGTGTAAACCTACACAGTAGGTTGCAATGATTAGGTATACTCATCAAGTGACCAAGGCAGACCAAGGATTGACTAAAGCAATGGAGGACACACTTGGGTTAAAAAGGTCAATCCTGGGGGGGGAATTTTGAGTGTGAAAATTACATCTGCAAAAAGGGCAGTATGGCTCACAATCCAAAAACATACTAATAAAAGTATTGTGAAGCCTACATGTTACACCTACAGGAGCTTCCATGACAACCTCTTCTAATTCCATAGCTAATGATATGCAGCTGTCCCACCCTTCCTCGCCCTACCCTTCCTCGCCCTACCCTTCCTCGCCCTACCCTTCCTCGCCCTACCCTCTGTTTGAAGACTTCCATTGACAGAGAACTCACCACTTCCCGTGGCAGCCTGTTCCACTCATTGATCACCCTCACTGTCACAAAGTATTCTCTAATATCTAATCTGTGTCTCCTCCCTTTCAGTTTCATCCCATTGCTTCTAGTCTTTCCTTGTGAAAATGAGAATGATGATGATCCCTCTACAATGTGACATCCCGTCAAATATTAGTAGAAGGCTATTAAGTCTCCTCTGAGTCTTCTTTTTTGCAAGCTAAACATTCCCAAATCCTGCAACCGTTCCTCGTAGGACATACTTTACAGTTCCGCTCACCATCCTGGTAGTTCTTCTCTGAACTTGCTCCAGTTCATGTCCAACTTGCTCCATGTCTTGTAGACATCTTTTCATGCCAGAAATCTCCTGCCGTGTTCAAGAGCTGCCTCAGCCAAATCTGTACAGCAAATATCATTCATTAGCCCCATGCAGTAACCATTGGGTTATTCTGACTTTTGTAATTTTTTGCATTGCATTAAAGTTTAGTATGTTGTAGAATTGATGGATGGATAGATTTAAATCTATCTATCATCTATCTATTATCTATCATCTATTATATATCTATTATCTATCTATTTATCTATCATCTATCTATCTATCTATCTATCTATCTATCTATCTATCTATCATCTGTCTATCTATCTATCTATCATCTGTCTATCTATCTATCTATCTATCTATCATCTATTATCTATCATCTATTATTTATCATCTGTTATCTGTCTGTTATCTGTCTATTATCTATCTATCATCTATTACACTGGTCAATGCAATTTTTCTGGCAAAAGATTTTAAAACATATTTTAAGTCAATTTACGACTTAATGATTATGAATATGAACTTCGTTTTTGGCTATCACTTCAGGATTTCGAGATATTTTCAATTTTTGAAGAACATTACTCCTAATGTTTTATGATAAAAACACATGATTTTCGGTACTACATTTTGTATATTTTTAATCAAGGAATAACAAAGATTACAAAGTCTATTTACAGCAAATCAAATATACTTACAGAATTAAACTACAAAATATAAACACACATATATATGGCACACAGATGAATGACAAATGGCAGTTATTTGAACTTTCTTTTCCTGGCTGATCTGTGATGTACGGCTTCTGGGTTGTCTCTCATCAAGGTCCAGCAATAGTCAGCCATCATATGGGAGTCCCACCGGCCTTGATACCGTTCTTCCATTGTTTTAATATCCTGATGAAAACGCTCCCCTTGTTCCTCGCTCACATCCCCAAGGTTCTCTGTAAATAGTGAATCTTGATACTCATTCTACATCCGAGATTTCGCAGACTCATTAGTAGCTCTTCCACAATCTCTTCACAGTTGTCTGCTTTCTTATTCCATTGAAAATTCTGCACCACATTACAAAATGCCTTCCAAGCTCTTTCTTCTGTCTCATTCATTGATGTGATAAAATTTGGGTCTCTCATAAGTGTTCTTATTTGAGATCCATCAAATATTCCAGCCTTTTTCTTCTCTTCACTAAGACCAGGAAATGTTGAACATATATAGTTAAAGCATTCTCCACTGTGATTGAGAGCTTTGACGAACTGCTTCATCAATCCAAGTTTTATGTGTAAGGGAGGAAAGACAATGTCCTTCCTATCCACTAGAGGATCATGGATGACATTCTTATCGCCAGATGCCAAACTGTCGCTGAGGCCATTCAGTTTTCACCCAATGCTCTGCTGTAGCTCTACTGTCCCAGTAGCACAGAAAACAAGGGTGTCATCATAACAAATGGGAATAATGCATGTTCAAAGAAAACAAAGATATTCTCACATTTATTGGGAGACTAAATGAAAACTAAATTTACCTTAGTGAACACTTTTCATACACTACTTATATTTATCATGGAATTCATGAAAATGGGCTCTATACCTATAGCGCAAAAACGTGATGTGATAGAGAAATTATACGATCAGATTTGAATTTAGCACCCTCAACTTAGTCTAAAACTGTTTGTAAAGTCCATGCCAGAAATTTTTTTGTTGTAGACCAGTGTTATCTATCTATTATCTATTTATTATCTATCATCTATCTATTATCTATTATCTATCTATCTATCTTTTATCTATCATCAATCATCTATTTATCTATCATCTATCTATCTATGTATCTATTATCTATCTATTATCCATCTAATATCTATCTATCTATCTATCTATCTATCTATCTATCTATCTATCTATCTATCTATCTATCTATCTATCTATCTATCTATCTATCTCCACATTTGAGATATGCAATGGCTTCACAAGTCCTGGTGCTGTAGTGATCAGTAATAGAGCTCTGCATGTATTACTCAGGGCTGGGAGTGTAATAGATAGAGATGGTTTCATTATCCTTGTCCTTACTAGATTACAGATGTAGTGTACGCAAGACATTATCATTTCTCCTTGTAGGTTGAATCACTGCCAAATCTTCACAATCCTTCATCGTTTTTGAAGCCATATTTTACTTAATGTACAAGTCTAAATTTCATTATAATTTCATTATAATTTAAAGACATTATTTAAATCAACTTACCTGATGAAAAGTATTGCTTTGTAGTGTCTTCTAAATACATCTTTTCACATGCTGACTGATATTGAAAGAGTGTGGGAGAAGTATTGGATCTTCTTAGAAAGATATCAGCTGGAGTCTCACAGGCAATGCTCCATGGGAGAAAAGTCTGAAAATTATTCCTCTCGCAAAATGAAAGAAATTTTTTTTTCATGTTCCATCTAAGAGCGGGAATAACCCTACAATGCCTGACTCTTTAATGAGCCTTGAAACTTGACCAGCGTAAATGCCAAGCCGCAAGCCCATCAACAGACAGATTGTTTCAGGATGTTTGCCCCTCATCAGTGTAGAGTTGCCAGCCAGGCTGTGCTCTAAGCTGATGAGGGTCAAACACCCCAAAACAGGCTGCAAGCTGACAAACTTCCATATTGGCATTAACTTTGGTCATCTTGCAAGGTTCATTAAGGGGCTGGACATTGATTTTATGGTTGAGGCTAGATGGTGATTTGGTCTCAAAACATTGCCTCCCTGAAAGTACCGCAACAATCAAGTCACAAAAAATCCAATTGATTCCGATATTTTGTGCCTTTCTTGACGCGATTGCAGAACCAGAAAGCCACCCAATTCACCGGTGTTACAATGTGATGTAGCGAGACAAAGCACAAAGAGAAAAAGACAAGACCAAAAGATGGTATGCACACCCAAAAGGTACGTAAATCAATATATAAACTTTAATAGCACCTCAAAAAAACAACAGACACAGAATAAAACCATTTAAAATCGGCCTAAATATAGGACCAATAGGCCCCACCCCTATACAATGGTACAGAATATGGCATAGTAAGACAAAATACCAAAAACAATAGCATAAATGGCTAGATATGGCAACATATAGTGTCCCTAATGCATGGTGTATAATGCAACACAAAGCTGACAGAATATATAGCTCAAAGGTCTAACTGACCTGATGACACAGCTGAAAAGGGTAATGGTACACAATATACTTCAAATATAATGAAAACCAAAAGATTATTTACAAAGATGTGTACATATAAATAATACCATAACAAATATAGGACATGTGCACATATTGTTAATACCATACCAATATAAATCATGGGGTATGCATGGTAATACACAGCTAGCAATGAGTATACCCCAGTGAAGTCAGTCAGGGAGACATCTGATACTACCAGAAAAATAGGAAAGGTAGCGTCAGTGCGGGCAGCTCAAGTCAGTGACCCATAGTCAGTAGGACGCAAGACCAAGTAAGGGGTGAGGCGGGAGCCCCACGCGTATCGCTGCAGAACGCAGCTTCGTCAGGGGACTTCGCGTGGGGCTCCCGCCTCACCCCTTACTTGGTCTTGCGTCCTACTGACTATGGGTCACTGACTTGAGCTGCCCGCACTGACGCTACCTTTCCTATTTTTCTGGTAGTATCAGATGTCTCCCTGACTGACTTCACTGGGGTATACTCATTGCTAGCTGTGTATTACCATGCATATCCCATGATTTATATTGGTATGGTATTAACAATATGTGCACATGTCCTATATTTGTTATGGTATTATTTATATGTACACATCTTTGTAAATAATCTTTTGGATTTCATTATATTTGAAGTATATTGTGTACCATTACCCTTTTCAGCTGTGTCATCAGGTCAGTTAGACCTTTGAGCTATATATTCTGTCAGCTTTGTGTTGCATTATACACCATGCATTAGGGACACTATATGTTGCCATATCTAGCCATTTATGCTATTGTTTTTGGTATTTTGTCTTACTATGCCATATTCTGTACCATTGTATAGGGGTGGGGCCTATTGGTCCTATATTTAGGCCGATTTTAAATGGTTTTATTCTGTGTCTGTTGTTTTTTGAGGTGCTATTAAAGTTTATATATTGATTTACGTACCTTTTGGGTGTGCATACCATCTTTTGGTCTTGTCTTTTTCTCTTTGTGCTTTGTCTAGACTACTTTACAGACCAGGTTTTGCACCCTATTTTGATTTGTGCAGGGGTGCACCCCTTACATACATATATACTTAACAATGTGATGTAGCAGCTGAACAGAACGATCCATGGTCGCACAACGTGTGGTCATGTTTAGCCCCAGCCATAGTGTAGCTACCTCTCTTAGGTGGTACTTGCGAGATAGTATTTTTATTTCTGCGAAATAGCTCATTTGCATACTTTGAAAAGGTGTGAAATGCATCACGTACATGAGCACCGCATGGAGGCACGAAGAGGTCCGGTAGCTCCTCCGAAGCTTTACACAGTGTCTCCTTCATCTGAACATAACACAACTTTATTTCTTCAGAGCTCCAGAAAACATGCCAGAAAATTCTCTGCATGTCTCTATAAAATAGAAAGTTTTCTAAACCTTCTAATTTCTGCAACACTATAGGGTGACTCCAGTATAATAATTATTATAATTGTCACACTGTTTAGCTTAAAAAAAAAGGACTCTCACAATCCAACGCTTCTCTTTCCCGCTGTAGGCTACCAGTTGGAGGACTAATAGGTTCACACAGGACGTATTGGAATTAAGACTCTCTTCATGCCATGGTTAGAAGTTTTAAAGTCTCTGGATATTTTCCTCTAGCACAAAGATAGGACACTATATCATAATGAGGTGGTATGGATCATCCAGTGCCCCGATTGCTAAAATAAACATTGATTTATGTACATATATATATATTATTCTTGCAATGGTCAGCTGTTTAGGAAATCAGAGCAGTAAAGAACAATTTCTTTTCACTTCCGAGTCAATGATTTTTATTATTCTGCTTTGGTCATAGGAAGAAGTGAATACTTCACATGATGGAAACCAATGAAGCCCTTGAGAAACTATTGACTATAGTGGGCTTTATCGGGTGCCCATGATGGTTCCAACACTTTTCGTCTGGTTATTTTTTACCAGATTTGTGATGGAGGAGATTCCTCTGCTCTTGTGGACAGATACTTAGATAAAGCAGTCCATATCTACCAAGAAGATACCAAAAAAAGATACTTGGGTCTCCAGGCGTCATTGTACGCGTTCAGCGTATTCATTAGGACTATGCCTTGGTTCCAAAACACTGAATGTGGTGTGAACATAATTTTAATAAAAAAAAAGTGTCAATTCAGCTCACTACTCCTTTGTTAGAGATAAGTATCTCAGGAGACTTCCAGAGTAGAGAGTCTATGGGTGCAGGGAGCATGCACTTGCCTGGTGTCCATGTCTCAGTGACCCAAAAGGGAATGTTGTCCAGCACCAAAGGAAAATAATGAAAAATTAGTCTTTACTCATGTAGGATTAAAAAAAAATGTCAGAATATTAAAGAAAAGCCATAAGGTTTAAGCTTTTCAGGTAGTAAATCTCTTAACCTGGAGAACATATCCTTTTGAACCATCGAGAGCTGAGTATAATCTTAAATAAAGTATAGCTAAAATCTATGTTCAATCTATGTTCATAGTAACATAGTAACATAGTAACATAGTTAGTAAGGCCGAAAAAAGACATTTGTCCATCCAGTTCAGCCTATATTCCATCATAATAAATCCCCAGATCTACGTCCTTCTACAGAACCTAATTGTATGATACAATATTGTTCTGCTCCAGGAAGACATCTAGGCCTCTCTTGAACCCCTCGACTGAGTTCGCCATCACCACCTCCTCAGGCAAGCAATTCCAGATTCTCACTGCCCTAACAGTAAAGAATCCTCTTCTATGTTGGTGGAAAAACCTTCTCTCCTCCAGACGCAAAGAATGCCCCCTTGTGCCCGTCACCTTCCTTGGTATAAACAGATCCTTAGCGAGATATTTGTATTGTCCCCTTATATACTTATACATGGTTATTACATCGCCCCTCAGTCGTCTTTTTTCTAGACTAAATAATCCTAATGTCGCTAATCTATCTGGGTATTGTAGTTCTCCCATCCCCTTTATTAATTTTGTTGCCCTCCTTTGTACTCTCTCTAGTTCCATTATATCCTTCCTGAGCACCGGTGCCCAAAACTGGACACAGTACTCCATGTGCGGTCTAACTAGGGATTTGTACAGAGGCAGTATAATGCTCTCATCATGTGTATCCAGACCTCTTTTAATGCACCCCATGATCCTGTTTGCCTTGGCAGCTGCTGCCTGGCACTGGCTGCTCCAGGTAAGTTTATCATTAACTAGGATCCCCAAGTCCTTCTCCCTGTCAGATTTACCCAGTGGTTTCCCATTCAGTGTGTAATGGTGATATTGATTCCTTCTTCCCATGTGTATAACCTTACATTTATCATTGTTAAACCTCATCTGCCACCTTTCAGCCCAAGTTTCCAACTTATCCAGATCCATCTGTAGCAGAATACTATCTTCTCTTGTATTAACTGCTTTACATAGTTTTGTATCATCTGCAAATATCGATATTTTACTGTGTAAACCTACACAGTAGGTTGCAATGATTAGGTATACTCATCAAGTGACCAAGGCAGACCAAGGATTGACTAAAGCAATGGAGGACACACTTGGGTTAAAAAGGTCAATCCTGGGGGGGGAATTTTGAGTGTGAAAATTACATCTGCAAAAAGGGCAGTATGGCTCACAATCCAAAAACATCCATTCATGGTGGGATGGGAATAAGGAGTTCATCAAAGAAATAACACAAGTGTCCTGGAAGTGTGCACCTGGTCTCCATCATTGAGACCATTGAGAACCTGTGGTATCAGATACTCAAAGCTTGCTGTTACATGCCATTCTCAGTCCTCCTGTTTTCTCCACTTTTGCTTTGATACTGACAGTGACGTTGTTGTGATGCTATGTAGAGGTTAATCGTCTCCATCATTATTTGCAGCCAATAAAGCAGCTTTTCATCCCAGAAGGGACGTGGCTTTTGTTTAGTTGTCTAGGTGTCTTCATTAGCAATAAAAATCCCTGCTTTCCACTACAGCCCACCATTCAACGCTCTACCCCCTCCAGTGTTTCCATTATTCGGCTACAATTGAGCTTGTCCTTTACTCCCATCACTTGTTTCCACCTCTCCTTCTTGTTCTCTCCATCTTTCCTTCCCCCCTTGCCTCCCTCACTGCAGTGACACTGAGCTCTGCATTTTAAGCTGCAGAACTACCGCACTCCTGCTGCCCTTTGCAGGTTAATATCCATCTTTATGTATTCCAACTCATTTTGCCCGAAATAGCAGGCGTCTTATGGAAAAAAACAGGGACTGTAAATCACCGAAAGTCCAAGCAATTTTCTTTTAACGAAATGCAGGATTCAGCCAAGAGCCTCCTTCATCTCTACCCCAACACCTTGACAACCAATTCGTTATGGCTTATTTTGATGCCATAATGGAGATGTTCACAGCAACGCCCCTTACAACCAGAACGAGGGACTTTTACAATTCATGGGTTAAATTCATCCCATTGGAATCACAAAGTAGCTGTGGTAGATTAATGGCGATACAGACATAAAATGTGACATAGGAATATGTATCATGTCTCTGGTCACCGGTGGCTCCTCGTGCAGTAACTGTGAATAATAGATGGAGTGAATGAACAATGCTCAGGAACGTATAACAGTCAAAGGGTAAGTCCTAAAAGGGTAGCTTAGAATTAGAAAAAAACATGTCTGCTTTCTTCTAAATCTATTGACCTTGGTTTAAATCCCAGCTTACCTTCATAGAAATTACTGTGAATGAGTTGCAATGCAAGATGTGGGCAGGTGTGGCGCTCTTTTTAGAAGAAAGCAACACCATTAAGACAAATGCTGTGCATTTTTCCAATGTCATCTAATCATGCTGGTTGCCCACTAGTACTAGACATCAAGTGATGGTACCACCACACTCTAACTTTGGAATCCTTTTAATTTTTTTTTTCCATTCCATGCTCCCAAATTTAGAGTTGACTGGAATGAATCTCTGGTTCTCTTCTTTTTTCCACTTTCTACTTCTTCTTTCTATTGGGATTAATGATCTCCCGGTCTATAATAATCTCCGGCTGTCAAGTAATCCAAGCCAAGATCAAAGAAGTGTCTCCTTTTGTTAATCCACATTCTGGGCTTTTCTAGTTTATGGTGTAACAGTTTATAGAGATCGATACTCTAGAACAATGGCTTCTACGGTTCTACAGCGGTTGCAAAACTACAATTCCCAATGCGCTATGTTGGGAATTGTAGTTTCTCAACAACTAAAGTGTCCCAAGTTGGAGACCACTGTGTTGTCCTCCTCAAGCCTTCGCGCAATAGAGGGAGTCTTTCTACCTGGCTATTACTTGACATTTTTTGCCGTTCCTGTCCAGGTCGCTCTCTCTATCTTCAGAGCACATTTTCCAGCACGGTCTTATTCATCACTGCCCACTCATTGTATCACCATGACCTTTTCCCGTACTGCTTTGATTCTTCGCCCACTCTGTCAATTTGTTATGATCTTCCTCTCTAAATCCAATAAGGACATTTCACTCTGATTTGTTATCTTGACCTGTCCTTATTTTCCAGTCTTTTCTCGACTTCATATTTCATCCTTTGTCCTACTATTATTATTTATTTGTATCCTTATATACATATTTTCTTCTTATTTTCATATGCCTTGCTCAACTTGATAATGGAGCTCCACTTATGGAGTAAAGCATAAGTGACTTATTGCGAAGACTATTTGGCTGCCATCAGCTTTTGAAAAGTCTCTATATATCTGCTGCCCTGCACTCACCCCAAAAATCTAATTTACAGACATAGAGGATTCAGGTTGAATTGCACGCTTACTCATGAGTTGCAAACCATGGCCACCAACAGTCAGTGCTTCACTATAAGAGTTCATATGCTGTTGGTGTATAGACTAACAATCCAAAAATGGTGATAGTGCAAGGTCAAGACATGGTCACTGCTATATGGTCCATGTTGAGTAGATTCACTAGCCTTATTTGAGCCCGTCAGCTAAAGTCATTACCCAATGGTCAGCACCTTAAAATTTACAGTTTTACAGCACCATAGGAATCCAAATTGACTGTCAAAGAGGTGGTCAGCTTAGCCTATATGCTTCATTGGCGTTGTTATACATGACTGGGCATGTGTACCCCAAAGGTTGACTGGGCTGCGCTGTTTTACATTATGGGTCAAGTTTTCCTCCTATCAAACAGTCATGATCTCTCTTGGATACTAAGATTTTGATGCTGACAATACAAAAATCAAGACTCAACTTTTAATATGAGATTTGAGCCCACTTTGGCACCAATTGGGTTCTCCATTATCCAGAATTTTCTGCACTCCGAGTCCACATATATCACACCAAAAACTCTCAAGGTAAAAGTCAACCAACCATTTCAAATATTGTAGGCAAAATGTTCAATTAGCTCACTAAAACAAGGTACTTGTGGTCTTCAATCTGTTTGTTAGTTTGCATGGTGCACGGATTATTGGGTCAATTCCCAAATTTGTAAATAGGCAAAAAGAAAATAGATGATCCAGCGCCGGTACTTGTATATGAAAATCCAATTTCATTCCATCCTCATTAAAAACACGTGAAGGAAAATCTTAAAAGTGGACACATGGCCTATACCTTTCCATACCATTACAAATTCTTCATCATTGCCATAATGTGTTGGAAGTGTGTTGGCCATATGTTCCACTTTTAGCATTTTCCACCATGTGTTTTTAACAAGGATGGAATATAATCGGAAGTTATACATACAAGTACTGGTGCTGGATCATCGACTTTCTTTTTGGCTGTCAACCAACCAATGCCATATTTCTGTCTTTTAAAGTAATGGACTACAAGGTGGCATGAATTGGCACCAAGAAGAGGTCCTATTTCAATTTTTACTGTATGGCCCATTTTTATTTGATCCATTTCCAGTGTCACTTGTTCCTTTGCCCTTGTGTCCATAAAACCAGTGAATGCACATATTGTACAATGCCAGTGTGACTTTTAAGTTTAGCTCAGTAATATTTGTGTATTTTTTCCTGACTCCTTACAGTCATTTTGTAAATTCGACCGGGAAATTGCTGCTCGAAAAAATGACGGTGTCTCTATATATTGTGGTGCTTATCTGAGTAGAAGGAATATTCCTACTTTGTGACTTGAACAATACAGGTCCTTCTCAAAAAATTAGCATATAGTGTTAAATTTCATTATTTACCATAATGTAATGATTACAATTAAGCTTTCATATATTATAGATTCATTATCCACCAACTGAAATTTGTCAGGTCTTTTATTGTTTTAATACTGATGATTTTGGCATACAACTCCTGATAACCCAAAAAACCTGTCTCAATAAATTAGCATATTTCACCCATCCAATCAAATAAAAGTGTTTTTTAATAACAAACAAAAAAACCAACAAATAATAATATTCAGTTATGCACTCAATACTTGGTCGGGAATCCTTTGGCAGAAATGACTGCTTCAATGCGGCGTGGCATGGAGGCAATCAGCCTGTGACACTGCTGAGATGTTATGGAGGCCCAGGATGCTTCAATAGCGGCCTTAAGCTCATCCAGAGTGTTGGGTCTTGCGTCTCTCAACTTTCTCTTCACAATATCCCACAGATTCTCTATGGGGTTCAGGTCAGGAGAGTTGGCAGGCCAATTGAGCACAGTAATACCATGGTCAGTAAACCATTTACCAGTGGTTTTGGCACTGTGAGCAGGTGCCAGGTCGTGCTGAAAAATGAAATCTTCATCTCCATAAAGCATTTCAGCCGATGGAAGCATGAAGTGCTCCAAAATCTCCTGATAGCTAGCTGCATTGACCCTGCCCTTGATGAAACACAGTGGACCAACACCAGCAGCTGACATGGCACCCCACACCATCACTGACTGTGGGTACTTGACACTGGACTTCAGGCATTTTGGCATTTCCTTCTCCCCAGTCTTCCTCCAGACTCTGGCACCTTGATTTCCGAATGACATGCAAAATTTGCTTTCATCAGAAAAAAGTACTTGGGACCACTTAGCAACAGTCCAGTGCTGCTTCTCTGTAGCTCAAAAGTGGCTTTACCTGGGGAATGCGGCACCTGTAGCCCATTTCCTGCACACGCCTGTGCACGGTGGCTCTGGATGTTTCCACACCAGACTCAGTCCACTGCTTCCTCAGGTTCCCCAAGGTCTGGAATCGGTCCTTCTCCACAATCTTCCTCAGGGTCCGGTCTCCTCTTCTCGTTGTACAGCGTTTTCTGCCACATTGTTTCCTTCCAACAGACTTACCATTGAGGTGCCTTGATACAGCACTCTGGGAACAGCCTATTTGTTGAGAAATTTCTTTCTGGGTCTTACCCTCTTGCTTGAGGGTGTCAATGATGGCCTTCTTGACATCTGTCAGGTCGCTAGTCTTACCCATGATGGGGGTTTTGAGTAATGAACCAGGCAGGGAGTTTATAAAAGCCTCAGGTATCTTTTGCATGTGTTTAGAGTTAATTAGTTGATTCAGAAGATTAGGGTAATAGGTCGTTTAGAGAACCTTTTCTTGATATGCTAATTTATTGAGACAGGTTTTTTGGGTTATCAGGAGTTGTATGCCAAAATCATCAGTATTAAAACAATAAAAGACCTGACAAATTTCAGTTGGTGGATAATGAATCTATAATATATGAAAGTTTAATTGTAATCATTACATTATGGTAAATAATGAAATTTAACACTATATGCTAATTTTTTGAGAAGGACCTGTATATTCCATGTGTATCTGAAATGATATTTTCATCTATTCTCCATGACCTTCACCGCCTTATATAGAAAATAAAAGGACAAGGACAAGTAATCAACTGCTTTCTTGTGCATCTTCATTCTGTTTTGGCAGCGCTCCAGCTTTTAGCCATGCTGCTTTGTATGTGAGGAGCGTATCAGACCACACAGTGGTTGTAAAGTCTCGGTTCTTTGATTACAATAAAACTATGAGTCTAATAAAGTGTCGACGTAGAAGAAGAGCCAGAAGAACAGGCAATTTAATATTACGCACAAAGCCAAGCAATCTCCGAAGGCAAACATTGGTAGTAGTATGGGTCGTACTCAAGAGCTCATGACTTTTAAAGGATGCAACCTTTGCCTATTTTTATGAACTTGAGACGTCTAGGAATAAAAAAAGCTTAGCCATAAAGAGGTAGGTCGCACACAGTCATATCTGAAACGCATGGCATGTCTTCTCTATCGGAACTACAGAATTGAAAACTGGAAGTGACATCAGCAGAAGATCTTGGTTCCATGGTTGATCCACCACACACAACATGTTCAAATGTCAATCGGCAGCTAACGCGGTGTAAATACCAACACTAGACACGTGTTCCCTGGAGTGAATAATCATATTTTAGCATCTGTCAGTCTGTTCCAGTGTTTCACAGTGGATTCAAAGATGCAAGAATAACCAGATTCACACAATGGTTGAGTGAAATAATGGAGTTTACTTAAGAGAAAAAAGACAAAATATACAAGATGTCAAAAGATATGAACAGCTACATAAAAGACTATAAAAAGATGCATTCAGATAATACAAATGGTATATCAACAAGATAAGGAACAACACATTATGCATTATACTTAACCGCCATTATTTCCTATAAAGGACTACCTGATAAAATCATCCAATGAGAGTAGACTTAACCTTCCAAAAACTTACTTAGTTTCAACTGGGCTCAAATTTTCTTCGCAGGACTAGACAGAGCATTGGGCAGATCCCTGTAGTGGGCAGCTCACTCTGGTTACAATTTTTGTTGTTATGATTGGTAATGATGGACTGGTAAAGGGTTTAGGAGCAGCAGAAGAAGGCAGAGTCTGAACGTCTCCGCTCTTACAATGCTAAGGCAGCAGTCGTCATCTCTTTCACCAGTGGTAAAGTAATATACAAAAAAAAAGGTTGCACTCTATCGTGCCAAAGCATGTCGAATATGAAATACCTAAAATATGAATAGCAAAATGGCTTTTTGAACATTAGGAAAAATATTTATGAGACGTTTGGCACAGAATTTGGCCAAATAGTGTGAGCCCACCAACCATCGTCAAGGTGGCCTCATTAATCTGTCATTTCAGTGGTAAAGTAAGTCAGGAATCAGGAGGACTGGCTAGCTAAATTAAAAATGTAGCCATCTTTCTTGTTTCAGTAGCCCGCAAGTTCAGATACTGCTTAAAAAAAAGAACCAAGCCCAGTAGTTCTTACACAGTTTCCTGTTGTGAATATTTTAGACTGGAGGGGAAGGCTGGTTTAGGACTGCAATCATTAGAAACAAAATGAGGAGAAGCTGTGTTTGCAATATTGTGCCGTCTACATATTACAAACACAGCTATGCCATGATGACATTACATGCATCGAACCTCTGCTGGCAAAATAGGTGGGAAATAGGAATGAATGTAACATGTGCGCAGCATAGCTATATTTGCAATGTGCAGCCAACACAGCTGTGTGGATGCATGTAGTGTATGTAGAGCAGAGCTGTATTTTTATAATGTGTTGTCAAGAATCTAACACAGATTCTTGATGATTGAGGATTTAACACAGATCTGGGCAAAAATGCTGGACAGAAAAGTGCAATGTGCTACTCTATTTTGTCTCATGAAATGCCAGGCCGCCTGAGGAAAATGCAATCAACTCCTGTTCTAGTCGGCAGAGTCCAATGCCTTCCACTGGTTTCTGCCATGTATGGGTTCAACACTGTTACTATTACTAATACTATTATTATTTGGTCACTATGCTCAAGGCAGTGAGAATCTGGAATTGCTTGCCTGAGGAGGTGGTGATGGCGAACTCAGTCGAGGGGTTCAAGAGAGGCCTGGATGTCTTCCTGGAGCAGAACAATATTGTATCATACAATTAGGTTCTGTAGAAGGACGTAGATCTGGGGATTTATTATGATGGAATATAGGCTGAACTGGATGGACAAATGTCTTTTTTCGGCCTTACTAACTATGTTACTATGTTACTATGTAAGTGATGGGACAGAACATTGGAATTAAACATGGAAGAGCCTTAACAAATCATTGGTGCCAAGTCAAGTTGAGCCATGACCTCCCTCAAAACAGATCCTTTCTTCCCACATAAACCTGGCTGGTATATTTGGTTAAGGTTAGGGTAAACCTAGCTGGGTAGTTAAGAGGTCCGAGGTCAAAAGCCAGGAGGGTACTTCATAGGCAGAGGGGTGAGACAAAGGCATAGTCAGGTAAAAATCCGAGGTCAGAATTTCAAGAAGGTAGCGGATCAGGACAAAAGGGCTAAGCAAGTAGAAGCAGCAAAGATCAGGATACAAGACAAGGAGAACGGAGCAAACACATACCTCTTGAGCAAAGCTACAATTGGCAGCAATCTAAGGTAGAGAACTGGTTAAATATTGAGGTAATTACACTGTAAAAGAGACACATGGATGAAGCCCTGGCATACCCTTGTCATAATTGGATGGCTAAACTGTCACTGAAGACACTGACAGCTCAGCACGCCCCAGGTTGGGAATGGACGTCTGTGCTGTCAATCATGCCCCTGTCCTAGACTGGACTGCAGAAATGTCTCCAATACGTCCAGATACACTGATTGGAAGAATCGTGACAGGTGTTTTCTCGGGACCTGGCAGGAGGCTAGGGGAAGTATATGTAGAATTAATCGATAATTGTTTTTGGCAATTTGCGCAAATCAAATTGCGAAAAGTATGAATTTTCCAAGTCTAGTCAATTTCCTAAGATTCTACACAAAATTGATTTGCATGGAACCAATTCGCTTATCTCTACTATCTACACAAGTGTATCTGTGAGCTTTCAAATGCCAGGGCTGAATTTCAGTTCTAGTCCGGTCCTGTTTTCTTTGTCTAGCATAAACCTGATGAGAATATAGGATACTATGCGTTCATGATGGTACAATGTGCTCTTTTTTTCTTTAATTAAAGTCTGGTTTATCAGTCTGAGAAGATCCTGGGAACATTGGATGACCTTTGGATAAAATCTTCAAACCTAACGTAAGGGCCCCCTATACAATAGTTAGCTCTCAGCTGAAAGATGGTTTGGTTAGTAGTAGTTATCACTCCCAATTATACCACACACAGGAACATTCGCTCTGCCGAGGGGTCCTGGTTTCTGGTGGCGGCTTGTCACACTGAAAACTAAAAGATTGTCAGTCCAAAATTGGACATGTCTGATCCTTATCTCCCTAGACATCATCTGTTGGGGGAATGTTGGGAGGCCTCCATATACATTAAGTTGGTCATAAACCTTAGACTTATGGTGGCTGAACCAGCTGATATCGACGGGTTCAGATGTCAGTCTAATGTGAATGGAGGCGCCAGCCAAATAACGGTTGGGGGTGATGTCGATCAGGAATGTTCAATTTTGGACTACCGATTGCATTGCTGTTCCAGGAATAAGACGCCGGCCAAAGTGTCAGTCGGTGGCTTTCTTATATAAAACACAGGAGCTCTCTGCCAAAAGATATTTTGGTCTACAGCCATCTAATATGTCTAGCTGGCCTTAGACTGTTGTCAGAACCGGTCAATATTGGTGGCTTCGGATGAGGTTAGTCTGTGTTGGGGCCTTCACAATAGAGGCAGAAGCCGTGAAACTGTTTCCTACCATAATGCACAGTATCTATTGTCAGATTTGATGAAGGAAACTGATGGGTCTATTTTTTAGGATTTGGCCTCTTACTCCAGTGAAGAGCAGTGATCACACAATCGCACATGAAGACATTTTAGACAACTTTATGTCTCCATTCAGTGGCATAAGTATGTCAGAAAACATTTCTAATTTGTATGTCCTCTGGAAGGATGAAAAGTGAAGTGCTGAGATCCTACAATACCCCGATGTATAATTTATCGATTACACAGTAATATCTCGCTACTAATGGCTGTTATGGAAGTCTGTATTATGTCTATGGTGCATCCAACTAAGACGTGTAAACCTGCTGATGGGTGCACCGGAAAGACGCAGGGGATTCATTTCCTTCTTTGCTTTATTATCAAGCCAGTACCGTAAAGAGAATTATTAGTAGAAAAAAGTATCTACTATATAATTGTCTAAGGGTCACTTCCGTCTGTCTGTCTGTCTGTCCTTCTGTCACGGTTATCCATTTGCTGATTGGTCTCGCCAGCTGCCTGTCATGGCTGCCGCGACCAATCAGCGACGGGCACAGTCCGGAAGAAAATGGACGCTCCTTACTCCCCGCAGTCAGTGCCTGTCGCCCGCATACTCCCCTCCCGTCACCGCTAACACAGGGTTAATGCCGACGATAACGGACCGCGTTATGCCGCGGGTAACGCACTCCGTTACCGCCGCTATTAACCCTGTGTGTCCCCCACTTTTTACTATTGACGCTGCCTATGCAGCATCAATAGTAAAAAATGTAATGTTAAAAATAATTTAAAAAAAAAAACCTGCTATACTCACCCTCCGTAGTTGCTCGCGCCGGCTGCCATCTTCCGTTGCAGGTTCCGGTGGCAAAGATGGTATGGGAGAAGGACCTGCCATGATGTCACGGTCATGTGACCGCGACGTCATCACAGGCCCTGCGCGCCTGCGCTAGAAAGACCTGCCATGACGTCACGGTCATGTGACCGCGACGTCATCACAGGTCCTGCGCACATACCATGAGTAGAAAAGACGTGAGCACAGCAACTTGGTGCACGGGTAGGTTCCCAGGCCGTACATATATTATACAAAGAACCCGGCACTCAACTTTTATTCAAACTGGTGGTATTTATTTTTGTAGTACGAAAAACGTTTCGGCCAAGGTCTGGCCTTCGTCAGTTACTACAATATTATAAAGAAAATCAAATAAATAATGAATAATAAATACATCTGTGACTACAACTGTAGATACAGCAGTAAGTACATACGGTGTGCAAAAAAAGAGAAAAAAAACAATACAAAACAAGAAACAACAAAAGTAGAAACAACAAAAGTATATACAGTGTGTCAAAATGGTCATGAGATGACAATATCCGAAAGAGAACACTAAGAAAATACTAAGAAGGGCCAACTAGTATGACTAAACCCCCCGGTGATGAGTGGGTACAAGAGACACTAAACCGCTGAACGTACCGTACTAAGCGATGTCATAGGGAAGTGTTGCGTAAGCGTAGTAGATTACAGGGATAACCCTGGAGGGGAAGGAGAAAACCCAAATTGTGGGTTAACGTGGATTACGTAAGGAATGCCCAAGTGAAAAGGTCTTAATAGCGCTAATACCTTGTGCAATGTAAGTCTCCAATGAATGGCGCGATTACAGGCTGTAAAAGGAGAGAAACAATGTCTAAGCTGAAGCCGAACCCCGTAACCCATATCCGGCCATACGGCACTATAAGCTGGGTAAGCCAGTGTTGGTGAAATACCTGAATGTGCGACGGGTCCGGACGCGGTGTCCACCGCTGTCAGAAGAGAAGCCCGAGTGTCAGGACGCCCAGCCAGCGTGCCTTATGTGCGGTGCGGCCGGACCGGATGTGACCTACCGGAAGTGACCGCATAAGAAAGCCTCGGATGGAAAGGAATGAGACGGCCAATCCTAGGATGTAAGGGGCGGGAGGCTAAGGCACGAGGGGTGTGCACTGTGTACGTGGACCAGATGGGAAGCCTCATATGGTGCAGGTACGATAGTAGCGGCATGGAAGATGTGAAGGTGGTGGTGGTTCCTATTAAATCCTCTGTGACCCCGTGGAGAAGAAGAAGAGTCCTGGCAATTCAATAAAGTCGGCTCTGGAGGAACAAATAAATATGTTAGAGACTTATTACATCCTGATTATGCGAGTAAAACTTTAAACAGACCGCAAGTAAAAATCTATTATAAGTACACACTGGACAGGACCCATGGTATTGAGAGGGGCCTGTGTTATTTAGGAAAATGAAGCCAGGTCATAGTCCCTGTTCAGACCTTTAGGATACAGAGTGTCGAGTGTATGTATCCAGAAAGCCTCCCTACGTTTTAGGGAGGACAGTCTATCGCCCCCTGCGTCTGGGAGAGGGGACCTGCTCAATCACTTGAAACCTGAGTTGAGAGATATTGTGGCCTTGCGATAAAAAGTGTTGTGGAATGGGTAGGAGCATGTTGCCACACCTGATCGTGGATTTATGTTTTGAAATGCGTTCCCTAATGGAACGGGTTGTCTCTCCTACGTAGAGCATGCCACAGGGGCACTTAATGAGATAAATTACGTAGGCCGAGTCACAGTTAAAAAAATTCTTTATGGGAAAAGACTTTCCTGAGCGTGGATGCTGGAATGAGCTACCCTTGAGAACGTTACTGCACTGGGTGCAGTGGAGACACGGGAATGTCCCGAAGCGGGGTTCTGGAGGAACCGTTGTGTGGGTGCCTTTTTCTCTGATCCCACATCCGCTCGTACCAGTGTGTCCCTAAGGTTGCGGGGTCTCCTGAAACACGGGAGAAAAGGTTCTCTAAATTCTGGGATGTCGGGGTGGGCACTTGTAAGTAGATGCCAATGTTGGCGTATGTTTTTATGGAGGATATAAGCGAACGGGTGGAAGGAATGGACGAACGGAATGCGGTTATTAGACTTAGGTCTGCTAGGGCCGGATGTGCGGGATTCATGGAGGAACGATTCAGGGTAGCCTCGAGCCTGAAATTTAGCCTCCATTTCAGACACTCGCTGTGTCCGTAGCTCTTGGTCTGAGACTATTCTGGTTACTCGCTGGATTTGTGATTTAGGAATCGCTTTCTTTATGGCTCGGGGGTGTAAACTCTCAAAATGAAGTAAGCTATTACGGTCTGTGTTTTTGATATGAATATCGGTACTTAATTGCCCTGTATGGTTTTTGATGACCACTGTGTCCAAAAAATTCATTCTATCCTGGTCGTGAGCCATAGTGAAGGAGATGCCGGGCCATGCTGTATTGAGGAAATCTACAAAGGACCGGAAGGACTCCAACGTGCCGCCCCACACACAGAAAATATCGTCGATATAACGTTTCCACAGTAAAACGTTCTCGCGGAAACGTATATCGGGGTAGATGACACTGTCCTCAAAGTCCGCCATGTAGCAGTTAGCGTACGGGGGCGCCACGTTAGAGCCCATAGCGGTCCCCCGTATCTGTAAATAGTATTGGTCCTGGAACAAAAAATGATTCGAGTCCAGGACCAATGTAAGTAGTTCCACAACTAGGTCGATTTGCCATAAGCAACAAATCGACCTAGTTGTGGAACTACTTACATTGGTCCTGGACTCGAATCATTTTTTGTTCCAGGACCAATACTATTTACAGATACGGGGGACCGCTATGGGCTCTAACGTGGCGCCCCCGTACGCTAACTGCTACATGGCGGACTTTGAGGACAGTGTCATCTACCCCGATATACGTTTCCGCGAGAACGTTTTACTGTGGAAACGTTATATCGACGATATTTTCTGTGTGTGGGGCGGCACGTTGGAGTCCTTCCGGTCCTTTGTAGATTTCCTCAATACAGCATGGCCCGGCATCTCCTTCACTATGGCTCACGACCAGGATAGAATGAATTTTTTGGACACAGTGGTCATCAAAAACCATACAGGGCAATTAAGTACCGATATTCATATCAAAAACACAGACCGTAATAGCTTACTTCATTTTGAGAGTTTACACCCCCGAGCCATAAAGAAAGCGATTCCTAAATCACAAATCCAGCGAGTAACCAGAATAGTCTCAGACCAAGAGCTACGGACACAGCGAGTGTCTGAAATGGAGGCTAAATTTCAGGCTCGAGGCTACCCTGAATCGTTCCTCCATGAATCCCGCACATCCGGCCCTAGCAGACCTAAGTCTAATAACCGCATTCCGTTCGTCCATTCCTTCCACCCGTTCGCTTATATCCTCCATAAAAACATACGCCAACATTGGCATCTACTTACAAGTGCCCACCCCGACATCCCAGAATTTAGAGAACCTTTTCTCCCGTGTTTCAGGAGACCCCGCAACCTTAGGGACACACTGGTACGAGCGGATGTGGGATCAGAGAAAAAGGCACCCACACAACGGTTCCTCCAGAACCCCCGCTTCGGGACATTCCCGTGTCTCCACTGCACCCAGTGCAGTAACGTTCTCAAGGGTAGCTCATTCCAGCATCCACGCTCAGGAAAGTCTTTTCCCATAAAGAATTTTTTTAACTGTGACTCGGCCTACGTAATTTATCTCATTAAGTGCCCCTGTGGCATGCTCTACGTAGGAGAGACAACCCGTTCCATTAGGGAACGCATTTCAAAACATAAATCCACGATCAGGTGTGGCAACATGCTCCTACCCATTCCACAACACTTTTTATCGCAAGGCCACAATATCTCTCAACTCAGGTTTCAAGTGATTGAGCAGGTCCCCTCTCCCAGACGCGGGGGCGATAGACTGTCCTCCCTAAAACGTAGGGAGGCTTTCTGGATACATACACTCGACACTCTGTATCCTAAAGGTCTGAACAGGGACTATGACCTGGCTTCATTTTCCTAAATAACACAGGCCCCTCTCAATACCATGGGTCCTGTCCAGTGTGTACTTATAGTAGATTTTTACTTGCGGTCTGTTTAAAGTTTTACTCGCATAATCAGGATGTAATAAGTCTCTAACATATTTATTTGTTCCTCCAGAGCCGACTTTATTGAATTGCCAGGACTCTTCTTCTTCTCCACGGGGTCACAGAGGATTTAATAGGAACCACCACCACCTTCACATCTTCCATGCCGCTACTATCGTACCTGCACCATATGAGGCTTCCCATCTGGTCCACGTACACAGTGCACACCCCTCGTGCCTTAGCCTCCCGCCCCTTACATCCTAGGATTGGCCGTCTCACTCCTTTCCATCTGAGGCTTTCTTATGCGGTCACTTCCGGTAGGTCACATCCGGTCCGGCCGCACCGCACATAAGGCACGCTGGCTGGGCGTCCTGACACTCGGGCTTCTCTTCTGACAGCGGTGGACACCGCGTCCGGACCCGTCGCACATTCAGGTATTTCACCAACACTGGCTTACCCAGCTTATAGTGCCGTATGGCCGGATATGGGTTACGGGGTTCGGCTTCAGCTTAGACATTGTTTCTCTCCTTTTACAGCCTGTAATCGCGCCATTCATTGGAGACTTACATTGCACAAGGTATTAGCGCTATTAAGACCTTTTCACTTGGGCATTCCTTACGTAATCCACGTTAACCCACAATTTGGGTTTTCTCCTTCCCCTCCAGGGTTATCCCTGTAATCTACTACGCTTACGCAACACTTCCCTATGACATCGCTTAGTACGGTACGTTCAGCGGTTTAGTGTCTCTTGTACTCCACTCATCACCGGGGGGTTTAGTCATACTAGTTGGCCCTTCTTAGTATTTTCTTAGTGTTCTCTTTCGGATATTGTCATCTCATGACCATTTTGACACACTGTATATACTTTTGTTGTTTCTACTTTTGTTGTTTCTTGTTTTGTATTGTTTTTTTTCTCTTTTTTTGCACACCGTATGTACTTACTGCTGTATCTACAGTTGTAGTCACAGATGTATTTATTATTCATTATTTATTTGATTTTCTTTATAATATTGTAGTAACTGACGAAGGCCAGACCTTGGCCGAAACGTTTTTCGTACTACAAAAATAAATACCACCAGTTTGAATAAAAGTTGAGTGCCGGGTTCTTTGTATAATATCTGCGCACATACCAAACCTGGGACCGGAAGCTGCCGTGGACTAGAAGGGGCCCTTGGAAAGGTGAGTATATGTTTATTTTTTAACCTGTGACAAACCTGGCTGGGCAATATACTACGTAGCTGGGCAATATACTACGTGGCTAGGCAATATACTATGTGACTGGCCAATATACTACGTGGCTCTGTGCTGTATACTAAGTCACTGGGCAATATACTACATCACTGGGCAATATTCTACGTGGCTCTGTGCTGTATACTACGTTGCTGGGCAATATACTACATGGCTGCGCAATATACTACGTCACTAGGCAATATACTACGTAACTGGGCAATATACTATGTGGCTGGGCAATATACTACGTCACTGGGCAATATACTACGTGGCTGGGCAATATACTACGTGGCTGGGCAATATACTACGTGGCTGGCCAATATATTATGTGGCTGGGCAATATACTACGTGGCTGGGCAATATACTACGTGGGCTGTGCAATATACTACGTGACTGGGCAATATACTACGTGACTGGGCAATATACTACGTGACTGGGCAATATACTACGTGACTGGGCAATATACTACGTGGCTGGGCAATATACTAAGTGGGCTGGGCAATATACTAGGTGGACATGCATATTCTAGAATACCTGATGCATTAGAATCGGGCCATCATCTAGTATTGTGATATTGAGATATATTCAGTTAAAGCTATTAGTATGGATTTCGAAAAGTAACCAATATTTGAAACAAAGAAACCCAAAAGCCAGCAGTGAGGCCTATGATCAGTTGTCTTAGGCTACTTTCACACTAGCGTTAACTGCAATACGTTAAAATGCGTCGTTTTGCAGAAAAAACGCATCCAGCAAAATATTTTGCTGGATGCGTTTTTTCCCCATAGACTTGTATTGGCGACGCATTGCGACGGATTTGCATACGTCGGTATACGTCTTTCGACGGATGCGTCGAAATTAGGCGACACGTCGTCTGGAAAAACGTAGATTGCAACGTTTTTTGGCTCCGACAAAAAAAGTGTCTCGGCGCATCCATCGGCATGCGTCTTTGGCTACAATGAAAGTCTATGAGCGACGGATGCGTCGAGACACGTCGTACGACGCAATGCAGCGCTGCAATACGTTTTTTTCTACTGAGCATGCTCAGAAACAGGATTTTTTTAGCTAATTGGCCAGACATCCCCAAATAGACGGATCCGTCGAAATGCTGTATGCGTTGCATACATTTTGCACTTTTTTGACGCATCCGTTTTTTTGGCAAAAAGACGTTTTTGTGACGGTTTGCAGTTAACGCTAGTGTGAAAGTAGCCTTACAGCGCCCACAACACAGATAAGATTATGAGGATATGAGAGTTGTGTAGACTCCCCTATGGCAAGCCGTGTAATTAATTCTGAGACTCCGGGCTATCCACATAGAGCGTGTGGGATACAGCCTCGCACTTTTCTGTATAAGAGCAGTCTAGTATTTCTGCTTTCTAATATGTTTCTTATGAGCTTCTGTTAAACATTGAGCTGCCAAAGATTCGATGCCAGCCAAGATGTAGTGTCTGGGAGATCCTCGCAGTTAGGGCTATCTGATATGAATTACTGAGACTGCCTTCTGGGCCTCCAGAATTGGCGTATTCTCTTTATCAGAAAGTCCTTCAAGAGAATTCATTGAACCTATAAAAGCAGTGTAACAGATAATAACCTACGTAACAGACACAGCTCTGACATACTCTATGGCGCTGTACACTGAGAGTATACAAGGCTTTGTCTCAAGTTCTTACATAGTTAAAACAACTTTTGCAATTTACTTGTCAAAAAATCCTCTCCGTTCTCAAGAATTGAGAGATTTTTAATTCTATGGTATACAACTTATTGCTTAGGCCACCCTATGGTCTCAAAGTAACTGGTTAACTAGGTAAGAATTGACCGCCACTAGCAGGCTCTATGCGTTAGATCCTGCAAATGGCACTCATACGTTGGCCGGACCTCTGGATAAGACAGGCTTCAGAAACCATGCGCTTCTCTCATGCTACAGAAGCCCGGGTGAGAGCTCAGTTCGGGCCATTAGTGAGCCATGCCACCTTCCTGAAGAAGTGTGGAAGAAACGCACGTCGGGGTGGAGGGACACAGCATAGACTTCACACAGTGTGTAAGTACTATTGAGAGGCTTCATGATTACATTCTGCAAGCTTCAATCTGTGTTTTTTTTGTTTAATAGGGTTTATTGCTCTTAATTCAGGACCAGCACAGGCTATTAGAGGTGCCTGGTGGCGGTCTACGATAATTGGTGTTATATAGCCCTTTTTCATACGGCACATGCACTTTTTATGTAGCATGAAGTTGCACACAGCACGATTTAAGAGTAGGCATAGTATAGTATTGTACATTAATGCATGATAATAAATTTTATTTTTAGTGTGTTTAATGGAGTCCTTAGCCATGAGTGTCTCTCACTTCGGAGGTCAGTAGATGGTTTTTACATTTTTGGTTTTGTAATTAAAATTAAATAAAAGATTATGGATTATAATTTAAATCTGTTTCAATTTGTGTTTATTTCTGTTCACTCCCCCATTATGGAGGGATTATAGTGTAACGGATGGATTTTTGTGGACTTAAAGGGAGACTGTCAGCTCCCAAACTGCAAATTAAACTATTTCTAAAGTAATATAGTGTAATTAGCCCCTATAAAAATCATACCTGTAGTATTAAATTCCATGTTTTAGTGGCTGAAAAAAAGCATTCAATTTCATATGCAAATGAAGGTGTCTCGTTGCACCCTTGGCGTGGCTAAGGGCTTAGTGCATCGTCACGCCCCTTCATTTAGCATTCCGAGCACTTCCACCTACCCTGATTGATTTCAATCCACGGTACTGTGCTTACACACTGACGATTCGGGAGCTCAGCGGCACACACACAGAGTGGGTGCTGGGGCGCTCTAACACCTTGCTCCTGTCTGGTTACATCAGTGTAGCAAGTGGTGGTAGGAGACAAAAGCTAGGGAGGAAAGCACGCCAACACTTTGTACGCGCCCACTCTGACAGTGTTAGTGCGCATGTACAGGGCTGTGAATCACAGAATCCTAGAATGTAGAGTTGGAAGAGACCTCCAGGGTCATCGTGTCCAACCCCCTGCTCAATGCAGGATTCACTAAACCATCTCAGACAGATGTCTGTCCAGCTTCTGCTCAAAGACTTCCATTGAAGGAGAACTCACCACGTCTCGTGGCCGCCTGTGGATTGAGTTCAGGCAGTACTGGCTTTTGTCGAGCGAGCGCTGTCAATCAGGATAAGGAGACGTGTTCAGAATGCAAATTTACTGGTCACAAAGTTGCACTGAGTCTTTGGCCATTGGCCTTGTTCAACGGTGCACCAAAGCGCCTTCATTTGCAAACTGTATAAAATGCTTTTACTCAGCCACTAAAACATGAAATTTATACTGAAGGGATGATTTTTTTATAGGCTGCTATGTCCTCTATATCAGGGGTGTCAAACTGCATTCCTCGAGGGCTGCAAACAGGTCATGTTTTCAGGATTTCCTTGTACTGCACAGTTGATAATTTAATCTCCAACTCGTTATTTGTGTAGGTGATTAAATTATCACCTGTGCAGTACAAGAAAATCCTGAAAACATGACCTGTTTGCAGCCCTCGAGGAATGCAGTTTGACACCCCTGCTCTATATAACTGTATTCCTAACAATTATTTGTCCATATAATCATTTGTGATCCCTCTGTTTAACCCCCGATTCCTGGAATCATCTGCTAATCAGGATATCAATGTTTTTTTGTTTTCCGGTCCAGTTTTACCACCATTCCACCATCTATCAGTACGTTTTAACGAAGTCAGGTATAGATTTCAGCACTGACATTAAAAAATGATGATCTTATTGGAGAAGAGCAGAATTAACCCTAGAACTGTATCAATAAAGTCCGACTGCCGTACTCTAGTGCAAAAGTGCAATAAAATCAGCTAATCATTGACCCCCGTACTAATTGTTCCTGAGGTTCTTGCTGTGGATCCTGCTTATGGATTATTGGTAACTGACTGTTTAAGGTTTTGATGACATACTGTATACAGGTTACGGGTTTGATTAATGGTTTTAATACATCATGTCTTCTGTATTAGTGACTGGAACACCAATTAACCCCTTTGGGATAATTTAAAGGACTATTTAAAGAACCCCCTTAATAGATTGTAGCTATAGTTGTAGTATTGCTTACTGATTGACAGAGTTGTACAAAAGGGAAGATAATGTTGGATGCCATTCGAGGTCTGTGGAAATCTGAGAATCACAATGGGATTAGTAGTTGGAAGCCAACATCTAAAAGAAACCATGATAGGGCTAATATAACAGAAGAATAATAAGTACTGATGCAAAAAAAAAAATATGGAGAGAGTAAATGCATTGTAGACCTGCTCTTCATGGGGCCAGTCACTGAAGATACCCCTACACAGGACTAGGGATCCCTTGTAAGTTCTTCATATGGACCTACTGTGAAGGCATTTCTAAAAAAAAATCCTCCATTGAGTAAAGGAATACAAAGTCCATGAAATATAATTTCAATAAGTTTGAGGATTCGGTTATTTAAATGTGGTCACACTTTTTGGTTGCATGTCAACTGAACTTCTCAATTTTGGTGGGTCCAACTGCTGATCTAATTTGTATTGAGGTGGAACCATAGTCATTTCATGCATGGGAGATTGGATTTCAACCAGAAAGATTGCCTGAGATTCTGCCAAGAACATCTGTTGGGCTATACTTTGATATTAATGGATGAAAATGAACAAAATCAAGCAAAACAATCAATCTTTGGGTAAAGGCCCCATGCACTTTTAGATGAAAGTCAGCTGAACCTGCAGATTTCAACGAGACAAGCCAAACATCTGATGTGTATGTGGACCTGCTGACGCTAACCAAGGGGATGTCGGGAGAGAGAAGTATCGAGCAGTAGGAATTTCCTTTAGCTTTAAAGAGAGATAAACTGCTGGCAGACTCCTCTGGCAGCGACTTTCTCCTGGTTCTCCTTTGAAACAACATGAACATTCAACAGAGCCGATTGCTCATCTATATGTTTGGGGTCAGAACTAGCAGCTTTCTGTCAAATGACTGTGCAGCGAGACGATTATTATCTCTTGTGTATGGCCACCTTTACATGTAAGAACCAACTGTGGTCTTAGCTATCAGATCGTACACTATCATTATCTGAAATGGGGTCAGCTGTATTTGATTTTTTTGGGACCAAAAGTCAGAAGAAATAACGGTTACCCATGAATGATCTTTGGTTCAAAGAGTTTTCCGGGTAAGATCATTTGTTTCTTTTCCCAGTGTTACTTTATTTGTATGCCCAGTTTGGTGAAATGTAGGTTCCGATATAGACTAAAACATCTATGGCTGCGACAGCATACCGGGGTATTGTTCTTCAATGGTTATTAAACCATCAAACTAATTTTTGCTAATGTTTATCACCACCTTTAATAAGGGGGTGTATCACTGGGGCATGCCCACCATATGTAGAAAAGTACATTTCTTTCAGTATAAAAATGGCTTTTCCAAAATAAGTTCTCCTTTCCAGATAATGCCTCAGTGGGTTAAGTCAAGTTTATAGGAAGACCCTAAAGTAGGATCTCCTTCATGAACTTGAAACTACAATAGTGTCAGACTGATGTTCTGAGAGTTGACTATGGTAATAGGTTCTACTATCAACCTATACATGTTAACTTTGAATGACATTATATATCATATTACTGTATATAATTGATGAAGAAGGAACCTCAGCACCACAAAAGAAAATTAGACTGTAGGTCTTGATGTAGTGATAGTTTATTTTGATCCGGCAAGAAGTCAAAAACAGATATGGTGCCATGGCTTTTACCCTCATTGCCATATTTCCTGAGTCCCGGCTCCTGCTCCAAATAGGTCCTCCTTGACATGAAAGAGATCTTACGATTTATGTTATTGCTCTACTAGATTTTTGCCTATCTGCACCCATAACAGATGTCCTTGACAAAGACCGCTCCCGTTCGAAACGTTGGACCATATCTGTTTTGACTCAAAATAATTTATCACTGCAGCAAGACCTACAGTCTCAGTTTCTTTTGTGGTGCTGAGGTTCCTTCCTCAATAAGTCTGAACCAAGAGTCCCTTCCTCAAGCACACAATTCTTTAATAGGACAGTGTGCCAGTCTTTCTCCATCTAATTTGTACATAATTGATGCTGTAATGGGTGATTCACTACTGAAATTCAAGAAGGGCTTAGATACTTTTCTTGATAAATATAATATTACAGGTTATGGGCATTAGATTATGTGATGAGATGTTGATCCAGGGAACTAGTCTGATTGCTGCATAGAGTCGGGAGGGAATTGTTCTCCCAATATCACACTATTAATGTCTGCCCCATGGGTTTTTGCCTTCCTCTGAAACAAAATGTTAGGCTACAGGTTGAGCTTGATGGCCTTTGTCTACTGTAACTTCAACCTTAAATCTATCAAATTATGAAGCTATTAGTAAGTTGTATATCAGGAAACCTATAAGAATTGCCCAAATTTATAAGTGTTGGGCTCCAGATGTCTATTGCCAAATACTTGGGACCCATTGGTTGCTTGGATTGCTTTCTATAGTTGGATTGCCTGCAATTGTTGGCACTGTAAATTGACTGTCCGACCCAGACCAAAACTATTGAAAACAATGATACTGGAATCCTTGTCAAGTGATCCACCCACAAACAAGATATTTTGACCCCAGCATTGGATCCTTCCTAATAACCCCTCCGACTTGCAGTCCAAAAGGGTTTTCCACACCAACACACAGAAGAGAAAAGCTCATGGATGTTTAGTTTGTTTTGTATTTTTTTAAACAATTGAGCATTTTTTCAAATGTTTTCATCTAATGCAGGGGTGGGGAACCTCAGACCGGAAGACCATTTACGTCCCTCGACAACCTTTTTGAAGATTCCTGGGGACCACAGTGCTTGTGCAAGCAGCTGTGTTTTGATGTCCACTGGCATTCCCTACTGAGTGCTGAGGTGTGTGCAATGAAAGATTACGTCCTGACACCAGTGCCAATGTCAAGACTCACTTTGTGGGTGGTGTTAACATACAATTTGTACGGCCCCCGAAGGATTGCTTTGACAGAAAGAAGGTTCCTCACCCCTGATCTAATGCACTTCTAAAGTGTAACCTTGCTAATTTAATTGCAATTTTGCTCTTTCTTATTACATTTTGCCAAGTTGTTGCCTGTACGATCCAGGCAGTATAGAAAGGCTTTCATCACACACTATATGGCTTTTTTAAAGGTTATTCCAAAAGTCGGTCACCTTCCACAGTGAAGAGACTTTCCACAAATAGAAGCAGAGAACAACCATAATTACAGTATGATTTATAGAAATGTCAGTGTCTACACTTTACCAGGAACATGAAGGCAGCAGAGATTTCAGTGTTTGTCCTGGAATTTATATATAGAGCTGTTGTTGCTTTGGCTCATAAAAGGAAGTCTCAACTTGAAGATCCACCGCTATGACATCTACAGGTGCTTCTCACAAAATTAGAATGTCATAAAAAAGTTAATTTACATCAGTTCTTCAATATACTAGTAAAACTCATATTATATAGAGATATTACAAACAGAGTGATCTATTTGAAGTGTTTATTTCTTTTAATGTTGATGATCACGGCTTACAGCCAATGAAAACCCGAAAGTCATTACCTCAGTAAATTAGAATAATTAACGAAAACACCTGCAAATGCTTCCTAAGCATTTAAAAAGGTTTGTAAGTCTGTTTCAGTAGGCTCCACAATCATGGGGAAGACTGTGTGCTGACCTGACAGATGTCCAGAAGGCAGTCATTGACACACTCCACAAGGAGGGTGAGCCACAAAAGATCATTGCTGAAAAAGCTGTCTGCTCACAGAGTGCTGTATCCAAGCATATTAATGGAAAGTTGAGTGGAAGGAAAAAGTGTGGTAGAAAAAGGTGCACAAGCAACCGGGATAACCGCAGCCTTGAAATGGATTGTTAAGAAAAAGCCATTCAAAAATTTGGGGGAGATTCATAAGGAGTGGACTGCTGCTGGAGTCATTGCGAGCTACCACACACAGAGGTATCCAGGGCATGGACTACAAGTGTCACATTCCTTGTGTCAGGCCTCTCATGACCAATAGACAACGCCAGAAGCGTCTTACCTGGGCCAAAGAGAAAAAGAACTGGACTGTTGCTCAGTGGCCCAATCGCGATCCACCCGCGGCTGTTAACATGTTAAATGCTGCTGTCAATCACTGACAGCAGTATTTAACTTGTGCAAACCGGAAGCGCGTCAAAAACGCCCTCTATCAGCACCCCTGTCACATGATTGCAGGGCGGCGATGGGTTGGCATTACAGCCAGGGACCTGCAGAAGACCCCCATGCTTGTCATCGCAAATCTCCTATGAACGCCAGTCCGTGGCGATGATTATTTCTAAAGCCCTGTCATGTGTAGTGCAAGTCATCGACTGATTGCAGCTTTGAGTCATCTAAAGAGACAATTGAAGCAAATAAAAAGTCTTAAAAACGGTGTTCAAATCACCCCCCTTTGGCCCCATTCAAATTAAAAGACTAAATAAAAATACACATATTTGGTGTTGCCGAGTTCAGAAATGTCTGATCAAAATATAAAAACAATTAATCCGATCAGTAAAGGGCGTAATGAGAAAAAAAAAACACCAGAAATACGTGTCAATACATTGCAGTTATGGCTCTGGGAAGAAGGGGAGCAAAAAACAAAAAGAACGCAAAAACGTAAAATCCCAAGGTCGTAAAGGAGTTAAAATACATATCTATCTATGTGAGCATAGTACACTAATATTCAGTCCTTACTGTTCTACACCATGGTTAGATGTCTGCTTGTCCTATAGAAGTAGCACTGGAAGATTACTCCCCAGGATGTTGTGTATTGTGGAGGAGCTGACACTCATCCATGATGGTTTAAATGGAGACATCTATCTTATGAGACCCCTGAACGGACAATAAGACCACCTGACTCTGTGAGTGGATATTGAATCTGTAATCTCTGTACAGTATTGCGGCGTATGTAGATGCTACATAAATAAGAAAAACAGTATTTATTTATGGCTCATTGCTCCATCATCATATATTTTCAAAATTTTGATAAAAGCTTAAAACTTTGTTCCGCAGTGTCGTGGTCCAATTTTCATAGTCATTTTCTTAACATCAAAATGACATAATCCCAACCGCAGAAAAGCTTAGACCGTCCTAACAAAGTCAATATCTCGTGATTTGATTGAGACGTCAGACTGGCGATAAAATATTTATTACATGTCAAGAGTCACAAAATAGACACTCAAATTCAGAAAATCCTTTATCTTTTTATGATTATTGATGCTTACCCTGATAAACCTTCTTAGGTTAATGATCGGTGGGGGAGGGGGGTGCGACGCAGCAAATTGCATCTGACAGGTTGTATAAACTGTCATCGGTGGTCCCTGGTGGCACCTGCCATGCCGGCATATGACAGTCCAATAAAGTTGTATTATGGTGCAATTTTGTAGTGTCAGATCCGTGACATGTGACAAATTGTGTCTAATCTCAGAGAGCAGGGACAATATGTTACTCATATTAATGCAATAGGATGTAAAATGCAGCCTGAGACAAAATCTCTTTATTGGTGCATAAACACTTCATGTCAAGGACAAGTGAGAAGTCATATTTTATACTAGGCCATGGGTATGTCTTCTTACACCTACTTGCAATTACCTACTTAAAAGATAATCTTTTTGAATTACATTTCTATGATCCCTTGAACAGGGGCTACCAGGGTGTGCTCTTATATTTTTCTCGCTGCTCCCGAGTACCGTATTTCACTTAAAAAAAAATAATAAAAATCTGCCATATGGTTCCAGAGATATGGGCTTTTTTTATGTAGTGTCCATTTTTATGGGCTTTAGCAAGGGGGTAAGGCTGCAGATCAGCCTAAAGACACGCCCCAGAGGATCCAGTGAATCATACCCTTTGATAAAGACCGTAACAATTAGCGCTAAACGAAAAGACCCATAGCTCTAGAACTATATGGTATATTTAAAATATATACCGTATATATATATATATATATATATATATATATTTTAACATTTTTAAAAAGAAACAAAACCTGGTGTCAAGTCATTAATGGTGTGAGGCCTATATAAATAGGGTTCTGTTATGGGGTCACTATGTAGAAAGGTCGGGTTTGAGGTTTCTATATACAGGGTTTTGGTCTGGGACACTGTTTAGGAAGGGTCTTGTCTGAGGTCTGTATAAATAGGGTTCTGGTCTGGGGCCATTTTATAGGAAAGGTCTGGTTTGAGGTCTATATATAGAGAGTTTTGGTATGGGGTCTGGGAAAAGTCTGGTTTGAGTACCGAGGATTCTTGTCTGGGGTCACTATATAAAAAGACTCTGGCCAGAAGTTTGTATGCAGAGGATTCTGGTCTGGGGTCAATTTATAGGAAGGGTCTGGTTTGAAGTCTATATACAGAGGATTCAGTCTGGGGGTCACTATATAGGAAGGGTCTGGTCTGAGATTTTTTTAAAGAAAGCATTCTGGTCTAGAGTAATGATGTAAGAAGGGTGGGGTCTAAGATCTGTATAGAGAGGGTTATGTTCTGCGGTCACTATAGAGGAAGGGTCTGGATAGGTGTATGAAGAGGGTACTGGTCTGGGGTCATTATATAGGAATGGTCTGGATTGAGGTCTGTATGAAGAGAGTTCTGTTCTGCAGTCACTATAGAGGAAGGGTCTAGTTTGAAGTCTGTATGAAGAGGGTTCTGGTCTGGGGTCACTATGTAGGAAGGGTCTGATTTGAGGTCTGTGTGAAGGGGGTTCTGGTCTGGGGTAACTATATAGGAAGGGTCTGGATTGAGATCTGTATGAAGAGGGTTCTGGTCTGGGGTCATTATATAGGAAGGGTCTGGTGTGAGGTGTATATATAGAGGGTTCTTGACTATCGTTATTCAATTGGAAGGGTCTGGATTGAGGTCTGTTTGAAGAGGGTTCTGGTCTGCGGTCACTATGTAGGAAGGGTCTGGTGTGAGGTGTGTATATAGAGGGTTCTTGACTATGGTTATTCGATTGAAAGGGTCTGGATTGAGGTCTGTATGAAGAGGGTTTTGGTCTGGGGTCACCATGCAGGAAAAGTCTGGTGTAAGGTATATATATAGAGGGTTCTTGACTATGGTTATTTGATTGAAAGGGTCTGGATTGAGGTCTGTATGAAGAGGGTTCTGGTCTGCGGTCACTATGTAGGAAGGATCTGGTGTGAGGTGTGTATATAGAGGGTTCTTGACTATGGTTATTTGAATGAAAGGGTCTGGATTGAGGTCTGTATGAAGAGGGTTTTGGTCTGGGGTCACTACATAGGAAGGGTCTGGTGTGAGGTGTGTATATAGAGGGTTCTTGACTATGGTTATTTGATTGAAAGGGTCTGGATTGAGGTCTGTTTGAAGAGGGTTCTGGTCTGCGGTCACTATGTAGGAAGGATCTGGTGTGAGGTGTGTATATAGAGGGTTCTTGACTATGGTTATTTGAATGAAAGGGTCTGGATTGAGGTCTGTATGAAGAGGGTTCTGGTCTGCGGTCACTATGTAGGAAGGATCTGGTGTGAGGTGTGTATATAGAGGGTTCTTGACTATGGTTATTTGAATGAAAGGGTCTGGATTGAGGTCTGTATGAAGAGGGTATTGGTCTGGGGTCACTACATAGGAAGGGTCTGGTGTGAGGTGTGTATATAGAGGGTTCTTGACTATGGTTATTTGAATGAAAGGGTCTGGATTGAGGTCTGTATGAAGAGGGTTTTGGCCTGCGGTCACTATATAGGAAGAGTCTGGTGTGAGGTGTGTATATAGAGGGTTCTTGACTATAGTTATACGATTGGAAGAGTCTGGATTGAGGTCTGTATGAAGAGGGTTCTGGTCTGGGGTCACTATGTAGGACGGGTCTGGTGTGAGGTGTGTATATAGAGGGATCTTGACTAGGGTTATTCGATTGGAAGGGTCTGGATTGAGGTCTGTATGAAGAGGGTTTTGGTCTGGGGTCATTATATAGGAAGGGTCTGGTGTGAGGTGTGTATATAGAGGGTTCTTGACTATGGTTATTTGAATGAAATGGTCTGGATTGAGGTCTGTATGAAGAGGGTTCTGGTCTGCGGTCACTATGTAGGAAGGATCTGGTGTGAGGTGTGTATATAGAGGGTTCTTGACTATGGTTATTTGAATGAAATGGTCTGGATTGAGGTCTGTATGAAGAGGGTTCTGGTCTGCGGTCACTATGTAGGAAGGATCTGGTGTGAGGTATGTATATAGAGGGTTCTTGACTATG